>NW_028185828.1:981656-1125985 GCF_003343005.1 Rhea americana
AGCGGCGCGCGGGGCGCATGCGCCGCTGCCGCCCCGCTTCTGCCGCGGCTTTTTATTGCTGGCGGGCGCTCGCCCCCTCCCTGCGCGCTGGGGCCGGGGCCGGGGCTGGGCTGAGCCGGGTTGGGGCTGGGCCGGGCTGGGCTGGGCTCGGAGCAGAGCGAAGAAAGGGAGACGCGCAGGGGTGGCTGCTTCTGCCCTCGCTGCCGTTGCGGAGAGCAGGGCTCGCCTCCCCGCCGCGCCCTCCGGCAGATCCCCCGCGCCCCTGCCTCGCGGGCGCAGCTGGTTCGGGCTTGGTTTCCCGGGGTTGGGGCTTTGGGTTGGGTTGGTTTTTCCCCTTTTTTCTTCCCCCCTTTGGAGGGGAGGTTAGCGAAGCGTTTGCTGCCAGGGGAACAATAGCGATACAGCAGCCGCCCCGCTTGCTTGAAAAGATTTTTGAGGGAGTTGCTTTCCCAAGATGTCTTATCAGGGGAAGAAGAATATTCCGCGGATCACGGTGAGTCCAGCGCCTGGAATAAAGCGGGGGGAGGGGAGCGGGGGGATTAAGCCTTTGTGTGCCGGGAAAACGATGGCAGCGGCGTTTGTGGCACGATAATAAGATCAGGATCTAATGCAGGCGCTTCCTGTGCTGCGGCGTTTGCTTGACGCCGGAGGGGGAGGGAGGGACGGATGGACGGACGGACGGACGGACGGGGCTTGCACGGGGGCCGCGGTGCCGTAGCGGGGGTCCGGAGCGGCGCGGGGCGGCGGTGCCCGCGGGGCCGCAGCCGCCGTCCTGCGCCGGGCGCCGCTGGCGAGGCGGCGGCGCCGTTTCCCTTCCTTCCCCCAGAAGCTCCTCGCATCGCGCCCGGTTGAGCCCGCTGCTCGCCGCGGTCCGCGGGGAACGAGCCGTTATGTAAACGCCTCCCTCGCGTCCCTTCTTGCGGGAGCCGCTGCAGGGCAGGTATCGCAGCTGGCAACTTTTTTCTCTTTTTTTCTCCTCCCCCCCCCCGCTTTTTTATTTTATTTTATTTTTTTTTGGCGGGGGGTGTTGGTGGTGTTGCATAAGGGCAGATGCTGCCTTGCAGCGGGCTGCGCCGTGGCCGCGGAGCCGGGCGCAGCGCAGCGCAGCGGCTCCCCGTGGCCGCGCCGCGGTCACGCCCAGCCGCGGCCGCTCGGAGCAGCGGCGGCTCCGCGCCCGGCTCCGCGCTCCCCCGGGAGCCTGGACGCGGCGCTGCGCGCCCGGCTGCGCGGCGGAGGGAGCCCCGCTGGCGAAGGTGCCGTGCGGCGGAGCGAGGCGGTGGGTGTCGGGGCCGTCGTCGCTGTGGGCCGAGAGGAGGCTGGCGCATTTTTCTCGTGACCGAACGCTCTGATTTATGTTGGGTGCATCCAGTGCAATTCCCTTAAAAAGATGAGGAATAGAAAAAGAATAAGACTTGCTGTTGTATAAACGCGGAATCAAATCTACCAAGGCGAATGCTCGAAGAAGAGGCGCTTTCAACGTGTAGGTGTCGCGTTTTAACTGCATCAGCATGGGAAATACATACAAATTTGGTACCAGGCCCTTGCACAGATGCAAATTGTATGTGCTTTTGTCTCAAAGGCGGCTGAAATCAGCAGATTCTCCCTGATTTCAGAGCTTTTCATACAAACGCACCAGGCGACCTGTTTACTAACAGAAGCATTCGGACCRTCGTTAAAATGGCCCAGGGCCCATTTTATTGGTCACTATAAAAAAAATTATCTTTCCTGATTGATGCTTGGTGGATTGGGACTTATTCCTGCTGTTTTTGACATCAATGACAAAACCGTATCTGATTTCAATAGCAGCAGGCCTTTTTAATAGCACGAGAAGCCTGCTCTAGAGGTGGGCATAAATACTGCAGTGTTTCTGGAAATGGTAAACATGTAGGACAGTTTGCTGTGGAGTCTGGTGTTGAAAGACAAGTGGGTTTTTCACGCCCCAAGTTAATTCATTCAGGCTTATTGGCATTCACAGCAGATCCTAAATTTAAATCTTGGGTTTTTCTTTGTGTTCTACATTGGTGCTGTTATTCAGGGTAACTCTTTATTGCAGCAGTAGGAAGAAGGAAAAACAAAAGAGAAAYGAGAAGTACTGAACATCTCAGATATTTTGCAGTTAAATAAAAGAGAGAGAAAGGTGTAAATCAGTAGCTGATGCAATTCACGTTCTGGTTTTATGAGCCATGTCAGCTTGCGTCAGTTGAGAATCTGATGCTCCAGCTCTTCTCTTCAGTTTTAATATAAGCTCTTTGGGAAAACGCCCGATTCTTTTCTTCTGTCTGACCAATAGAGCCCCGATCCAAAGTAGGGCCCCTGAACACCACTGTCACTGTAAATATAATTCGTATTTGCTTTAACTATAAATTCAGCCACCAGCAAGTCCTGCTTGCTACCCCTTCTTGAAGTCAGCCTTTGGTTTTGCCAGTCTCGGGCTGTGTTGTGCTGGTRTAGCTTTGTTTTCTTCTAAAGCAAATGTCGGGAGGAGGAGAATTACCAGAATATGTACAAGGACAGACAGAAGCACCGAGGTGCAGGTTARACTGAGCACTGCCCAATGTGCGTGTGCTTTGATTTGAATCTCTGCGTAATGCAGGGAATGGAGGAAATAAAGGAACGTGATAGTTACTTTTGACTTTTCTCCCAATCCAGAGCTCTACAGAGTATGTTTCACTATTGTTCATGACTATCACAAAAAGATAAATTTGTTTTTGACCTAAAATAGCTGCAAAGGCGAGATGCAACCTGAACTGAGGTACAGAACACATTGCTTGGTAGCTGCCTTGTTATAATTACCTTTCTGTTCCTGCTAAACTGCATTTGAATTTGAGGGAACTGTGATAACACATTTTCTTAAATCCTTTTCCTTAACTTAATCTGCTAATATGTGCATACTCTGTCTGATTATGCCTAATGATCTAGGAAGGCAGTAAAAGTATCCACTGAATTGAAACATTGCTAAGTTGGGCAAAATGAGTTTGTTTGTGTTGTGTAGCCCCTGGCAACAGACTTTTGGTCCTTTTCCCTGACAGCAGTTGACTCATAGTTAGCCAAGTAGTGACTCTAGTGTGTGGGTGCATGTAGGAAACTCTGCATAGAACTAAAGCAGAAAAAATAGAGATGTGGCTGTTATGTGTCCCTTGAGAAGTATAATTTAATGCTTTTGCTGTAGGTGATGGTGGTCTGCCATCTTAACAGATTGCAGGTACGAGTGAAATGGCCAAGTAGACAAGCCCACTGAAAGCAAACTGTTTTTCTGTTCTGATTTTTTGGGGATCGTTAGCATGATGAAAGGACTTGCAGATGAAATAAAATATTTTATCTTTACAGTTGAAAGTGCAGCAATTGACTTGGGTTTTGACATGTGCTTTTGAATAATGCAGAGGTTGTTTCCATCTCTACTCTTTTATCTTGGGAGTGACACTGCAGACTGTCAGTTTTCTCTCAGAATAATTACGTGTTGTTTTATGCTTCTTTGTTTCAGAGTGATCGTCTTTTGATCAAAGGTGGTAAAATAGTTAATGATGACCAGTCTTTCTATGCAGACATTTACATGGAAGATGGGTTGATAAAGTAAGTGAAGCCTGATACCAAGTTTTGATTGGAAATATAAGAAATGTGCTGCAGAATAGCAAAGAATAACTTAGTCTCAGCTATATTAGATTGCAAAGAAAAATGAATATTTCGCTCACATGCTGGTCTTTGATGGAGGAATTCTAAAAACAAAAGTGTTAAATTAAACACATGGGCAAAAAAACCCCACTCTTGTTATTAAAGCATAGGTCAAAGAAGGTACTTAAATGTGTTTGATTTTAGCCATGTGAATTGTCCCATACTGAGATTACACGTATGTTTAAAGTCACATGTGTGCTATAATACTTTACTGAATTATGACTTAAGATATTCAAAATGCAGAGTTCAGCACCCTAATACAGTTAATCCTGCATTAGGGCAGGGGTTTGGGCTTAGGTAACCTCTTGAGGTCTCTTGCAGCCCCATTTTCTGTGATTCTGATGCAGCCCCATTTTCTGTGATTCTGATGCAGCCCCATTTTCTGTGATTCTGATGCAAGGATCGATCCAAAACCCCTTAAGTTAGTAAGGATCCTGTAATTTTAAGTGTGTCAGTTCAGATCACTTTCCAGCATGCTTCTATGTGTTTAGTCCTGAAACATGCATTTTTGGCACGTTAAATATATTACAGATTTCTTCGGAAAATTACTCTTAGGAAAAAATGGATGAGCAAGATGTTACAAACAAGGAATTTTCCTTTTCTGGCTGAAGAGTTGGAACATGTGCTTTGTTAATCAAGGTTAAAAATTAAAGGATCCAGTTAAAGACATATAATTAATTGCAATGTACTGTCCACTATTGCACTTGTAGAAATAAACCCATGTAGAGAGCTATTCTGGAGAGGTCTGGGGTGGGGGGGGGATTGGAATTTCATCAGGAATTTGATAACCAGTATATGCACGGGCTTATATTTGTGCAGGGAGCGCATAATGTTTGTGCAAGAAACAAAGGCAAGATAGAGGCAGAAATTCTTGCAGTGCTTTCCAAAACAGTGTTAGCATCGAAAGTGCTGTTTCATTGCTACTATCTAGTGTTGACCTGCCACTCAGCAAATCCAGTCCCGTCCCAGTAAAGCTGTTTGCAAGGCTATCGCTCTGTTTGGTGCCACGATGGTTTGATTATCTGCACGCTCTGCCAGTGTGGCTCCTTCTCTTTCCTTCCTGTTAAGCGAGATCCTGATACCCAGATCCTGAAGTAATTGCATACTTTGCTCTCTAATACGCAACTGCTTTGAGTGGAAGAATAAAATATTATCAGCTGTATATGCTGATCCTGTTCATTGCTTTATATGGGAAAATAAAACACCAGCCAGGTTAAGCAGCACAAGGATGCGCATTTGCAGACTGTTTGCCTTGACTGTTGCTTGTGTCTGACTTACTGTTTGAAACCTGTTTACTCAGGCAAATAGGAGAGAATCTGATTGTGCCAGGGGGAGTGAAAACTATCGAAGCCCATGGAAGGATGGTGATTCCAGGGGGGATTGACGTTCACACCCGCTTCCAGATGCCRGAACAGGGGATGACATCTGCTGATGACTTCTTCCAAGGAACCAAGGCTTCCCTGGCTGGGGGCACCACTATGATCAGTAAGCTCTCTCTCCTCTACCMCATTCCCCACCACCCCTTTTGAGGAAGCTTTATTTTTCTCCTACTCAGATAAGCAGAGAAACTGTGTGATATGTAAGTAACATAATATTTTGGACTGCATACCAGCAGTGGGGGATTTCTGTTGTCTATGTCCAGATTGGTGAGAAAAGCTTGCATAGGAATGGGAAAAGGGATGGGAAAAMAAGACCACAGGATTTCCAAATCCTGTACCTGTCAGTCACTTAACTCTTGTCTTCCCTGTTGGCAGGGACTCTGCTACTTCTGTGACTTTACCAAATTGCTGTTAGGTCTGCTTCTGCTGAAGCCAGTGTCACTTTGACCTCTGACTGCAGTGAAAGTAGCAGATTATCTGCTCCCTTTCTCTGTGATAACTGTGACTCCAAGAGGCTTGTATTTGGAACAGCAGTTGCTATGCATGCAGAACACRGAGGGACAGCTACTTCACGTGGCCATCCACCCATCTGCAGGCAACCCTATCGCATAATTCATGCCCAGCAAGTTGATGCCAACAGCCTGCGATATGTGCCTTTGAAAACTGTGCTGCTTATTTAAGGGGTTAAATGCCCAATCTTACATATCCAGCTTTGGCTCCAGGGTTTTGTAATAATCAAGTGAGCGTTGTTTCTTTTGTGCTCACATCCTCTTGTTGGAGGAAGAGAGAATTGGGAAATGAARATACCTCAAAATAAAAGACAGACAGATTGACTGGTGGGCTGTTCCGTTTGTATCAGGATTAGACGCTAACAGCTGTCTGCCTCTAAAATGCCTTCAAAAATGACTCCCAGGCTGGCTGACCGCACTTCTGTTGGCTGCAGATGCTTGGCCTCTCAGCGCCAGGATCTTAGAACTCCAGAAGTGAATCATCGTTACTGTCCTTGTTTGAGCTGGGAGGGAGGGAGCAGGGAAGATCTCAGTAGCAGTGCAGCTGATTACATGTGAACTGCAACAGGGCATCCTGGAGTCTGTTGCCCTAAATGAGGATGAAGGATAAAGATGAAAATCGATAAATATCTGAGCCTCTTGTATTCTTTCATGTAGCGTGGAGCACAGCTCTCCATTTCACAGGAGAGGAGTTAAGGTATAGAGAACTGGAAGAATGTGGTTCAGAAAGAGCCTAGTGTCTGTTGTCCAGTCCAGAGATACAGAGAGATCTTTGGTACAGCCAAGGATCAGCCTAACTCTACCTGCTTCCAATCTGGTTGTTATGCACTAGAGTATTTTCATCTCACAGAGAGCAGGTATGAGCGATCTTTGGTCTCTGGCCTGGTGGGAGGACTTGGAGTGATTGACATGGAGATTGGGAGCAGGAGGCAGTGTTCAAACACAACGAGCCTCACTGTGYTTCAGAAAAATCTTTCTTGAAGCCTGGACCCTGCATCAGGCTGTGTCTGGCCTGCGAACTTGGCCTGATGCTTCAAAGAAGATACAAGTAAACAACCATGAAATAACCTGGGAGATTATTTCTCATAATATTATCAACTTAGATTAAGATATTTGTGTAGAAGTTAACCTAAATACATACATATAAAGTGGGAGTGTAGCTGTGGATGTTCTCATTATGCACTAATATCCATTTTTTCTAAGTCTTTCTTGTCAATTTAAATTAATTGCACTGAAACGGTATTTTCTTTTCAGCTTCAGTTCATTGACTTCCTGTTTCACTGGTTGCTCCTGTGTTTATTAATATACTTGGTTCACAGTGTCCGCCTGAAATGTCATTTCATTGTTCTTCCTTGCTATGGTGAATTAGATCAAAATTTCAAAATTTGCGTGTAGATTTATAACAGCAATATTTCCATTAAAGACACTTTAAAAACATTTTAGGCATTTTAAATAACTTTTAAATGATTATAATGTTTAAATCAGCGCTTCAGATCTTTCAGATAAACTTCCCAAGTATTCCTCCACTTGGGGTGCCCAGTTCTGCCCATGTGRCGCCATATGCTTAGAAATGCTTGGATCCCTCTTTATACATATACTGCTTTTGTGAGTGTAGTATCAGATTATCTCACTAATGGTGTTCCTAACACATCAGTGAATTGGGGAAATTGGAGACGAGTCCCCTCCATTTTATAACTTCTTATTTTAGAGCTGTGAAAAATTGGTACGGGGTAGATTACGTGGTTTGTTCATGGTCACAGAGGAGGCCTGTGGCTGAACTGGAAGATGGAACCGTCATCCATTAGTCCCACAGCCTTTTCCCTTTGCCATCCCGCCTTCCAGAGTGTTTTGGGTTAGGGTACCAAAATGCATAATCACTTCTGGACAAAAAGTGGCTTCCTAATGCATAGCAGCAAGGAGAGTAAGTGCGTTGTTCAGGATGGCAGAGATGTTTTTGATGGGTGGGTTTCAGCAACTGGAGCTGAACAGTGGAAAGTGGGATAAATAATCCGACTAGACTTCAAAGCTTTGGACACGCTGGTCTATGTCAGCTCAGCTGTTCTCTTCTAGCAAAATTATAGCATTTGCAAAAGTTGTTTTCCACCAGGAGGCATGCAGAAGCCCTCATGAGCGTGTTCTTGGTGGGTGGCCTTCGAGGCTTCCCAAAGAAGGTGGGAATTGTGGTTGATTTCAGCGTTTTTCCCTTTATGATAAATGGGACGATGTTTAATGAACTAGATTCATAACACTGCAAACAAATTGCAACCTGAAAATGACGCGCTAGCATTTGTATCCTGGTGCATTTTAAGCACGGCGTCTGGGATTTTTCAAAAGAGACTCTGCTTCTCTCTTGAGAATGYGTCTAGTTGTGTGCCTCCGGTCTTCTGGCTTTTCAAAAAAGCTAAGCCCCAAGGATGTGAGCTTTATTTAAAAATCACTCTTATTTCTTCACTCATACTTTAAGCAACACATTATTTATTTACAGATATCTTTACTCCATGCATTTTCTATTTTTATACATATCCCTCACTTTGAGCGAGAAAAAAGATCAGTCAGCTTCGCAGTTCACTTTGTTTCACATTTTCATGCAGGAGGGCACTTTAAGGCTGATCCATGACAGGCAGTGTAGGGAAATACTTGTTTCATGTACATTTTTTCCAGTGAAATTTAAAAAGGAAGCTTGGATAGGTTTCTTGGTTGTTGATTTTGTTTAAAAAAAAAAAAAAAAAAGTGTGGGTGAAATCCTGGCTGCATCAAAGGAACTGAGAATTTTGTCACTGACCTCAGTAGTGCCAGGAATTCACCCTGTATGTCTGGTTTGGTTTCACTGAACTTCATTTTCAGCTCAGACCGAATTCAGTGTTGTCCCTTTAACTCTCGCATAAACACATCCAAGGGAAGCACATACAAGTTCAAGAATGTAACCTATTGTTTCCACGGCCTGTTCTCACTTACTTCCGTTCCCCTTTAAAGTAAATTCATTRCTAGACTGTCTTCAGTCCGTTTCCAAGTCCTTCTCCAGGCTGCTGCACTCAGAAGTTAGCAGTGATTTCTTCTTCCAGCTGCTGGGTTCACAAAACACCGTCTGAACAAGATTTCCAGCTATGATCCTTCTCCCTCTATCCCCTTCCAGGCCAAAGGCACGCAGCAATCCTCCAGCTGACTTTGCTGACGTGAAACGATACACTTGGGTTTGCTGTGCAGAACCGAGAGGTGAAATGATGTTCTGGGATATGACTGTATTTCTGAAACAAATTTACRTAATCCTTTTTCTGTCACTGTCTTAAAACAGTATTATAGTGGATATAGTAGCAGAAGGCAAACAACACTGCAYGTTTAGGATAATTTTACTCTGAAAAAATTTGGATTATTGTCCTTCTAAAATGTCAGTACAGTATTTGAACGTTAGGTTGAACAGATTATTTCAGGATGATCTGTAGAAGACTTTTGWGGAGAGAGAAGTATTTACAAAGGCCCGAGCTCATTTAAAGTAGCTTTCCCCGTAAATGCCACGGAAAGGGGGACAACCCTTCCAGAGTTCTGGAAAGCACTCTTAACTCAGTTTGAAGTTGCCCTTTAGAAGAGGCTCTTTCTCATCTGTGCACCCTACGGAGCCACCGTTTTGCTGAAGCTTTTTCAGCCCCTTTTGCTCTAACTTGGAATAGATACGTTAGCAGATAAAACAGTCTGTGGAGCTGTTAGAGAAGRAGGATATCAGTGCTGAAGAACAGGGTGGTCTCTCAAAGTCTCAAGACTATTTGGCCTGTTATTAATCGTGATGGGTAAAATCCCCACCGTGTCAGTGGTAGAACTCCCCCTAGGATTTCCTTTCTCTGCTTGTAACCCTGCAGAAAGGACAAAGCTAGGCAGGATATATTTATTGACCCTCTGATCTTCAAGCCTGTTTAATGTCCTAATGAGAGCTGCATCTATCCAGGCCAGCTCCCACACGCATTTCCTTCCCCTCCCACCCCCCAGAAAAAGAAAAAAGAAAACGAGACTCTGCTTCTTCCTGGGTATCTGCTGTTCCGGCRTGAAATCCTTTGCTGACATTCCATGTGTTGACTCAGTCAACCACTGTTATAATCATAGAGAGAAATTACAGTGAGAAAAAATTATAGTTCTTTCTGGCGTGGTGACTTGGGAGCCAGCTGCCTTTTGAACATGACTAGCAGTTATCCTAATAACATGGAGAATATGCACTAGGGATATGAGTCTTTATCTTGGGAGGTTTAGAAAATGAAGGGGAACTTCAAATGGACTGTAGTCTGCTTCCTAATGCTTTACTCTGCTTTAAACACAGGGCCRGTGTGCGGGAGGGCAGGGATTTTTGAGTGTCGGCTGCTCGGCTCCTATCAAACTGTCCTGAGTTGGCTTTAGGTCTCTTAAGTCCTTCTGAAAATCACTGCCTAAATATTCAGGTGCTAGAAAGAAATAGTCAAGCAGGTTTCCTCTCCTCTAGGTTTTGAAATGAGTATGATGGAGTGAGTGAAGTCACTCCAAAGGAGATCAGAGTCYGAAACTGCGGTGGCGTGAGCTTAGGGAACGATTTGGGGAAGGGCTGGGGCGAGGGAAACTTGGCAAGGGATGGTAGTTCCACCGACCAGGGAAGATCAGCTCCTATTCTGCCCTAGTGAGTTCTGCTGCTGTGCGGCATCGAAATTGGTCCTGTCCTGGTAGAGAGCAAGAATCTAAATGGGGACAAAGCAGAGGAAGGAAGCGGAGACCCGGAATGGGGTGATACAGCAGCAGCTGTGCAGTAACTTGTGGCGGAGCTGGGAAGTACAAACCAAGTGTTTTGAGTCCAAGGGCAGTGACCACAGAGCTGCAGCGTCTCGCCGGGGCTCTGTGGCTGTGTGTACGTAACACTGCGGTGTTCTGCAGAGATCAGCCTCGATTTTGTTTCTTTTTGCACCCAGCAGCAGAGATAAAAGAGGAACTTTGCAGCAGGGGACTAGTGCTTYGGGCATGCTGAGCTGTGGTATGTGGCGCATTTCGCTTTTTAGCAGCTAGTGGTGGTTGTTCTGCAGCAAACAAGTGAATTTTAATTTTCTGGAAATTAYGCAAAAATGTCCACTTGCTTGTATAAAAGTGTGTTGTTGATGTGTGAAATGTGAAGGGGGGAGAAGCTTCCTTGAACAGTCACTAAGTTAATGAACTTACCACGCGGAAGCACGAAGTCCCTCCAGCCTTTTCTCTTCTCTCTCCTTGAGCCCCCAGCAGTCCCTGTGCCCCCACGCGCCAGGGCCTCGCACTGATTCGTGCTGAATCTCGTTTGCTTCGCTGACTCCTAACTTGCAGCGTCCTGCTGCTGTTTGCCGCTTTCGTTCAGCGCAGGCTTAGAGCCGCTAACGAGAGCCCGGGAGATGGGCGCTCCCCCGTTGCGAGCCGCTCTTCCCAAGCTCTTAAACCCCGGTAAGTCCATTAGGCGCCTCTGCCCGGAGCGCTGCGCGCAGCTACTGTGAGGACGACCGCCGGCCTCGCTGGGGCCGGCTGGGCTTCCGCGGCGCGCCGGGCGTTTGCGTTCGCTGGGTGGGATTGCAGCCGTTGTTCCGGGGGGTTTCCGCAGGGGTCTTGCTGGAAGTAAACGAAATGCCTCTGCCAAGCCCTTGATGTCTCTTGCCAGTTAGCACAGAAGGAAACAGCTGTGCAGTCCTCGACATACGCTGTGTGTTACTGTGTGGGGGACTTTTCTTTCCTTTCTTTTCTTTTCCCTTTGGACTGCAGCTATTGTTTGTGATGTCTTTGCCACTGGGAGAGGGGGATCTTGGATAGCTTTACCTGAGGTTGTGCAGGAGGCCTGCGACGTGGTAGGGTCGGAAAGTCATGCTAACCTGCCAGCTTACCTACCATCTGGGCTGTTTTCCCTTCTTAGGTTTTAAAGGTGAAATCGGCAGTGTCTGGTTTGGGGCTGGAGTCCCACGAAGGCATTGCAATTCAGGCTAGCTTGCTTTTCCCTGTTTTCCCGTCTTTTGCCTTCCCAAAGCAACTACTCTGGATCTTGGCTCCCACTCCTCTCCTGGTCTTCTGCCTCTTTAGCAAAGTCTGTTTTTAAAAGAGCAGGTGCCCAAGGCCTCAGCTCTGTTTCTGTTTTGCCTCGCTCTGCTCTGGACCTGTTCCATCTCCGTAACTGCAAGAGGAAGGAGTGGATGCAGCCTGTACCGCATGTGCTGGAGCCTGGGTACTCTGATTTAGCCATGAGCTAATGAATGTTGAAATGGCAGCAGCACTGACAGTGCAGCCATCTTCCTGCAGATGTGACTGACCTAGATTTTTCCATGCATCCGAAAAGAGGGATTTGGCACTCGCTCCAGAGAAGTAACTGATGTCGTGTGTTTATGCAATAGCACTTAATTCCTCCTGTTGCATATAATGGTTGGGATCACTAAAGCTGCTTTCCCACTGCATGGGGAAGAGTGGTGCTTCATGCTCTTTTCTTCAGAGAGCTACTTTCAAATACTCCTGTTGCTTTCCTGTGTCCAGTGCCTTCTTCCCARTGCCACACACCTTACGGAGTACATGCAGGAGAAGTAAACAGCTAAAGGATATCATTTCACAGTGTGTTTTCTGTGCTGCCAAATTTTAGCCAGATCCTCAGCTGACATAAACAGGCTACTGTTGTCTTACAGAAAAGTCTGAGAGCTCTGAAGAGGATCTTGTTGGATTTCCTACTGGTTGCAAACAGAGCTTTTGCCCCACACATCTTGCAAGCTAAATAAAGGCAGGCAATAAATTGATAGAGCAAGGAACATGGGGAAAAATAGGCCAGTGCTTGTTCAGACCAGTTGTTTTTTCAGCTCTGGCCTGTTGGCTTCAGGAGCTGCAGCTACTCGGTACCTGATAGACTCTCTGGGCTTCTTTAGGATGGGGCCTCTGTGGGATGCGGGTTCTTCAGCTGCAGCAAAAAGTCTCTCTCCAGATGCAGCTCTCTCTCACCAATCTGTTGCCCCTTCCACAGCTGCTTACACCAGTGGGAAGTGCGTTTGGTACTTCGTGAGGTGCAGGTGTAGAAGCTGTGTCCTTCAGCTAAAGGGCTCTTTGCAGTAAATGGAAAAGCAGTCTTAATAAAAAATCAGTCACCTCTGTTAATGTTTTAACATTTGCATTGTAAAATGTGCCAGCTGGTTAAGGTCATTTCCATACAGGAATCTGGGCTTAATGCTAACCAGGGTAAGCATGTTCCAAAATGCAGTCGTCTGTGATAGGTTTTCAGGGCGTGTGTTAAATGTAGCTAGAGAACCTGTCTCAATCACCTTCAARCTGAGGCAAGGTCTTAAAAGAAACAGCAGGAATTGTTGCCTCCAGCTCTTTTCTTACCATAGTTTTCTCTGCAGATTTTTTTGCCTTCCTACAAGTGTTTCATCCCTTGGCTGCTTTTGCCTTCCCCTGAGCTTGACTCAGCAGAAATCACCCTTTTACCTTCCCGTGTTAGGAGCTGGCCGTGCTTGTCAGGAAAGGAAGCAAGGGATGCCTGAAGGAAGTGGTGGCTAAAACTAGATGTAGTATTTCTCAGCTGGGATGGACGCGGGTGAGCGCTCGGTTGGGATGGACGCGGGTGAGCGCTGGCAGTGCAGTGGTGTTTTGCAGCTTGCATCAGTGCAGTTTTCTCACCTTTTCTTCAGCCACTTCAGTTCATAGATCCCATCGATCTCTCGGACATTGAATTTTTAAATCTTTCTGGTCACGAGGAGAAATGTTTAAGGAATACAAATGAGTTCTTGCTGTCTAAATTGCCCCTGATGGCCAGCTGGGGGCTGTGCCTGATCCTTGCACAGCCCTCGCTCCCGTGGAGGCCGTGTGCGTTTAAAAGGAGCGCAGAGATGGGTAGCTGAGAGTTAGGGCTTCGGGGAGCGCTCTGTGCTTCCCTGCTGCGGTCGGCGTCGGGACCGCAGGCCTCTGCGACTGACCGCGGGTAGGACGATTGACTTCCCTGTGCTGGCTGCTGGCCCTCTKTGACGGGAGGTGGGTTGGTTGCCGATGGGTTGCTTGTAGGCTTCAGTTCCAAACAAGTCCCCTAGACCTCATGGTGCCGAGTGCAGTGTCAGCTGTGCAGCTGGGTAAGGATTCCTCGCGGCACCGTTTCCCTCGTATTGGCTGTGCAGCGTGGGGCTTCAGCCTTTGGAGCTGCTTCTGTGATGCCCAGCCACCTTCYGGGCTTCAGCTGGTAGCGAGACTTCTGCTTCACGTTAATTTAAAACTCCCCAGGGTCAGAGGGCTCTGTGTGGGCTGTGATTATTTTTACTGCGCAGCTGCTGAAGAGCCTGATGTGCGAAACCCYGGGAGCACGCGTAGCGGAGAGCGACCCTGAGATCCCTGCAGATGCAGGTACCCGGCCCTGCGGCTGGTGGTGCAGAGCTCTCACTGTCAGAGTGTAAGCAGAAGGAGAAACCTGGGCGAGTGAGAGAAGAGGTGAGCCCTGTGTGCAAGAGGTGCTTGTGGCTTCCTTCATCCTGGAAGTCTGCTTTAACAGGAGGAACCGTTAGATTTTAACATGCAAATAGTACTGGGAGACATCTTAGTGTATTTTCAAAGCCCTTCAAAAAGCGCCGTGCTTTTGGAAGTTCCCTTTCCTGACCACTTCTAGGCCATATTTTCACCAGATTGCTTTGTTCCTGAAAGTAGTTACATGTGTGCAGTGTGCGTATTTTTGGAATCTGGGAGACTCTGTGGTGTTTTACATATGAATGAAATTCCCTGGCACAGCATACAGGCAACGTGAGCTGGTAAAGGAGTTCCTTGAGAATGATCCTCTATTATTACACAGTATTGCTTTTGTGCTGAGGAAAAAAAGGGGGAAAGTTCCCAGAGCATTTCACAGCAAGAGATGCTGCAACGCAGTAGTGCTTTRAAGTCTCATTGCCCAAATGCATGTTAGTTAATGATGCTTCCCGGCTCCGGTTATAGGAACTGATTCATGTCTCTTTCCGCTAGTTTTATTTATTTCATATATATATTTCTCAGCTTTKGTACAATTGTTGAAAGAGAAGAGTTCAGCTAATAATGAGATATAAATTTTTTTTYGGGCTGATGTACATAGACACTTCATCCACCATGAACTGAAATAGAAATGTTTCAATAAGTCTTCAGTAGTAGTTGGGGAAAAATGTAGACATCCAGGAAACAGAATATAGAATTTGGCCGTGATACCRAGATGAGTGTTGTTAGTCCTTCTGCTATACAAATACCCTACAAAAGGGAGAAAAGGCAGCTGTATGGAAATGACTAGCGCCAAGCTGTCCTGCGGCATGGATCCAGAGGCAGTCCRAGCTATCGATCCGTCTGGCCTTCCTGTCCGAGACAGGAGAAGATGTTGAGGCTGAGAATGTAAGAGATGCCTGTAAGTGATGCTCTGGGCATGAGAAAAATAAAAGGCAGGGCCTCAAATGTAGGAGCTTTTCTAACTGATTTGCTGTAGGGGTCCTAGATTGAAGGCGCCACGCTGAGGTCCAGTTTCCATCTTTGGATTAGCCGATCAGATGATTCCCAGGACCGCATCCTTTTCTGCCTTAATCACGGTGCTCTGTGCCCTCAAATCTAGGGGTTTTTCATAGGCCTGGGAAAGTACCAGACTGCTTGAGAGGCCAAATAGGGCTGTTTTCAGACCTGGAAGAAGGAATCTCGGCAGTTTGGGTCCATGTCACATAATTTTCTATTTAAACTAGAGGTGATCTGGTTAGTGCCTCCTACAGGTTATTACAGCAGTCTCACCAGTTGTTTGGCAGGCCGTATTGACCTTGCAAAGTAAGTGTAAAAACCCCAGCAGACAGTCAAGTGTTCACAAAACTGGCGTGCGCACTATGAGTGTGCTGATTGAGCTCTGTCCAGAACACGTATGTTAGAAATAAGTTCTGTATATGGATGCATGGACATTTGAATCTGATTCAGCCTTTGCTGAATGGGGACCCTTACTGTATTAACAGAAATGGAAGTGGTGTGATAGTGACTGTTGAAAACCTCTTTCTCCAAAGCATGATACAACTTTATCTTAGCCATGAGAAGAGGCAGTTTGTGGTCTTTATCCAGTGAGGGGAAGTTTCTGTATGGCAAATATAAAGAGGGATAGGACAGGTTCACCAAGCAGGTCTGTCTTTTTTTTTTTTTTTCCCTCTTTTCTCTTTTCTCCCCTTCCTTAATTCTCTCGTAAGCTGTTAATAGAATTTTTCTTCCGTACGTGCCTCAGAATTCCTTGCATTTTACTTACTTTGTTGAAAATAAATTCATTTTTTTATTCCTGAAAATATAAAGCCCTCTAAGTACCCTCATAAATTTCCTTTGTAAAAATCCCCGTTGTGCAGCTGTGTTCCTCTTTGGCTCCAATGCCCCCTGAGACAGCCATGGAGAACGCAGTGAAGCTGGGAAACCAAATCTGTTAGTGACAGTGATGCAGGTCTAGAGTTGCTCCAGCTTCCCAGCTAGTGGAAAAAGCCCAACAGGCAGCATACAGCTCTGTTGACCTGAGAGGGACAAAACTGGCTTACGGCGCTTGATCTCTGGTTCTCTTGCTTATGATCAAACTTTCACCCCTTTGGATGTTGTTATAGTTGTGTTTTGCCTTGACTTTAAATCCATGGCTACAAACAGCAGTTTACTCAATGCGATTCCCTCAGGGTTTATAGGCTAATTTATAGGGAAGTCTTTGAAGTCCTGCATACTTTTCCATGGGCTTCAACTGTGGCGTATGCCTAAAAGAAAGAATAAATCTTGGAATCACTTGAAGATCTCTTTTGAACTTGGCTCTCCTCCTCCTCTATCATGGTGACCCCCTGAGATGTAAGCCTAGCTGGAGGTATAATAAACCTGTACTGTAAAGAAATGGAGCCTTTATTTTTTGCTCTGATCTAAATTTGTAGTCATTCCAACAGTTGAAGAAAGTTGTTAATTATTGTTTGGACATATGGCCTCCTATTCTTTAAATTTATGTCCAACAGGCATTAAACAATTATTCATATTTTGGATCTAATCAGGCAGCTAAAAAGACAAATAAAGTATCTGTATGACGTCAGTGAGGGAATAACAGAACATTGCAGTCTGAAAAAGTAATCACCGTAGCACAGATATGTCTAATCCTTTTGAATCTGGTCCAGTTTGATTCTTCTTCGTAGAGTCTAATAAACTGGATCTAAAGTGATAGAAAACAACATGTGATGCCGTTTAGCCTGCCTTCTCTTGTATTAGTTTAGCAGACACATACCAACAGACAGTTGTGTGGTTGTATCAACGTGCTAAGTGCCGTTCTGTGCAGCGTGCTCTTTCTCTTCAGAAGTAGCTATTTGGTTTCACTGTCTTTGCTTGGAGAGAAAAAATTATGGAAAAATAAAACACCCAAAACATGCAAAACCAAAATCTGATTGCTGCATCCAGGATGTTAAGAAAATTTTTCACTTGAATTCTCCTTAACTTCGTGAGGTCAAGAGCATCAGTTTAAATACATCAGGTATGCAAGATGGTTACCTTAAAAGCTTGCAGCTGTCCTTTCTTGTTCTATATCCAAAATATGAGCCAGAGTGTGGTTTAGAGGAAGAACTGGATATGAAATCAGAATATAGGAGAGGTGAGGGTCTTCTAGATTGCTTGATTTGGGAACTTCTGAGATCAAGAAATGCTGAAGTCCCTTTCAAGCCTAAGTTGGTACAGATCCAGGGAGCTAAGAGTTATGTTCCAATGTTTAGAGCAAGTGTCTCATTGCTGGGAAGCCTGACTTCTGAACAGCTTTGTCCCTGGATGAGGCAGCTCTCTGTAGCTCAATTTCTTGACCTGTAAAAGGGTCATAATGATATTTAACCAACTCTGAGAGGGGTTGGGCATCTCACTGGCTGAGAGTTTGAGGTCTCTGGATGAAGTAAGGTATTTATTTCTGGGATAGTCTCCTGTGGAGCTTCTTGGTTCAGTCAGTGGCCCGATTTTTTTCAGTTCACATCTGTGGATTTTATTCCACTCGCTTTCATAGCATTGCTCCCAATTTGTAGCAGGGCCACGTGAATCCTGTTGTAGCCCTAGACTAGCAACAACTGCAGACTTCTAAGCAGGGAACTGTGCAATTACCACGGCTGAATTTAATTACAATCTCTCAATAAAATGGCTTGTGACAGAATATACAACTCAATAAATTCACCAGATTTCATCGCATGCAGTTGCTGTGAAGATTAAGTAGTATTAAAAAGGCAGATGTGTTTATAATGATCAAGCTGCTATTTAAAGTTTTTGGTTGGGGAAATCTGTCTGCTAACAGTTAAGCTTGATGTTAAGGATTTACACCTTATAAACTCCTCTTAAACAATAGGCACATTTAATGCTAGTAGGAGCCTAAAGTTATGTATAAAACTTCAGTTTATAATAGCAGCTAGAACCCTGCACACACGGTTTTATTATATACACAATTTTTGTAACAGCTGACCCTAGCAGGGTTTTATGTGGTCCATATCAAACAGTTTTTCTCTTTTCTGGATAGTGGTGTTCATTAGATAAAGACAGAAAAATTTCACACATGTTTTAGATGACATTTAATTAAACAAGTTGAAATAAAGCTTTATAGGGGAAAGCTAGAACCAAGGGCTATTAATAGAAACCTTAGGAAGAGGCTGTTAGCAAGCCAAGGCCTGCTCAAATGAGGCAGGATGCAAAAAAGAAAAAAATGGAATGTGCTACAATACCAGGAAGCTATAAAACGCATTAATCTCCACCCATGAGGCCATCCATCCAAAAAATAAAACTGCGTAGTCAGTGCAAGGCCAATAGCTGGATTCAGTTGTCCCACTGAGGTCTAGAACAACAATTTCTCTTGTGCTTAGTGAGGAGTCAAAAATATAAAGACCTGGCTGTTAAAATGCATTTCCTCGAGAGCTTCAGAGTGCCAGGGATATACTATATGGGTCTTCTGTAGGTTCAGCCTCAAAGTGTTGAGGCTTTGGTTRGATTCCCCGGTTTCCTGGGGATCCTTCGTGTCCGTGCAGAATAGCTGACTCAGGTCTCCACCTGCCCGCTGGTTCAGGAGCTGAGCGAGAGACAGCCTAGTGCTTTGGAGAAGCCCTTAAGGGACCAGAAGGCCACAGCGTATCGGAGTCTGTAAAAGAAGCCRGGATGTGATGCAGCATTTTATAAAGCCGCTGTTTGAAGTTGAGATCGGCACCGTTCGAAACGTGCTCTGCAGCGAGTGAGTTCGTAAGGGCTGGCTCACTTACTTCCAAAGCCGTAATACCTGCACTGATCAGTGATACGGTTAGCAAAAGCTAGTGGCTTTTTAAGTGACACGCTCACTTCTCGTAGCCTATTTAGATTTTCATGCTCRTGTTAACTTAATACCACTTTATTTTTTCCATCGTTGAAAAGTTCCCTTTAAGTCAGCTCCTCTGGGTTTTTGCCTTCACCTTCCATTGAGCACGAAGAGCCTGATGTACAAATGGTTATCAKCACCCCCCGCCCCGTGTTCAGCCATTCGGGCTCGCAGGAGACAGCGCTTCAGTCTGGCCGAGTGCCAGCTCTGGTGTGTTAAAGCCACACAGATAAGCTAACAGCGGTTAGTGGTGTTGTCTCACTTTGGCTTATTGTCTGTTGTTAATCTTGAGCTGATTAATTTGTCCAAAGAGGAGCGAGGGATCACGAGGGAGAGAGACGGACGGAAAAACAGCCRTGGATGGTGGGTGGGTGGGAGCTGAAATATTTAGAAGTAAGAACAACTCCACCTTCCGAGYGTTGCGGAATGGCATGTGATGGTGGGAGAGCAAAACCAGGCACATCGGAGAGGTAATTAGGAGTCTCAGTGACTGTGGCTGGACCAGTCGTGGCATTTGGGCACACAGGTGCTCAAGTCCCATTGCCTTTCAAAGGGAGGAGAACTCCCAGTTGTCTGGGAAGAGAGCACACAGACTGTCCAGGTAGTYTGGAATCTTGTTAGTATCTCAAGAAAGGAAAAATTGGATAATTTGTAAAATACAAACTTATGATGTTTGTAAAGCAGATACTTTGCTCATGTAAGCTAACTTGCTTCCCACTTGTGTGTGGATGTGGCTTTGATGTGTACTACCTGGGAATCTGCTCTTTTATTTACAAAAAGAAAAATAGCAGGGGTTTTTACCAAAATTTCAGTCCAACTTTATTCTTAATGGGATCATTATAAAACTAATGCCTCATTTAAGTTCCTTATATTTCCTTTTTTTGAGATCAAGTCATACAAATAGCCCTGTGCTAGCCCTCTGTAGTCAGACAGACGTTGACTTTTTTAACTTTATGCAAGATGATGGAAAAAAAATTCTGCTGCTTTGACTTTAGGTGTTCAGTTCAGTGAGGCTGATTTTCCACTCAGCATTGTTTCTCTGCTGTCCTCTGTCTGCTACAAAGTAGGAGATGGATTCACTATAATCCTTGCTTTGGTTTTACCATTTAACTTACTGAGAGTATATTTTAAAAAAGAGAAGCATTAGGATTAGGTCTGAATTTCAGTCTGATTCAGGGAGCCGATGTAAGGACCACAAACTATTTAATTCCTCCTTTGAAGGCTTCAGCAATGATGAAGTGATACTTAAATGATCTTTTCATTTTCTTTTTTCTTTCTTTTGTTTCTTTTTTTGGCTCAAGCTTTGAGCTTAAACTGAGTTGGCAACTTCCTTTTCAGACCTCAGCAGCTGACATCATTTGTACAGCAATAATCAACAACAGTAAGAAAACATCTGGGCTTGGAAGCAAGGAGAGATCAAGGCAATAGTGGTCTAGAAAGTAAAGGGGTAACAACAGTCTGTGTTGCAACAGTTTGTCTTGAGTGCATCCTGCAGACACGAGGCCACTCCGACTGCTGCAGGAGTTGAACATCCCTGGTTTCGGAGATGAAGGAATGAAACACAGGGCAGTGGAAGCCGTGGGGCTCCCTAGAGACAAACGGTTCAGGGAGGTCAGGACAGCACGCTGCTTTTCACATGAGAAGGCTCCAGGGTGATCTCCACGGCTGGATTTGCTGCGTGTTTTGGTGGGTCAGAAGACCTTGTGTCCATGGGCCTGTGGCAGATCATACTCAAAGGTCATCTAGGAACCTAGGGCTGTGGGAACGCAGCGGATGGAGCTTTCATCAGTTGCTTTGTACTGCTCTGAAGCACAGCAACTTTAAAGAAAAAGCTTTTTGTTTTACTCGGAGCTCTTGAGTTCTGCCTGAGGGCTGGAAGAAGAACATCCTTTGGGCTGTGTGTGGGTGATTCCTACCCCTACCAGTATGCAGGAGTAGTTCGAGCTCTCAGTTATTTTAATAGTAGGTTAAAAAAATATCTTGACTCTCCTCCTTTAAGGCTCATTGATACTTATTTGGGCTCTAGCCATTGTATTTTTATTTAAAAATTATCAGCACCACTCATGAGCCCTAGTATGTGGGGATGTACGTCATGATCTTGCAATGTAAAATGTGTCTTACATTGTAGCAAGAGATGGGACAGTTGAGGATATGTTTGCGTTTATATCTGAGTTACCCCTGGACTACAACTTTGGGTTTGCATTCATGTTTCTCCTGTCTTCTGCTCAGTACAAGACRTATTCATGTGCTGCTGCTGCCTCACCTGCGGCAGCGCAGCTTCCCTCCTGCTCCAGGCTGCCATGGGGCGGGTGCAGCTGCCCTTTGCATCGCATGAGCCGCTGTCCAGGGATGCGCCTGGCGCTGCAGCTATCGCAAGATATGCTGTAGTATGTTGCCCCTTCCCTGAGTTTCTTTGCTCTGGTTAGATCACAGGCTTTTGAAGGCTGGTGGCTTACCTTGCACAGTCAGGCTCAGTTCTCGCTGACTTCTTCAGCGTGACTGCAATAAAGTGGTTGATTAGTAATATTTGCCTGGTGGAGAGCTGCTATGGAAACATCCTGTGCTCTATTTTGATGGGGATGATGGGTGATTTGGCTATCAATGAGCTCAAGGGAGCTGCTATGAGATGTGTCGGCAGCACAGCTTCCATATGAGATATTCCTGAACCCCAGAGCTGATTTTCATGCGCATAAGCACCACTACCTCCATCCCTTACCCTTATTATAACCAGCTGTGGTTTGACTTTGTCAAAGATCTGATAGAGCTCCCTTATCCCCTCTCCCACTCCCTCCGCAAACTCCCATTAGTCATACTTGGGCAGCGCATGAAATAAGCTGGTGATAAAGCTCGGATTTTGGACACCAGAGTCGTTCCGAGGGGCTCGGGGCCGGGCTGTGCAGACTGCGCTGCGTTAACTCCTTGGTGCCTCCGGCGGAGCTTCCCCATGCCCAGAAACCATGGGTTGTTTCAGGCTTGCTAGAGCTCTTATGGCACCTTTCATCTGAGTAGAGATGAATTTATCACTGTGGCATGTTAGAGATTAAAGGGGCTTTTTGGCTTTTTAATTAGTGGACTGAGGAAGACAGCTCTTGTATGAAGGTCCTGGCCGTTTGTGGTCTGGGTTTTCTCTGTATCCATTGGTAACACAGGGAGAAAGTTATTTTTCCTCCTTGATGTTAAGGCTGTTTAAGATAAAGATTAACTTTGGCAGAGTGACAGGGGGCTACATACTGGCCAGGAAGCAATTCAGTCTGGAAGTTAGTGGGAGGTTTCTGACCATTAGTGAGGAGGAGCTTGTGGAACAGGCATTGAATGACTTTGTTTTAAAACAGGACAGTTTATTGGCTAGTTAAATTTGAGTTGCTTTTGGGTGGTGAAAAGCACATCCTTGATCTGATGCCAGCCTGCAGGAAAATCTCAGAGCTTTCCTTCAGAGCAGAGACATTTTTAATGGGGAAGATAATGCTATCTGAGTGGAGGTTGCTGCCAGACTGGATGGAGTAAGGCCACCAGCTGCTCCCGATCTCCTAAGCCACTGCCGCTGGAAGCTGTAGCTGGCCTGGGGATGCATCACATCCTTTCCCTTGTGGGCTAGCTTGATACCCTCAGGGGCAAGCCCAAGCCTTTTAGAAAAGCCCAAATATATCAGCTGCCACTTGTTACCTGTCACATAGACACCTGTGCAAAAGGGAGAGGTGGTGGGCAGAGCTTTGCAGGAGAGGGGGGTGGTTTTGGTAATCATCTGGGCTTCGCACAGTGTTTGCACATCTCAGACGTGTTGGAGATGTCGTAACAGACTTGGGCAGCTGGAGCTCATGAGTCATTTGGGAGAGCAACACTGTTTTGCAGCAGGTTGAGAGGTCCCAGTGTAAATCTAGGTCTCAAGGCACTGCAAAACCAATAAATCTAGGCCGATATGTCTGCTTGGGGGAGAAGCAAAGCTTTGTGTTTCTCAGAAAGTGAGTAGGGCTCAAGGACTTCGTCTCTTATTCCGGTTGTGATTTAGAGCTGACTGCTGAGCTGATGGCAGCCCAGATACTCACCAGTAAAGTTAAAAATAAACTGCTTGGATTTCTTTGCTGATAATTGAAGCCGAATTTTTAGTGATTTGATGTAAAATCAAGGCTCTCCTCCTCCCTAGCAGCACCCGTCCAGTTTGTAACCGCTGAAGTCCTGCAAGCTTTTCTTGCTCTTTCAGTAGCAGCTCAGTCTCTGAGGTTCTGGCTTGCTGCTTTTGTTTCATCACGGCCGGGGAAGATTATTAGAGAACCCATGCATTCAAATAAAAATGTGAATATTGTTCAAATAACAGGTTGGGATACTAAACCTCCAGAGCCAAATCTTTTGTTACAATTTGAGATTGGTCTGAGATTGTAGGATTTGGCGGAAYGTCCTATGGACCCAGCTGCTGTTGGGCCCAAGGTGTTGGGCTAGAATGAGCGTCAGGTTAAAGAGACGCCAGCAGCAGCCACGACTGTCTCTCCAGCTGTGGCAGACTGTTTGTCGTGCTTCTTCTAGGCCTCACTTGTACGCTGTTCGTGGAGGATCATCTCGTCTGGGTTGTGTCCCAGCACAACACAGCTCTGATACATGCATGGAGCCTCTGGTTGTCACTGCATGTGTGCCAGCAGTAGTACCTCTTTGCACGCTTCAGATACCTTTTCCAGCATCTCCAGAGGCGCAAAGGAATTGCTTGAATAGGAGYTGCTGAGTATTGAAAGCGGCTGCCTGATACTCACGGGGGATCTTGCCTGTGTCATTGTTTATTGTCGCCCAAGATGTAACAGGGAAGCGGTGTTTATAGAGCTCGCCGCAGCACTTTGTGTTTGCTGCCCTAGGAGTTTCATTTGCTCCATTCACAAACAGTTGTAGTCAAACAGGCTGTGGTAATTGAACTATTTCCTTCTGCTTTTGCTTTGTAGCCAGCATCCTGGCTGCATTCTCAGATGTGGGGCTTTAGAAACTAGGTCTTTCAAACTTGTATATTTTAGGGGGAAGGGGATGCCTTTTTTTTTCCAGCAGCCTGCGCAAAGCAAGCTTTGCGTCTTGGCCAGCCAGGAAAGCTACTGTGCCAGCCATTTACCAATGCTTTTGTTTCTTCCAGTTGATCATGTGGTTCCTGAGCCAGGTTCCAGTTTGCTGACTGCATTTGACCAGTGGCGAGAATGGGCAGACAGCAAATCCTGCTGTGACTACTCTCTGCACGTGGACATCACAGAGTGGCACAAAGGTGTCCAGGAGGAAATGGAAGCTCTGGTTAAAGATCATGGTAAGTTTAGTTATGGGAAAGGAAAACCCTTCTGTTTGGAAGGGAAACCCTTCCCCTCCCTGTTTTGGAACACTGACCCTTGCAAGTTCTTAATCTGACATCCCAATAAAACTGTTTTGGGCCCGTTCTGGCTTCTTGTTAAGGTCTGGACAGCAAGAGTTGCTGTTGTAGTGGCTCCGGGGAGGGGGGAAAGGGAGAAGTAGTTCAAACAAGCATCACTGCAGTAGGTTAGATGAGGGGACAGTGATTTGCAGCAGGTGAATCTTGCTGCTGCCATGCAGAGAAGCACCCTTGTTCAGTGGCCTGCTTGAGCTAGGAAATACACAGATGGCTGGAGTTTCCTTAGGRTAGGTAGCTCCAGATATTAAACTGTTGTAAACAAGAGAAGAATTAAGCCCGGGAGGAACAATCCAGGACTGGTCACTAAAGATGGAGAGGTGCTGAATAAAATGACCTCATAGATCTTTCCCCTCTTTAATTTCCTTGACGTTTTGTCCTCGGACTAGAATAATTTTCCATCCTGTCTGTATTTTTTTTTTTTTTTTTTTTTTTTTTTTTAAAAAAAAAAAAAAACTTTCACATCCTATTGGGTGTTTTCCCACACATGCTGGGTAAGGGCTTTTACTGACTTGTGTGTTGCAGAATGGAGGAGAGGGAAAGCTGAGCTGTGAGAACTCCCTCTGTCTTAGTCAGTACAAGCACAGTGGAGGAGGGCATCCCTACAGCCAGAGATTTCCCAGCCCTCTCACAGGAGGGAGTGGGGGACCAGGCAGCCAGGCCCAGCCGCTGCTTTTGTGCGTGTGTGTGTACGTTGCATTCTTCTTATTTTTTTTACTCAACCTCCTACAGTGCTGAATCCACAGAATTATTCTTATTTCAGTGTTAATGGAAGCCTAGGGGTTTAGCTGTCCCCGTGGCGGGAGTGCAGGCTCCGCTGTTCTCATCAGCTCTCTTAATAAATGCCACATGGCTAAGGAGATCCTGGCTTTACACTGTGATCTGTTAAGTGTGTGTGTGCGTGCACAGATGTGTATACATTTCACAGCAGAGTAAAGTAATATTTTTCTACCTATTAATTCTGCTTGTGGAGGGGCTGAACRAGAAACTGGGCTCATGAGAGGCTATGGTCTGATAAACTTACCTACCTAAACACTAAAGTGTGCGTGGATGCTGCGAAGGATGCCGGCTCTCTATTTCTGGTGCTGCCAGTGTTTCTTTTTAATGTCAGTGGAAGCAGGTCAGGTCTGTTAGGACATATGGCCAGAAAGGAGAGATCCCTCCTGGTGCTGAGCATCTGACATCTCATGTAGTTTTACTCCTGGAGCTAGCAGGATTGACCTATTCAGGTTGGTCATAGCACTGGACAAACACAAAATCAATTCATTTGAAGAGGAAGAGGGTTTAAAGGTTAGTGTATATGAGAATGATCAGACTCAAGACTGTAACAGTCTTACATCTTGCATATTAATCTCAATTATTAAGGAGATCACCTTATTTATGGAGCTACAGTGTAGTTTTATCTGTGCCTGCAATTTGTATGTCAAAAATAATTTATTTGTTCTYTTTCTACCAGGTGTGAACTCCTTCTTGGTTTACATGGCTTTCAAAGATCGCTTTCAGCTAACTGATTCTCAGGTAGGAAGGCTTAATGTTCACTTACTTCTGTCACTGCAAGCTGTGCATTAGTCAAATATGAGGGTTTGAATTGGTGCACTTGGATCTGACATTCTCTTCTGGTTTCAATCTCTGTAATGTGTAACAGTACCTGAGGTTTGTACCCAGGACTGCGTGTGAAGATTGCCATCTGTAATCTTTGGCAAAAGCAACGGTAAAACTCTCATTCTGAGGGAACTAAGAGTTTATTCCAACCCCTTTAGTGTGGCAAGAATGGCAGATGTATGAATTGCTGCTTGATGCCTAGACACTGGCAAGACAGTGGGATCTCTGGAATAATCATTTTATGTGTTTGTAAGCTAAAATTGATCCTGATCCAGAAACCCCCTTTCTGGGTTTAGCATTACAATCCCTGGGACCTTAAAAAGGAATTGCCCTGTTTGCTGTTCATGTGGATACGTTTGTCTACGTTTGAGTGTTGAAATGAGCAGTTTATATTTCTAAATGAGGTGGGAGGAGAGGAATGCCTGGGAGTCATGCAGAACAGCGTAGGAGGCAGTGGTGTATGACAGTTATCTCTAATGACTCTGGTAAGCATTTTAATGAGTGACTATTGACTGAGCAGGCATCAGTTGTGGGTTACTCAACCTGAGCCCTCTCAGTCTGGTTGTTGGAGTGCACTACTCCTGTCCCAGGTACAGAGCGGGATGGATGTAGCTTCTCCATGAAAATCAGATGWAAGGGTTATTTTCATACCAAACACCATGAAACTGAAGTGTTTTGAAACCCTGCACGCTCTTTGAAACTACTCCAGCTGTAGGCCTGCACAATTACTGTTTCTCCAGTGTGGTAAAAATACCAGTAACCTGGCTTTTGAGTAGTGCTTCTTAGCATGTCAGTACCATCTGTACAGACGAGTAAAGTCAGGTGTGGCAGGAAAACTGGCTCATAACTATCCAGCAAACCACATCTTATGTTTGTTACTGCTTCCCTTTCTGTTTTACATTCTGTAAAATGCTGCCTGCTAAAGGGAATTACACACTAGGTAATAGTGTATACTTAAGTGTGTAGTCTGTGTGTACCGTGGTGTGTATTTTCTTTCTTCCAGATCTATGAGGTTCTGAGTGTAATCCGGGATATTGGTGCCACAGCTCAAGTGCATGCTGAGAATGGTGACATCATTGCTGAGGTATGTCATGTTTAATCTGTGGATTATTAACTGCAAAATAGTGGGAGAGGTTTAAACTCTAAATCTCTCTCTGCAAACAGAAGATCACCAAGACTTTTAAGGGCACTGCCTTTATGGGCATAACTGTATCAAGGAGGCAAACAGAGCTGTACATCAAATCTCATCCCCTTTATTGTCAGTGATAAAGCAGGTTTTCATCCTGTCTGTCTTCTATAAGAAAGAAAATTTTGCCTATAGCAAAATGTTTTGTAATAACTCAGAGCAGGGGCAGTGGGAAGAAATACAACTTTATACAGTACCTTGGATGATGATGTTTGGAATCTGTTCATCTTTTAGACAGCAAAGAAAAAGGAAAGTTAATAATATATTTGGATTTAATCTGATCTCTAGCTCATTTTATACATTGGGTCTCAAACGTACAAAGCTTGGAGCTGCAGAGGTTTTCTGTATTGTGTGACTGGGGAAAAGACTGCCTAAGTCTTTGGGCCAAGTTACCTGCTGTTACAGGATTTTTTTTTTAATGAGATACTTTTTTCCATGCCTTAGAGATTATTTTGTAGACCCAAATGTGTAGTAAAAGTTGAGGGGCTATAAGCCCAGTGTGAAGCAAATCAAAATAAAATGTTTCCCTAACTTCCTGTGAAAAAATCAGCAAGGGTTTTGTAAAGCTCTGGTTATTCTGCACAGGGAAAGTTGGGTAGGACTCTGGTTCTAATGCCATTGTGTAAAACCCCATGTGATCGTTAGCTAGTACGGATGCCTAGGATCTCATTTATACCTTTCTTTCAGACAGCTCTGAGTGTTGCAAGAGCAAATAAAGTTGCTTTAAGTCCTTTCCCTGCTTTTTCTCTCTCTGCTTTAGGAGCAGCAAAGGATCCTGGAACTTGGAATCACAGGACCTGAAGGGCATGTGTTGAGCAGACCTGAAGAGGTGAGGACTTTACTACCTTTGCATTTACTCCTCCAATTTTAATCATTTCTGTGTTGCCAGCAGGCACTTCCTAGTGGGATGAATGTGTCTAGAAATGCATTTTCACCCTAGGTGTAAACAGTATTGCTATATGGAGTAAAAAAGGAGACTAAGAGGTGTCGCTAGGGACTAACAAACCCATAAATTTCCCCCAAATTTAGGAGCCCCTCAGCCTCTTTACTGGGGGAGGAAGCACCTCCAGGAAATAATTCATCAGCCTTCATTCGGTCTTTGGAATTGCATCTCCTTTTCTGTTTACTATTGGAGGGAGTCTAGAAAGGCTCTGCTCCCACCTCAGGTAGCTGAAGTGAGGCAAGATGAATTTGCCCATGATGAGCACTCGAGTCATGGAGAGCTGTTGGTACTTTGCACATCTTTAGTTCAGCCCTTTGGTAGGTCAAACTGGAATTCTACATTAGGAGATGTAGAAAATGTTGGCCTAGGTCCTCTGCCTGTGGACACCATGGCGGGAAGAGCACAGACTGTATGAATCAGCAATTCCTTGATTCAGCCGCCGCACTGGAACACTTACAGAAGGAGTCCCTGAAGAATTTCCTGTTCTGATTATGTTGATCTTTATAGAGCTAGACCTGCCGGTTCTTGTAATTTCTCATCGCTGTCAGCGGGAATTTTGCGTGATTAAAGACTTGAGAATTTGGATTTATGTAGGGTAGGATTCTGCTGCTGATATTTCTAGATCCCATCTTCTTTCTGGGCTTTTCTCTGAGACCTTATTTCAGCAAGACTCTAGGTGACCCTGCTGAGCAGGGAGGTTGGACTAGATGATCTCCAGAGGTCCCTTCCAACCTTACTGATTCTATGATTCTATGAAGACTTCCTTTGAAACAGCAAAAGCTTTTATATATAAAAATATATAATCTCATTTATTTCACTTCCTTTAAGTCTGTAAAACTGGCCTTTCAGATTGGTTTCTGTTGCATTCTTCATTTCTGATCCCCCAGTCTCTGTAGGCTAGACATCTTGCTGTGGCATTCTGGGTCTGTGAAGCCTATCCATTATGTACAAGCAGTTTTGTTTTGTTTTGTTTTCCTCCGGGGTAGTGGGGCTTTGCTGACTGCCAGATGTCCTGCTGGAAGCTGCGTGTGTGAGATCATCCACACATGCCCCTCACGCGCTCTCTCCATTTCCTTCCCTTGGTTCAGACAAGCAGCATCCGAGGCATTTCAGTAGGAATAGAAATCATTCAGCTGCTGCAGGCAGAAGGAAGAAAATGCCTGGCCTGGGCAGAATGTGAATCCTCACAGAATTTGCGTTTGGCTCCAGGAGTTGGGATTATCTGCTTCCAGGAGGTTGGGAGCAAACACTTGCACTGAGCCTTCCACCCACTCCTGCATTTCTTTCCGTATGTTTTGGCTTGCAGGAGGAGAGCAGGAAGAGATGCTGGCATGACACTTGGGGCTCATCTGTGGAGTACCCCCAGACTTTGGTTAACTTCAAGGAGAGGCCACTCCTTACCCTGAAGGATCTGGCTGTCATATTAGCTCAGCCTTGGGCTACTTCAAAGCCCATCCTTAGTAGAAGAGGAGCTCTGAAGTCTGAACTGCATGGCTCCCTGGTCTGGTTTGTTTGTTTTATGTGTCTCCTGCGCTATGCAGGAATGCATTCTTCCTCAGTGTAATTAGGAAGGCTGCCCGAGGACACGTGGCTGCCTCAAATGAGGATCACTAGAGCGTCTTCGCAGTGTCGCTGAGCAGCCGCAGTGCGGCTGAGCTCAGCTGTCTGCCCAGAGGAGAAGCACTTGGTCCAAGTTCTCCTCCTTTAAAGACATAGGAAACAGAGTAGGAAATGATGTCATCAGGTTCCCTCCCCTCCTTTTCCTGAACACAGGAGCAACTTTGTGTTTTTAAAACCACACAGCTCCTTTTCAGCTGGCTGATGGCAAGGACCAGATCCTGAGGATGGCTGCAGACCCATAATTCCTGTTAACGTCAGCATGAGTGGATATTTCTTGATACTCCTCTGGGGTGCTGTTAAACACTAGAACTGGCTTTTCACACCGCCCCTTAAAGTGTGTAAAATCTGTCCTACTGTATGATGGTTGTCATCCTACTGAAAATTCACTTTATTCAGTGCTCCATCTAAAGCAAACCAGTGGGAGTTATTCCCACTGCCTTTACAGAGCCCTGGGTCAGTGCAATGTTGAACAAGACCCTGAAATATTTATTGAGTCAGAACTCCCACTGGTTTCAGTGGCGCTTCTGCCAGAGTAAAACATTCAGGGTCTGGCCGTGTGCGTTCGTGTCTTCCTCAGAGCATACACATCTGAATTCCCAGGCTGAGCACAAAGCATGAATTCAGGCTTAGGTTGTACTGCTGACTCACGGTTTTAGCTTGCTCACCTCAGTAACCTGTTTTTTAGCACATTGTTCCAGGTAGCAAAGGGAGCCCTGATTAAGACACCACTATCCCAAGTCAGCGCCAGCCGTCTCTTTCTGGAAAACTCTCCTCCTTATAACTCAAATCCTTCTGTGATGACTTTTCGGTTCCGTCATTTTTGTTTTTATTTTAACCACAAAAACGCTGAAAGCAGAAGCAGTCCAAGTGCTTCAGGAAATGTCTGTCTTTTTTCCAAGAGAACTGCTGTGCTAGGGCTTCTAATGCATTCTGGTAATTGCAAACATTCCCCTTGGACTAGTTGTTGGGTTATTGTTATGTGCCTGTCACCATAGCATCTGGGCACAAGGCATGAGTTGAACAGCCTTACTCTCTTCGTGGTGAAAATTTTCTCCTCCTGCTCAGCAGTTGCCTACTACCTTTCAGTATGAAGCCTAGAGATGTTGTTTTATCCCTGTTTAAAGATGGGGAAACTAAGGCACAGTGTAGAAACTTGACTTGCAAGTGCTGCAGGGAGAGCGCTAGGCGTAGACCCACTTTAAATGGGCAGTTTGCAAACTAACATCATTGCCTGGAAACACTGGCCGGTCTTAAGTTTTCTCCTTGTCTCTTAGAAGGGACAATTATGCTTTTCTTGGCTCTTCCTTTCAGCTTCCCTCTTCCCTGCAAGTGCTGCTGAATGTGGTGAACTCTAGTGAAACCTCCAAACCTCCTGGAATCGGCACCCTGCCTTGCAGCCCAGCCATAAAACCTCCCCTTTCAGGCTGTAGGGAGCTGCACCTCACCACTGCCTGGGGAGGGTTAGTCACAAGCCCTGGAGTGGTGGCAGGCGAGGACTTTAACCCCTTCTCTGCTAGAAACCAACCTACTCAGTTTGCAGGGTTGCTTACTTGCTTGCTTGTTTTTTTAAAAAAACCATGCAGCTGTTTTTGTGTTGTTTTTCTTGAGCAGTACAGCTGCAAACTGTTAGAGCAGTATAACAGGTGGCGGCTTTGTCGGTGTGAGTAGAGCTGTCCTGGACACTGAGGGCCTCAGTGTTTTGAATGCACAGTTACTTTCCCAGGTTCTTGGGTCCTTGATTTCAGGTGCCTCATTTGGTGAATCGAGCACAAGGACAGGAACAAACAGCCAGTGCGTTCTGATTCTGGCACTGATGATGGCTTAGGGTGCTTGGCCTCAGATAAATCGCTACATAGCAAATTTTCAGAAGTACTGAGCATGTTCCAGTCCCACCAGRGTCCATGGGAGGTGCTGGTGGCCTCTTGCTTTTGGGAACCAGCCAGCTGATTGACTGCTCTGTRTTCCAGTTTCCTCTGTTGTTCACTTGGAAAATGTCTATGTTATTGCAGACTCAATTCTCCATAGTGCTAGACAAAAATAAGCATTGCTCAGTTGTAAAATTTGTCATCTCTCCTGATTTGATTAGGATATGTGATCTGTAAAAGTCGTGTGCAATGATTACATTTATGCTAAAACTGTTTACAAAGTAGCCTCTCAGTCTTGCTGAGCATATCTCTCTATACACGCAAGAAAAAGTAACTGATGTATGGGGTGGTTCACACTCCATCAGATTCCGGGCCAGATGTTGTAGTGGAGGGTACAATTTAGAAGACTTGTTTGCAAACGTGGCTTACCAGAATATGTGGCTACAGCAGCTCTCTTCCACGTGGGCTGAACATGAATAGTTTTGCTGAGTCAACATTTAGTTGCTTATTTTTGACTAGATTGAAGAAGGAGCTTAATCATACTGACCTTGAGCACCTGGAGTGTTATTTTAGGACTTAGGGTCTGCAGAGAAAYGCTGAAGTGGCCTGGGAGGAAAGGTAGTAATGAGAGAGGACTCAGCTTGATGCCATTTTAATTATCCTGATTATACTGTACCCTCTTCTGGCTCAGAATCAGAGTGGTGGAAAGTGTCCCGTCTCAGTTCTGCACACCCGGCACACACTGTTTTCCCCTGAAAGCGGACGGCCTGACCATCTGAAGGTGAATGGGATATGCTAATATACAGGGATATTCCAAATTGCTGCTGATTTTGTTTTTCAGGTGGAGGCAGAAGCTGTGAACCGGGCAATAACCATCGCCAACCAAACCAACTGCCCCCTCTATATCACCAAGGTGATGAGCAAAAGTGCTGCGGATGTCATTGCTCAAGCCAGGAAAAAGGGTAAGTTATTACTCTTGGATGAAAGCACCCTATTAGCTCATGCAGTTCAACSGTTTGCCAACATAAGCTTGATTCCTACAGGAGAGGTTTCTCTTTTGCAGTGCTGTTGTCCAGGCACTTTTTAAAAAGGTCTAAAGCAACCTCTTCTGTCTCTTCTCCCACAGACAAAGTATTCACTGGTCGTATCTGTGCCAGGAGCCATTTCTCCTTTCCAGCCTAGAGGCTCTGTCTTCACACTCAACCTATTGCACTGAGCCATATGCCTGTAGGTTATCTCACAGCAATTCCATGCTATCTTCACTTCATGAATCCTCCTAAAATTTGCACACTGTGTCCTCCTTCCAGCCTCTGTGACCTTGCCTTGGTGCTCTCTGCTGAACTGCTTCCCAGGGTCAGAAGTGATTCTAAAAGTCCTGATGGAAGGCTCTGATTTACGGGCCTTGTTGGATTTTGTTGGAGTAGCTACAGGGATTATCAATTCCAGCTATCTGCTGTGCTCCTTGCTCATCAAACAGACACTCCTCATGTGCTGTAACTTGCAGCCGGGCATCCTAACAGGAGCTGAGATCAACAGTCTGAGTTAGGCTGTGAATTGCAGTTGTTTCTGATAGCTCTGCCCGAGAAGGCTGCAGGAAGCAGGACACAGTCCTGCCTTGGACGCTGCTGCCCTATGTCTCCCCTCTCTAAGTGAGAGGAGCTGCACTACTGTGAATGATGTAGTGGTTTCTTCCAAGTCCTGACCTCAATGTCTTGCCCCCAAGGAACAAGAGTTGCAAAGCATAGTGAGTGCCTATCTCCCTCCTTTATTCTGTGACCAAACCCTTAATTCCTATTTAAAGCAACTCTGTGTGGATGAGTAAGCAGGAGGGATAATTTCCCCCCTCCTTTGCTCAGGGTTGGATTTAATTTTATGCAGTCTAAATAAGCCTGAATGGATATACAAATGACATCAGTTTCCATCTGGGTGTTTGGTGCTAGAAGAGCTGATTTCTTACTGCAGCAAACAGATTTGTATTTGTGTATTAGCTTACGAGTATTTTGATCCCATGATTCCTGTTAAATGAGTTCAGAGTTGGTAAGGAGAACTGATTTCCAAGACATCTCTTTCTGTTCATGGTGTGGAAAGCAGCTCAAGCTGATTGGGATAAACCCTCTGCTCCTAGCTCCATTAGTGGGCCTYGTGGGTATCAGAGAGATCGTGTTGAAGTGAGAAGATGTGGTGATGTGCCAAAGTGGCTTCATATTGCAGCACCCCAAAGAACAACTTAATATGCCTGTGCAACTCAATCCTTTAAGCCAGGGAAGCATCCTTCCCTTTTCCGTAAAAGGAGTGGGGACAGATGCACTAAAGAGGTGCAACCTCAACAAAAGGCCTCCTTCCTGTGCTCACTGTCCCCTGTGACCGCTGGATGACAAGTGGCAGGGGACTTGCGGATGAGGGACTGTGCACTTGCGTTGCAAAAGCCATAAAACACAGTCTAACTTGGCTGGATGTCGGCCTGCCCTTGAAAGGTGCAGCATTGTCCCAGATGAACGATCCACAAGTCACTTTATTTAACTTTCTTAGCAAACTAGCAGTTTGCTAGTTTGCCACAATTTTCAATCAGATTTCATTTTTTCCTTATAAGGAGAATTTGGGGTATAAGTGGCACACCATTCTCTCTTCCTTTATTTAAATAATTCAATTTAAATGCTGTTTAGTTACTCAGTTGGGTAACCTAAGAGGGCCACACACGCTACCCTTGCCCTCCCAAGCAACAGAGGAAACATAACTGAAGACTGTCCAAAGCAAAAAACAAAACTGGATTGATTTGCTAAATGGAAAAAAACCGAACGTTATTTAAAGCCAGATGTTCCCAGTGGCATTTGTATGGAGGAGATTCCCCGCAGACTCTGTCACTGGCAGATCTGGGAACTTAAAACATCGTTCCCTGCAGAACAATCCTCCCAATGTATCAGCCCACAACAGGCCTCCCATTAATAGCCAGCGTGCGTTTTGCCTTATTCTGATTCCCTAAYCCTATTTGTGGCAAGTGATGTCAGACGGACTCTTTCCCTGCTGCTGGCTCCCCTCTGATAAAGGCTGTTCCTACGCACTGAAACAGGACAGCGTGGTCCTGCAAGCAGCATGAGGCCAGTTAGTTCATTATTCTGCCTTGGCTAATCCACTCTTTCCCAACTAGCTTGAGAGGCTGTAGACTTACCGCTTCTTTGAACAAACTGGTGAAAGATCATACTTTTGTGTTCGGACCAATTTTCGCATGGCTCTTGCCAGTCTTTTCAAATTCAAGTATTTAGTATTAGTATTTTAACCACTCACATCTTTTGCAGGCAAGTGCAAATACGTGAAGTGTCTAGGCCCAGAAGCCAGGTGGACAGGCACTTTGCAGAGATTTCAGGAAGGTTTCATTTGGTGAGCAGACCTGTGGGGCTACCAGCTCCCACAACTTCTGAAGTCGCAGTATCGTGTGTCTGCTTGGTGTGCAGATGTTGCTGGTGCATTCCAGCATGCAAAGTATCATGGCCTTAAAGACCGTCTGTTCCTTCATGTGGTTCCAAAAATGCTAATAAAGAGGAAGGATGCTCTGATGGTTACTGCACTGGACAGTGAGTCAGAAGGTCTATTTTTATTTCCTAGTTCTGCCACAGATTTGCCATGTACCCTTGGGGGAATCACTGGGTTTTCCTGAGCCACATTTGTGAACTAGAAACACTGATACTTCCCCTCAGTGGTGTGCTTTCTCTTTAGGCAGTAACTTTCCTGACACAAGCTCTTTTAGCAGGTCTTCTTACATTGCCTACTCCAGTACGACCAGCCTTGTTAGCGCTATAATACATACACATTTATAAAAATATTTCAGGCRCTATTCATCTTCTTCCTTCTTTTTCTTTAATACCCCTTCTGATTGAGCCAGACTGGATTTCCTCACTCTCTTACAATCCCCCCTTGGCCTCTTCAGTAAGGTTCCTGGCCCAGAATACAATGAATCTTTGCTGTAACCCTTTCAAGCACAATTAACCAATGCTGACCTCAGCAATTTTGCAAAGGCGATGTGTACATTTTGCTGCTCTAAACTCTTTATCAGTAACAGTATCTTTACTACTAACTCAGGTATTTAGAGGTTTGGATATTTATTCTGGAAGACTGCTTTTTGGAAAATGCTTATGTTTCTTTAGAAATCTCAAGATAAGCATATACAATTAAGAGCCTGCTTGTGAAAACATATGCCATTAGTAATGTAACACAGTTTCAGARGAGTATTGAGCAGGCCAGGAGTTTAGTAATACCTCATCATCTTGTTACTTAGGCCAGTGAATTTAATCCAATGTTGGGTCTGCAATCGCGTACTTAAGAGGAAGCCCCAAGAAACCCTGTAGGCATTTCAGCGCTGTGCTGTGCAGTGCTGGCCTAAGTTATCCGAGGAAAAAACTTCATCCTTTTTTAGAAGGATGCTTTGTACTTGGAAGCCAGGCTGGAGATGCGTGTTGTTTGGAACTCACAGCAGGTTTGCCTGTATTTCTGTCCTATAGGCACTGTGGTATATGGAGAGCCCATCACAGCCAGCCTGGGTACTGATGGATCTCATTACTGGAGTAAGAACTGGGCTAAGGCAGCAGCTTTYGTCACTTCCCCACCGCTGAGTCCTGACCCAACCACTCCTGATTTTCTCAACTCACTGCTGTCCTGGTGAGTAGAGCTCTGTTTGTTCATACAACATGTGCTTTGTCATGAGACCAGGGGGCAATAGAAATAATAGCTGTTGCTGCCCGCTAGCAAAAGACTATTTTACCTTGAGTGGTAAACCTGTGATGATAAAATACCTATCACTGTCTTTTTTAAGTGGGGACCTCCAAGTTACTGGCAGTGCCCACTGTACCTTCAACACTGCTCAGAAAGCTGTCGGAAAGGACAACTTTACCCTGATCCCTGAAGGAACCAATGGGACTGAAGAGAGGATGTCCATCATCTGGGATAAGGCTGTGGTATGTCACACGGGTCGCTGACTGATTGTATTGTGGCTGGAGCAGAAGTCCTTGCACTGTATACCRGCCTTGGGGTTGGTTTAAATTCTGTCACCATTCCAGCCATGATTCTGCAGTCTGGAAAATCCAGCCTACACAGCATTTGATAACTGCTCATCTAGTGACGTTTTTGTACCTCTGTGCCAGTARCAGAATAGCAATTGAATGGAGAGCATTGCCTGACAGGCCTGGATCTTCTCTTCCTTTGTCATGGCTAATTTCTGACYTAAAAGTGCCAGTCTACAAGGAGCAGTTGAAAATCTGTTCATRTGTGTTCTATTATCTCTTTTTTCACCCGTAAAATGCTGCTAAGGCACTGATCAAAAAGCAGTTTCCACATTCCTTCATTAAGATTTGCAAGATAGTAGGGCAGTGTGGCCAAGTGGATAGAGTAATGAAAGGTGGCTTGGGCTGTGTCCCTTGTGTACCTTCTGTGCCAGAGCTGGGTGGGTGGGTGAGCAAAACAAGTTCCTTTCCTTTCTGTGCCTTAGGCTGTAAGCAGACATTCACAGTTGGAAGACCTGCAGGAGTGTGTTGTGATCTCCCCTAAGTGCTTGTTACGGCCCCTTTGCCTGAGGTTCTTGCCCCTGCAGAGATCCCTGAGAATCTGTTTTTGATGAATGTGCTGTCAGCCCCTTGCTTTTCAGCATAGTCACCACCTGGCTAATGCAGTGACTCTCTTTGTCTTTCCCCAGGTGACCGGCAAGATGGATGAGAACCAGTTTGTTGCTGTGACCAGCACAAATGCAGCTAAAATCTTTAACCTTTACCCAAGGAAGGGCCGTATTGCAGTGGGCTCTGATGCTGATCTGGTTATCTGGGATCCTGATAGTGTCAAGACAATCTCTGCTAAGACTCATAACATAGTAAGAATAATTTCTGTTGTGTGAGCTCTGCTGCTTATCTCCTTCTCTCTTTCCTCAATGCCAGACTGCGCTGAGAAGTGTAGCTCATGACAGCTCAGGACTTTGTTTCCTCCATACCCCAGGCCCCCCCCCGGTTTTACATCCAGTACAGCTCAGTTGTGTGAASAGAAGGAAAAACCACTGAACACACAAACCTGAACGAGTACTGTGAGATTCCCCTCAGAGCAAAGGAATGCTCTGCTGAGTGTTGGACACATGGATCTAAGCTCATGGAAAGATCTGTAAATCTCTTAAAATACCAACAGGCCTTTTACCACAATATGTCATTTATGACCTGGCTCACTTGTGGTGGGAATGTGAAATGGGCCTTTTCTAGTTGTGGTCAGTGAAGCATGTCAGCTCAGGGACACCTTAGCTGGAGCTTTCATTCAGATCAATGAGGCTGGTGGGATTTACACCACATACTGCTCTGGCCCTGCAATTGTTGCAGGCCTGTAGTAGTGTTCAGGCTTTACTAGTCTTGCCTCTTGTCTCTGCTGACAGGGTTAGTTGTGCAGGTCCGGAAGTTGGTGGGTATCCATGAGGAGGGAGAGGACTAGAGAAATACTGATTTCAAGCACCATGAGCTGAATGAATCCATAGGGGCTTGTGTATGGAGTCTCATTTATACATGATTTTACTGATAATCATCTCCATGCTTGTTGGTGCAGAGAGACACAAGACAGCTTCCAAACTACCGTTTCTTTAGCGGCTTTGTGGTGGCACTGTTTGCTTGTGGCCCACAGCGGTGTCCCAGATCTTACACCTAGCTCTTACAGTGAAAAAGTTCCACCTTGTATGAAACTGCAGAATGATCCCAGTGCAAAGGACTGGTTGGAGTCTCCCTGTGACCATCTCACTGTCTCAGAGAAAGCAACCACTGTTTGCATTTGTTGACAACTTGTTTCACTGCTGGCGATGAACCTATGGAATGTTTCCTTGGAAAAAAAWCTCCTTGTTCTTTTTTTTCCATGAATGGTTTCATTCACTCTGAAGGAGCAAAATTTTCTTCCACACTTGGATCCCTGGGCACATTCACAAAGAAACTTTTTGAAAGGTTGGTTTGCTTCCCTGTGACCTAACTCTGTGACAGAATTGGTTACAGATGGCCTGGATTCATTGTGCCTGTGTTTAGGCTCCTAACAGAGGCACCTAGGCTCAAAAGTCTAGTCATCTTAATCACTTTAGAGGTGATTTCAGACTCATCATACCTCTGATCAGGAGAGGCTTGACTTGCTTGGGCTTCCATGGAGATACTGCTATTCGGTGCCAAGTTTAGTGGTTTGAATCTAGGTTTGTGGTTATAGGAGCTGAATAACTCAAAGGGCTGGAAGTAGCTTGCTGACTTGAATATTTGAAAGTCATTGCCATTTAATGACTGTTTTCTTTCGRAAATGCATTGGACTCTTTACGTTTCCTAACAAAAAATTCAAAGACCTTATCTTTTGTGGATATGCTCCAGTACAGTCATGACTGACTCTATACCATCACTGGATTTTGCTGTAGATCTTCTGGAGAAGGTTGAAGGAGAACCAGATTTACCTTGGAACAAGCATTCAGAAATGCTTTATAGGCTAAGTACTGTAGAGTCTTACATCATGTTGGAGGTCTCAGCACTCGATCAGCAATTGCTGAAGGCTGCATCTTTAAGATCAAACACGGTGCCAAGACTACGGAGGATGAAGAACCTGTGCTCTCTTTTCTGGTGGTGGTTCGGAACTTGAAGAACTGTGCAAGAAATAGCAGCGTTTTTGTAGCAGCATCAGAAGCACCCACAAACTCTCACTGGAGATCAGGTGCCTCCCATGCGCAAACTGAAAACACAGAGACAATACCTGCCACCAAATTCTTCCAGAAAGGCTTATAATAATGAAGTAGGTGGAAGGAAGAGGGTGGATGGAGTATGTTTCTGTTCTGAGTGTTCCATAGATAAACCAGAGGGCAATGTGGCTTCTTTGTATGAAGTCCAGCTCTAATCCTCTTCCYCTCTCTAATTACATCACCTGTTATACCTAGCATTGCACCTGCTGGCTTATTTTTTAATATCTCACATTGCGTATGTGCCTTGTGATAGAGAAGTTGCTAGGAGTGAAGAACATGGAGCTGTCTTTAAAGTCAAGGCATCCTCGTTTAGTCAAATACAAAACAAAAGCCCCTTTGAAACTCCGGGAGTGATTGCTGCGACACAACGAGAGGTAGTGATTATGTGGCATCAGATGATTGCTACATTTTTAAATGCTAGAGCAACATATGGACATTTTCCAAGAACTCACACTGCTGTTGCCACTGTCTGGCAAGGAAATATTAGGAGCTAGAGGGGGAGATCGTGTTGTTCTTGGAACCAGGCTAGTCCATGAGTTTCTAACCAAGCCTCCTCCTTTGCCACCACAACTTTTTTCGTCTTGGACCCTGTTTGCTCTCAGTTTAACTGCCTTTCCAGCTAATTGTAAATCTACAGTCAAGCCTACCCGTACTTACAACACACTTCAAGATCAAACTCCATCATTAGCTCAGTAAAAAAGACCTGGATTTGTCCTGGATATGGTCCCTAGACTAACAGTCCCCAAATAATATGGTTGTAGTGCATCTTGTGCCACAGTGCTTCATGGGTGGGACATTTGCCAATGGTTCTTTTAAAACTTCCCTTTTTTCAATGGTGTAATGTTTCAAATCCGATTAATGGAGGATGAGCAATCCCATTAAGGTAAAATAAGATTGTCCTGCTCCCTGACCTGTTAACCAAAATACTGGTATGAAATACAGTTTTTAATAATTATCACTATTTTTAATTTTAAACTCAGAGTAAACTTGTAATTTACAGTACATAGGAGCTAGGTGCTTAAATCCATTTGAACAGCTAGGTTTTGAGGTGTTCTCGCTTGGAATGGTATGTCCTCTTTATGAATCTTCTCTCAGTAGGAGTTCTGCATGAGTAAATCCTCAGAAAATTTGATTGATAATCAATAAAGACAAGTCTTAATATTACACCACAGTAGGTACAATTCAGACAAATGCTATTGGATTTGCTTCTATCTAGCCTCAAATCTTGGGGAATTAGCATGACTGGTGATTGCTAATTAAAACACAGCAGGCTTTGTTGGGATGAACATGTTTGTGTCACACTATCTTTTTGTTTGTCCTAGTCTGTGGAGTACAATATCTTTGAAGGCATGGAGTGCCGTGGGTCTCCTCTGGTGGTTATCAGCCAGGGGAAGATAGTGCTGGAGGATGGGAATCTCCATGTAACTGAGGGCTCTGGACGGTATATCCCCAGGAAACCGTTTCCTGATTTTGTTTACAAGCGCATCAAAGCAAGGAGCAGGGTGAGTATAGATGACAGATGCACATTTATTCTCTCACTGGAACTCCTGAGTTAGAGTGGGTGGAAAACAGATGCTATCCCCTGGCTTGCTGAACGCAAACACTGCTGTAACAGAAAATGTTCCCTGGATAAGAGCCATATTTATCTCATTCCTCATTTATTTTTACTTTTCACTTAAGTCATTACAGGGATATGCTTGGCCTGGACTTGTCTTTTTGCTGCAAATTTTATTGCTGCTCTTTAATTCTTCCCTGTCTCAGAGTCAACTCGACACAGTGTGTATCTAGGAAGAACTGTCTAGTTTGGACATGAGTCGGTCTGCAAATAACCCTGCAGGGTTCTCCTATCACAGGAATATCGAGTGAACTTAGTAACAGCATTTATATATTGAACCTTTCAGCAGCAATTCAGATTTCTAATTTATTGTTAGCGATGCATCATGCTGCTTTCCCTTCTGTCTTATGCATATGCAATCAGATGCTCTTGTCTGGTGACTAGTGAGTCACAAGCATAACCGACTGACGGTTGAAAAGTGTGAAAATTTCTATTTTTAAGAGGCTAAAATTCTTGGAAATGTGTTTTTGTAAAATTCAAAGCAGGAACTGCCTTCTGATGTACCTTCAGTTGGTAAAAACTGACACAGAAGATGATGCTGAACTCTCAATGATTTTTAGTTGCCAAGGATTTAAAAAGTTAATTTCCAAATGAAGTCATCAGATTTCTGAGAAGAAAGAAAATGTTTAGCAGTCTGAAATACTGCCCTCTGCTGGACAGACCTGGAGCTGCTTTAGTTCGGCCGATCACAGGTTGTCTACACATTCCTGGCAAATGTTTTGTTCCTCAATTGTTCATGTGAAGAAATTACAAATTATAAAAATTAYGAACTCAAATAATTTGTCGTGTCAGAGAATAGAGCCATGGTTTCCACTGTGTTCCGATCTCCCACAGAAATGTGCGTTTGACCTATAAATCCAATTGAGCAGTATCTCAGCTGGAATAATTGCATTTAACCCACTCTAAAGCTCTGGAGTTGGTGATACAAASCTAGTCTGACTCCTGTTTATGCAGMCCTAGCTCTGTTTCAGTGTTATTGTGCTTTTTGGTCATAAATATTAAGTTTCATTAGAGAGTTGTCRCGAGTCTTTAAGAACAAGTACTTTGAGATCATTGAAAGAAAGAACTTGTGATGCAGGAGAAGCAGGTGCTGTTTTATCTAGACCTCTAACCAGCTAACAGCTAGCTGGATCCAGAATAGTCCAGAACGTGTTTCATTTTAGTCATACTGCTTAAAAGATCAGCTACTAGCCACTTACGAGGATATGGAGGATATTTTATATGCCTTCAAGGCCTGATCCTAAAGATGAATCCTGAAATGTGTGGCCTTGGCTTAGCAACATCTGGTCAGCTGTCTAGGTCTGTTCTGAAGACTACTTTGACCCTGAAGTCTCCCTGCTTCTGTGTTTTGCAGCTGGCTGAGCTGCGGGGTGTGCCACGAGGTCTCTACGATGGGCCTGTCTGTGAAGTCTCAGTGACACCCAAGACCGTCACACCAGCGTCTTCGGCTAAGACATCTCCTGCCAAACAGCAGGCCCCACCTGTGAGGAACCTGCACCAGTCTGGATTTAGCTTGTCTGGTACATACTTCTATAGGGCTAAATTATTTATTACTTGCTCTATGAATTCTCTTGAAATTGGAATGAGGTGAGAAAAGCTGTTAKATGTTTTTAGCTTCAAGGTTATCCTTTTAAAAAAGAAGAGGAACAGTATAAGAGCTATCACAAAGTCGCATTTATGTTGTGCCATGGCACAAATACTGAATATCCCACTGTATCCTTGGCTTGGTCCTTGGCGAGGCAGCTGAACAAAACAGTTTCCAACAAGTTCCRTGGAGCTTTGCCTGCAGAGACCAGCTATGGTTCTCTTATGCGACAGACAAGATTTCTGATCGCACCATTTCAGTGCAATAAAATGTGGAACAACCTGGATAGGATCAGCAGCTACTGCTGCTAGAAGCATCTTTAGAAGAAAAGGACCAAGAAAGGACCAAATATGCAGAGTGTGATAGGGCCAGAACTCAAAGTGCTCAAAGTGCATGAAGAAAACCATAAAAAGGAATTAAAAGCCCACTAACATGAAATCACTTAGCCAACTCCACARTGTATAAGGTTGGGTGGCTCAGTTGCTGGATGAGATAGTTAATAAAGAATGAGTTTCAGTACGATGGAAGCCAGTAAGGGCTTTTCCTTCCTAAAGATGATGCTTTTAATGCATTCTGTTGGAGCCCAATCTAAGAGGACTTCTTGGGTTTCAGGATAGCCACGTTCTCCTGACCCCACTGGCCAAGTTCAGCCTGTGGGAGGCTGTCGTGTAACTGGCTTTGTCTCAAACTCTCCCTTGCATGGGGGACCTGACCTGACTTCTGTCTCCTCCAGGTGCACAGATCGATGACAACATCCCACGTCGCACRACTCAGCGCATCGTGGCACCACCTGGTGGACGTGCCAACATCACCAGCTTGGGCTAAGGACCGACCCCTTCTGTGCCCGCCTAGCGGACCAGGGGAGGGGACGGGGGCACCTGGAGACCCTTTACGATTCTTTTAGAGCCTGTGACAGTTACTGCGGGCAACCAGTGAGGGGGGGGCTGAAGTAAGGCGCCACTTTCAGTCCCCTCAGATTCTCTCCTCATCTTCATTGACCCCTCTCACTTCCCCCTCAGCCCCTACACATTTAAAGAAATAAACCCTGTTTTTGACACCTCTGACATGGAAAAGTAAATGTAAAGAGGATGTTTGAGAGATGTGGCCTCTGTCCCATTAAGCATCTTTCTTTTAATGAAGGAAGGATAAAGTGAATTTCCCGGGAGCTGCCTTTAAGACACACACAAAAAAAGGAATAAATAATAAATGTAAAAATTAGCTTTTTTGTTTTTCAATGTCAAGCAGAAGAGTAGTTCAAGGGTTTTAAACTGGATATTCTGTAGGGTTCTGTGTTCCAGCAAAATAGCTAGGAGACCATGGAGGGACACAAATCCTGACCTGTTTGTAACCATTCCCCTGCCACCGCTGTTGAGGTCACTGAGTAGCTGTCTGCTGCTGAGAGAGAGAAGCAGGACCCAGCACTAGGAATTGACAAAGCGCATCGCACCCCATCGCCGGGTGAGCTAGAATCATTGGGAGGTTTTTGTTTTGTTTGAGTTTTTTCATTTTTTTTTCCTTACGGATTTTGCTGCAAATTAGGTCCTTGAGGAAACTTTTTTTTTAGTGTGTGTGTGTGTGTGTGTGTGTGTGTGTGTGTTTAATATTTTTGTATCATTGTGTTTATGAAGCCTTATCTCAGAACTGGGGATTTCCCTGTTCTTCCCGGTCCTTCCCGAGCCTCGTTCAAGTTACAGACTCCCGTCACTGCCGCGGTTGCCCTGGTTCTTCAGATGTTCCTAGGTTGCATCATTCCAGCCAATGCTTCCCACTTAGCTTCAGTAGGAGCTCGCGGAGCAGGTTCATAAGCTATGATCTTCACTTCAGTATTCTAGGCCGTGAGCCAGTGCAAAAAAGGTGCTGGTTACCAGCTGAGAAGCTAGGACAGAGTCTCTTGAGAAGCTTTTAGCAATTAGTTGGTCTTTCATTCCTGGAGGTGGAAATYGATAAGCAAGGGGCCATAGGCAATGAAAACATATTGCCTGAAAAATTTCTGTAGCAGCCACATTCTCCTTTCCAGCCATCAATGAGCAGTTATTTAAAACCTTGAGAGCTTATCTTTAGCTCCTATGTAAAGGCTGGTCAGTGGCGTGCATGTGTGAGCATCTGCGACGATTCCAGTTAGAGACCAGATGCCCAGCTGTTGTAACTGGGAGGCTCAAAGCAGCTCGATGGGTCAACAGCAGCTGAGAATCTCTCTCACAGGGTGCAAATTTCTTCTACAGTTACTTGTTCCTTCAGGAATCTGCCTTTGTGCAAATAGCCGTAAGAAGCCTGTTCCCTGCCCTTCTCGGATGCTTGCTGCCTCCAATCTGAGAAAGCGGAGGCCTTGAGCGGTCCTTCAGGAGATTTAGCTGCCCCAGCTTCTGTGGCAGTCAGCAGGATCTGGGCATTTCARTCTCTTCTAGGATTGAAGGTCTTATATCCCTAGCATTGGAGGTTCATGTTTCAGGACATGGAGAATAAATCTGCACTGTTGGAGTCCACTTAAACTTAGCTGGAGGGCTCAGTGGTCCCAAGGCCTTGGACTGTCTCTTAGCACAGAGAGCTTTTTTACCCACCGTTAACACAGTGTTACCTCCACTGTCTGTATGCTCTGGCACTTACCTGCCTCTTCTTTTTTCTCTTCTATATGTAGTTTGCCATGTACATTGACCTTGTTTTTCCGTATTTGTAATTTTTTTTAATGGTGTTTACAGGTTTTTTTAAGGAAAAACTAGATACATGAAGGCTTTTAAGAAAGAAATACCAAATTCATTGTTATCAAGTGTAAGTGCTGGGATTTTCAAAGGATCTGGAAGCTAAGTAGGTACCCAAACCCACCGAACATTGGCCCCTAATTCCTTTAGGCCCCTTTGAACATAAAAGTTAAGAAAAAACATCACTATACTCATCTGTCCCTACGTTTTKGTTTAACTTTGGGTCTTTTAGTTTTGCATAAAAGAGTTTGCACTTTGTTTGTTAAGTAATCTGTAAACATAATATATATTGCAGCTATTTTCATTTTTTTTCACCTGTACTTTGAAATCAATTTGAACGAGTTGGGGAGAAAAAAAAAGAAAAATGCAAATCCGTTTCAATTCTACGAAACACTCGCGGCTCTTCAGTATTCACTTAAGTCTTCCTTTTTTTTCCTTCACTGACTCATGATGACTTTTTAGTTTTAATTTGTTCTTCAAAAGGAAAAAAAAAATCACAAAAAAAGATTTTTGCAGGCTATGTAAGCATGTTTTTTCCTGTGAGAGCTCGTCCGCTTTGTGTCTGTTTAATGAATGTCATATGTAAATGCTTAAAGAAAAAAAAAAGTCAATGACTTAATTAATTAATTAACCGCAGTGACTTGAAGCTCTAAAAATAAAAAAAAAAAGTAGGATTTAATACTAGCTGGATTTAACCCTTGGATTTGTGATTGTGAACCATGAGTGGAGGAGCTGTAAGTGCTAAAGCTGATCATGTGTGTAGACAAAAAGAAGTACTGATATTTGACCATTGTCTCAATGGCAAAAAAAAAAAAAAAAAAAGTCTTGTGTTTTATTCCTTAAGAACTCTGTGTTATATTACCATGGGAACTCCTAATAAAGACAAAATGTTGTTGTTTCACTAGGTTCGTCCGTGTCTCAAGGCAATGTGTGTTCTGTGTAACTGCATACCTTGGCTGGTCCCTTCAGCAGATAAAAATTGACTGGGCTCCAAGACCAGTGCTAATGTAGGCTGCTGATAATCATGGCTACGACTCAGATACCCGGTAGCAGAGCTGCAGGTGAGGCTCTAGCGAGAGCAAGGAACGGGCGATGGTCGGCAGCGTGATTTCCGCTGGAGAAGAGGGAGAGCAAGCCTCCTCCTCACRGCGGTTGTCTAGGGCAGTATCTGGCAAAGCAGAGACGTTTGTCTGAAAACTCCTCGTTCCGCGTTATGTGGTTAAGTAGGGATTGGTGGTGAAAGGTGAGCAAAAGAAGCTAAAATAACTGGCATAGYCTTCAGCTCTCCGATGTGTTGGACCTTCATAAGAGAGATGAGGGGAGGAGAGACAAAGTACAGCCTTAAATAGAAACCACACGCAGATAACTGAACGGAGAGCGTTCGAGCTGGCTGGACACGTTCCAGTGAAACTTTTAGTGGAAGTGGGTGGGTTTTCCTGCGGAGCAGCAACGCTGTGATTGAAATCACACCAGCTCGCTGCAAGGCCTCTGGACCAGCCAAGGCTGTTGGCCCCTTGGGCCTTCAGTTGCTGCATCTGTACATCCACAAGGAGAAGCCACATGGTGGCAGCACCCAAAGCTGAGCACCACTGGATTCTGCAATGGGCTTTGCAATGATGTTTAGCTCTTGTTCCTAGTGTGAGCAAAACAAAAGGATTAAATCCTTTGTGCAATACAATCAGCTTTAAACTTGGTGACCCATCCAATGGGAATTTTGAACAGGATTTCTATCTGTTTGAAAGGGGACAGCAGCCTTTCAATTTTTCACTGAGAATATGGGTTGTGAATGAAGTCTTCGTTAGAAAATAGCACATCTAGTGTAATAGTGTAGCAGTTCATGGAGTGCAATGGAATAACCAAGAAAGACGGAGCACCGTTTTGCCAAAGTAATAGTGAAGAACACCTATCAGCTGGCCAGCAGGTGGGTCAGCCTTTGACTGGTATTTAATGAGAAACRTGAGGCAATAGTCATCCAGTGACGGAAGACTTGGTTAGCCTGTGGATCCTGGCTCTGTCACCAAGACATGCAGTTATTTGGCTGCTGGAGGCTTAGATTAGATAGAGCGTGTACGCAATCAAATGTCAGAGCAGGACTGGTGGGTAGCTGTGCGTAAAATGTATTAGCTTGTCCCTATGATAATGTCACAGATACACTCAGTCTAAATCACTGATATTTAGTTAACACACATCTGCAGAGCTTCCATTTGTTATTCTATCGTTATTTCTTYCTCCAGCTGCTAAATTGGAAGAAAGAAACCTTTTCCCCAGAGAATCCGTTCCAGGGACAGTATGAACCTAGCCCAAGCTCGAGCAGGCCTTAGAGAGTGCAAGAACAGCAACAACAAAATAGAAAAATCTGTTGAAGCAYGTAGAAGTTTTTGAGATCAAGAAGAAGTAATAAACAACCAGATCTAAACCTAACGTGTTGAGTAACCATGCCAGTGAGAAATCTCGGAAGGATATTCAGGTCAGTGGGCAGTGCTGGTTTGCTGCTACAGAAGAGCATAGAAATAGCCGTATGTTGTCAACCCAGTAATCCAGCTAATCCTTTATGCAGGCACCATTGAGTTCGAGCTCATGGCTTATTAGGTATGTGCTGATTTGGTTTTCTGCAGGCCTCCCATTGACTGGTCTGTGACTGCACATATAAGACCCAGTATAGATCTAATTTGATCTAATTAACTTATTTTGAATTCCTAAGGTTTTTATGATTTTTTTTTTTAATAATTAAAGCATTTAATACTTTCAACTGCTTGCTCTACACTGATACAGGCTATAGCTTCAGAACTTTTTTTCCCTTTAACACAAAAGGTGAAGGCTTAGCTCACACCATTAGATGGCAGCAAGACACACAAAATCAAAGWTACCAGCTCTCTTGGGCCGTGTGCTAAGAATAATGTAGGATGGAATAAATGTAGAACATGCAGAGGATCAATCTAGATGCAGGAAAAAAAAAACATTTTTAAGGAGGTTTTGACTTTTCTTCTCAAAAGCATAATGTCCAAAAGCAAGATAGATTTGAAGAAATGGCAGAGCTTTCTTGCTTCTGGAATGGTTCTATTTCTGGCTTTGCCTTCCTAGGTGACTAGCAGGTTTTTTCTTTTTTTGCTTTGCAGAGCAGTTCTCCATGTAAGAAGCTACTGGTGGAAGGGGAATAAGAGTGAAAGCATGAACAACCGCTCAGTTTATTATATGATTTGTCCCACTCGTTTCTCCTTGAGAAAATAGTAAAAAATAAAAGTACAAAAAAGAACCAACTGACTCTTCCTCTCAAACCCCTCTAACAAAATATGCAGAATTTTGCTCTGTGCTATTTTAATCAATAGCAGAAATAGTTTCCCTGAAAAAAAAAAAAAAACCCAGAAAACAGTATCTGTCTTGAAAACAATCAAATTGACCTGTTTCACCATCTCTTTCCAAGAGCTAGCTTCTGGCTAAAAGCTTCAAGAGAATCATTTCCCTCTTTGCTTTTGCTCCTCCTATTCCCCTTTCTCCTTGTAAAACTGCAAACTTTGGCAAATGACTGCTCTACAATTAGACAAGGTTGTCCATTTTTGCTCCCAGATAACACAAGCCATAGAAGCTACCCTCCGCTCACTCTAGTGAGCTGTGACTGCCTGCCTTGGTGCTCTAACTGTGGATTTACCATTAGGGACTTGAACGTGTTATTCTTTTAACCCTTTCTTCTACTTCGATGCCACCACGTCCTGCTGCAGAAACACAGCACGTCCTGCTCACCCCGCTGAGTGAGGCGAGCAATAGATCTGCAGCCAAAGTCACTGTGAGCATTTGCAAGTGTAGCCAGCTAGTGCTGATGAAAGCTGCAGCACCTTCTCCTTGCTGACCCCTTGCTAGTGATCACACTGAGTTACAGTCATGCGAGCCAGAATTGATGAAATTACAGTACTAGCCATCATCTAGAACTGGAAAGATCTGACTCCTGTGAGCCTACGTTTTTCAGATTCAGGCTCTAGATATGGGTGCCTGTTGCTGGTACATGCAAGCGCATAGAAAAACCACAGACTCTTTTGCAGTAGTCCTTTTTTTTAAGTTGCAGCATCACGTTATCATACACTTGCAAATATGTTGTGCCTGCTGCAACCTGGTTACAGTTAGGGCCAATGTTTGCTACCTCTAGGTGTATTATAAACAGTAATCATTGGTTAAAAATTTTTTAAATTGCTCATTTTTCCCATTTAAGATATGAGTGGAAGAGTTATAACACTTATCCAAAAGTGCTTGAATTGTTAGGATTATAATGTAGAGGTGACAAAAACTTCGTGCTTTGGCCAGTATTTGAGAGCATTTGTATTTAATGCCTTTCACTCAAAGCATTCTTAAGTTATAAAGTAGTGCAAATGCAAGAATAAATAGAGTAAATCACAACTCACTGTTAACTAGACAGTTTTGTCAGCAGTGTATTCTACTTTCTGAAGGGATGTGAAATGACTGTTTAAATTGCTTTCATCTTCTGATGGGAATTTAAAAAAACCTCTAACAACTAGCAAATTTCAGTTCCAAAACATGATGACTACTATCATTTTTTTGTTTTGTTTCATTCAAAATTCAGAAAAATGAGTGTTTAGAAACTTCTTTATTTAAGCTCACGTACTTAGACTCCACTGTCATTTCTGCTTCTGCACCAGCTTCATCTCGTCCTCCCCCAGTCTCCCTAAAATACCCAGGAGCAACCAGAATAAACTTCACCAACACAACCTGTTGTTCACTAGCCGCTAGGTGCTACAGTAATGAGGTGCGATTATTACTACTATCAAATAATATATAGAACTGCAGCAGCTGCTAGCCCAGCAAATTTCAAGCTTTTCAGAAAATGAATAACTAAATGGCTACCTAAATGCTATCTGCTATCATGTTCCGAGTCCAAACACACAGCAAAAAGAAAGAAAGAAAGACAGAAAGAAAAAAGCCCTACCTAAAGATAACATTAAAACATTAAAACCACTGAATGTKTTTTTCCCTCCAAGGCAGAGCATGGCATTTTTCCACAGGAGGGCACCAAATATACATGTTTAAACTACATTTCTCCTAATTTCTTGAGCCTATTCCCCCCCTTTATTCACATTACTTCCTCCACAAACAGATATGGACCTACTTAAATATAAAGGACGTAGGATTTGGCATTGATATTACGTATTACACTTTTCAGCACCAAAAAATTCTGCCATCTTTTTTTTTTGTCCTGGATTAGATAGCTGCATTTCAAGTTCTGGTTCATACACAGCTGAAATAACGTGAGCTTTCTATTAGAAATCAGTTTAAGTGTGACAGAGAATCACCTGTGTCTCAGTGCATATTCAAATTCACACAGAAAATTCTACAGCAAATGTGTAATATTTTTATTAGCTTCTTCCAGAGAGCCCTGTCAGATTCACCCCATAGGCTTTTCCTACACCTTCTACCAAGGTTTTTATCACAAGATAGTCAAAATATGATTAAAATGACTGCATTTCTCTAACTTAACAGTATCAACTAAGCAGAAAAACACCCTGTTATTTAGGCATCTACTTGTAGCTTTTTCGTCCTACGGAACAAAGAAAAGCATGGCATGGGAGAGGTGGCAACATCTGGAGGTGGCTGTCACCTTGGTGGAGTGTTGCCTTTTTGGGACAGGAAGGGGAAACCAGTTGTCAAGTCAAATAGAAATTAAGGATTGGATCGAGGCTAGATGACATTCGAATGTCGCAGCTCATCAGCGTCATTCAGATTTTTGGCTGAAATGTTAGACATCTCCCAGGAATGGCTTGCCTTGTATGATACTGTAAAGAGCAGAAGTGTCACAAGACTAAATGTTGCCTTTCTTTCTGGGCCATTTCATACTATTCCTTGGTCAAAGAGAAACATGAAGTCCCAAGGACTCAGCTCAGCAGGACATTTCAAGGCTGAGACCCGAATTGTCTGTGGACTGACCAGGGCTCTGTAGGAGATCCTGTGGTTTGCTCCTCTTTACTCTCCTACCCTCTCTACTCTTTCAGCTCTGGGTCAACACCAAAATGAACTATCATCGCAYGTGGTTGCTTGAAGTCAGTTGCATTTTAGCCTTTTCTCTAGCAAGCCAGCAGCAGCCACACTGCTGAGTGCTGGAAACGGCTCCAGAGAGGCTAAGGAGAGTTCAACCGTGAACCAGGGCTTGGCAGTTGTCTTGAACTCTCAGGAGAATTTCTATTTTAAGAAACCCAGTGAAATAACTCTCCCTTCCAAAGACATCAGGGTAGGCAAGGAAATGAGCTTTTCCTCACTCTGCTAGCCAAAGGCTTTGAAGAATCATCACTTAATTTCCAGCCCCCTACAGACCCCGCTCCTGTAATTAAATGCACATGTTGTTCCCATGTAGCGTGGTAACTGGGGCTTGAGGGTTTGGTCCACTCTACTCCAGATGCTGGGATCCAGCTGGGATTAGCAGCTCCTAATAGGCAAGGTCATTTGAGATAAAACACTGCCCCAAAGAGCCACAGCAGTGGTGCAATTGCTTTGCATAGTTAATGGCATCATTTAGGCTRTGCTTATGCAGATGACATTGTTTATCCTTCCAGTATGCTAAGAAGGAATTTGTTTGCAGTAGACTATTTTTACTGCACCTGAATTCATTAATCTCTCCAAAAATAACATTGAAGGCACATGCTTAAAACATTTTGCTTTCCAGTTTGCTGTGGAAAAAAACTAAGGACCCCCAGTGAGCACTTTACTAATGCCATTGATTTAGTATTTTTGCATGTATGCAAAATCAAATGCCAGGAAAGCATAAACAGGTAAACTTGAGCTGAATGGGAGGAGGGAAAGGATCTCTATTCCTTGAGCTACCATTGATTTACTGTGATGAGGGTTTTAATCAAGCCCTTGTGCCTTTAAGACAAGTTATTAGAGGAGAGCAGGGACAGTCTTTCTGAGGGCTTGCTGACAGCCTGAGTTTTCAAGATTATTAATCAAAAATGTGATATTGATTTTTTTTTCTTTCTGCAGGTACTCCTAACTGCCAAATAATGTCAGATGGTAGAGAACAATATGAAATCCTCCATAGAGGTCTATAAATAACAGCTATAAACATGCCTCATAAATTACTCAAGGGGTTATTTTCTCCCACCAGCATTCCCTCCCTCACATTCAAATTCAGTTTTATTCATCCAGGTTCTCGCTRTGCACTCCTGTGAAGGAAGCCAGGAGAGAGAAGATCTGTGTTTAAAAGGACACAGCCAAATGCTGGGTGTCTGTAGGGGAAGTTTCCAGTGTAACAGGCACAAAACAATTCCAACAAAGAGATTCCCAGTCTAACAGCAGAACTAATCCCTTGCAATACGTGTACCAAAGGATGCTACACACCCCACACAGCCTCTCTGGCCAGCCACTGCCTTGGATTTATACCTGAAATGAAAGACAACCCGTAACAGGCCTGAGTTTTGCTCCAAGGAGAAAACCCATGACATGACAAGGGTTTTTTTCCCCCCAAAAGCGCTGAATTGGTTTTGCGAGGCTCCTRCAGGGAAGGGTATTTTCTGCCCCGCACTGTGCTTTCGAGGCGGACGGGCAGGAGGTTTGAGACGGGGAACGCACGAGCTAAGCGGAGACAATGGAGGGGAAAGGTCCCACCCAGTGCCCAGAATAGCTCAGTGGCACTGCCAGAAACCCAGAGAAACTGTCTTTGCTAAACTGAGTTGTCTCTAGAGGCGTAAAACAGTCCAAGGGGAGGAGCAATGCGCAGACGGCGTATGCTGTGCGTGTGTGTGTGTATTTGTGTTTGCACACCACCTCAGAAAGGGCAATTGCTGGCAACATGTGCCTCGTGAAAGGTGACCACTGGAGTAGCCATACATGGCCTAAAGTGGTCTCTGCTTACGTGTAAATGATGCCGCATATGAAAGTGATTAACTGGAGGATTAAAAAAAATCTCACCCTGTAAGGTTTTGTTCTCTGTGATGAAAGAGAAGCCTGGCCAAGGATTTACAGCCCAAGCACCTTATTGCCATAGTAGGGCTGTGCTTGCAGGCAAGGTTATTATGGTGAATGTTAATGTGGCTGCATCTGGGTAAAAGCCTCTCCATCACCTCTCGCTGTCGATGCCTCTTCTGTAGCTATGGAAATGGCACCTTCTGTTCAGCTGCTGCTTCTGATTAAAATTCAAGTGGAGAGGGATGGGGAGAGATGAAAAGCCAGGGGACAAACACAGCTGATCAGTAAGCAGCATGGAGAAGAGGAAGGGTGCGTTATACCTGCTCAGCTGCTTGCAGAGAGAAAAGGTGCTGGTACTGAAAAGCCTCAGGGTTTAGTTACTCTGACAGCAGCAGTTTAGAATGAGACCCACTGTCATTTGTCAGGCATGAAATATATATTAAGAAAGAACCCCTGGCATGAGGAAGTTGCAATTTAACTACCCATAGCAGTGGCAAACACAAGGACAGAGTGCTGCTTTGCCCTGGACCTCACCAACCCTCCCCCTGGCAGGGCCAGGTGAAGAGACTGGGTTTCTGCTTCCTTAGCTGCAGTGCTGCTTCCAATGGTTTTGCTGCTGATTAAAACATTTTAGTATGTTTTTGTCTCTTTAAGTCTGTAAACACATTTGCAAGAACAATAGCAGCTTAATGGCAGATTTCAAAGGTCTGTCATACATCATCTTCTAACACAGATTTTGTATAACTGCCTCTGGCTTCAACAATTAGAATAAAGAAAAGAGCTCCTGCAGTAAGTGTAGGAAAATAAGCATTACTTGGTTATTATAAATTTATGTTGTTATGACTATGACACAGTGGTAGTACATGYGCATCCAGCCAAAACTGAGGCTCTGCATTGTCAGAGGCAAACAATACCATGAGGAGCATTAATATGAAAGAAAGCTAAAGGAGGTATATTACTGTGTACAACCCTCTCCATTTAAAGTTGAAGAACAGAGGTCCAGAGGGATAAAGTGAGTCATCTGAGGTTATGCAGGAATCCTGTGGTAGAACCAGGAGATGAGTCAATCATCTGCTGATCCCAGTCCAGATCTGGACTGCAGAGCATAGGCGAAGTGGCTGCTATTGCTTTTAGGACCAACTGCTTCCTTGGCCCTAACCCTAGATCTTTAGCCTCACTCCTGGCACTTCAGTGAGCCTCCAGGTTGAAGTTACAGTCAGCAGGCTGAGGCTGGAGGGCTACTGGGAGCTTTGGCATTGTGAATGGGGCAACATCTACTCACTTGGCTATTTACAGTCAGCACCTCATTTTGGCAAATTTATTGCAAAGAAATAGAACTTGGCACCATTCTATGACTCTGCAGTGCCATCTTGGATCTCATCCTCCAAAAGCTTTTAAGGCGTAACAGTGTTCTTTTACTATTGAAATCCTGTGTAAATAGTTATCTGTGTTTGATAGCACCAGTGTTCTGCTATCACTACCAGYGTTTAGTGCTGCCCAGCCACCCCAGGTCACGAGTGCTGTCACTGGAGGACTGCCCAGCTTCCTTCCTTGTCATTTTATTGCCCTTGCATAGATTTGGAGCAGGGTTTGAGCTCAGAGCCATCTGGATCAACACATGAATTAAAGGTCCAACCCTGTTAATTTGAAGATAAGGGGTTATGCCTTGTCCTAGCTACTATAGCACACCCATGGCTCCCACTGGGCTAATTCAGGTTAGTGTGAATAACATTGTGGAAGTACTGAGCCTCTTCACCACTCAGTGAAGACAGTAGGTGGAGAAAACAAAGCATCAGTGTCTTCAAGGAGACAACCTTGCCACAACTAGATTCTGGGGCTATAAAAGCATCTGTGCAGGAAATCATTCTTGAAAASTAGTTATAAACATGAACTTTATTCTGACATGCTAGTCCACAGCTCTGACTCTTGTGGATTGGTAATGTTGGCCCTGTGCTCAGGGTTCAGGCCCAGGGGACTGATCCTTAATAGGGAATCCTAGGTCACATCCTTCAGGTGTTCAGAGAARGCACAAGTTTGACTCTAGATTATTTTTGTGTTTACAAGACATGACATGTCACATGTCACTGTCTGTATTACAGGAAGCATCTCTGATATTGCAAACCCAAAGCAGGCTTATTGCCCCCCCCCTTTTTCCTAATGTGGGTGCAGTACTGGTAAAAGCASCAGGAGCTGGGCACATCGCAGCAAGCCTCCTCTTGACCCTGCTGCCTAGCAGTTGATGTGCTCCCCATGTAAGGAGTTGTGTGATTCTTGGGGTTTGGTAATGTCACTGAGGCATTTGCTASCAATCACTAGACTACACCAACATAGGTTGTTGCAGTCTATGTATTTGACCAACTGCTTAGATGTGATAGGTTTTGTATTTTAACAAGCCTKGGCCCCCAAAGCATGTGTTCTGGTCCATTTAATCTGTATTAATCTTTCCATTTTATTTTAGCAGAGCTGGTCTGGAGTTGTATCAAAATCTGATCGCAGTCTTACTGTTTTGACTCTTAGCGTTTTGTCAGTGTTCCTGCATAGCCACRCTGGGTTTGGGTCTGAGGTTAAGATGAGGCACAAATCATGTTTGTCATGGAAAGAGTTAAGAGTGAGATTTTCAGGCTGGTAAYGGAGATCAGACTCTGGCTTATAGCATCTCCCCCCTCCTTCCCTGGCTTTGGCTAAATAATTGTGCTGGAAACTTCAAGTAGAACAAATCAGCTCAAAGTAATTATGAACAGTTTATTTTTTCAGTGCGACAGTGCAGAGAGAGCCATCCCTATGAATAATTATGGATCTTTTCCCTGCTAAAATCATCACTTTCCCTCCTCCRGATTTCACTCATCTCTGCATTGGCGCTTGGAGCATTACTTGCCTTGGTGGACAGTAATGACTCAGCCAGGCAAAGGAGTACGTGTTCCTTGCAGCCTGGCAGCCGCACAGGTGGGAAGATGAAGCAGAGGCTGATATAGATGGGAACATTCTGCCTTCCTGTGGACTGGATCAAAATGGGAGGTGAGCTATTACTAGTGTCAGTGTAGGTGCTTTCAGCAACATTGCAGGATGTGGCTACAAAGTCAGGAGGGGAAGCCTTGTGCCCTGGCAGAGGTACCTCATCTAGCTATTACAGGAAGCGCCTTTCAATTCATTCCACGTCACAGCCACACATCTGGCCTTAGACCATTTCTTTATTGTGCATTGTTTTACATGCCATGATTTTAAAGTACCCATAGAACCACTTTAAGTTCAGTTTTGAGGAGTGAAAGAATATATTTGACCTTTACTTTTTATTGTACAAACAGCCTTTTCTTACCTCAATGGAATGAATAAGGAGATCAGAGACCAGAAGATGCTACTTGGAGCTCACATACAACCTTAGTGCTGATTTTCGATTCTCTATGTTCAGGCATCAGTTAAAGTCTTTTCCCTTAGCAACTAGGCAAAGGGGAAAGGGTCCTCTCYGAGGATGAGCTGCAGCATGCCCTGAGAGTGGTTTTTTCCCTTTATTGACTGGCAAGAGACTCTACTCACCTGCTCAGTTGGAGATGCCCAAACCGAAGGTGTTTGAAATTGGATGCCATGATTATGTCTCTTTCTGCACTGGCTGATGGAAGGTGAATTCCTTTACTATGATGGGCCTCAGTTTACCTCCTGTAAAACAGAAATATGATTCTGACCACCGTGGTAAATAGCTTGAAGTTATCCTGATGAAAACTGTCACATTGAAACAATGTAATTATGCTATGCTAAATATGCTTAGATTTAGTCTTGTGATGAAGCCGTGAGTCAGATTCTCAGAAGCAAAAGAAAAAAAAAGGCTAAGAATTTTTCAATTCAAATTCATTTATTTATCTCTTCTCATGGTCTAATGTTGATTTCAGCAACAAAGACCATGTTCTTCATGCTGAACTGTTCTGCCTTTCACCAAAAGGAAAAACCACTGAGTAGAGCAGTTCCCTCAACCATGACAAGGCCTAGCAAACCCTCAGCGTGGCAGTGACCAAACCCCACTAATTCAGCAGGAGGAACCCAAATGCAGCACAGGCCCTATGGTCTTTTGGCGAGCTGTCTTTGTGGTTTATTGGCAATCATTCTTCGTTAAATACAAAATGTATTTACAGTTATTTATAAATGTAGGGATGGTGCTGAGTTTTATCAGTCAGTGCCCGTTGAGCTAATGAACAATGGAGAAGTCATTAACACAGCTCTGAAGAATCCTGTCAAAACCCCGCTTTGTGCAGCCGAACAGATGAAAATCTGGAAGCATTAGGGGGGAAAAAATAGCAAACATTTTTTGCCCTTATTGCTCTTGTGGAGCTAGCTTGCCCTGATGTTAATGGACAGGCCTTCATTATCTGTTACTGGACACTTCACCCTTCCTGATACAGGGAGACTGACTGATTTTTTTTTTTTTTTCCTAAACCAGTTCTAAACCAGTTTTTCCTGGTAGTTAATTTCTATCATGAAAAACATCCACCAGAGGGCAAGATTCCCTCATCCTACACTGAAGAAATCTCTCTCCATCCAGCCGTCCTATATTAAAAACAGAGCTGATGCAAACTCACTTAAATCAATGAGAATATTTCCATCCACTTCAGTGGTCTTTGGATTGGGTCCTAGAGTTCTTTTAGTAGGAAAAAAAAAGCCCAGCAAGATGTTTTATATAAACTTAGAAACAAGGTTTTATAAATTGAAAAAAAAAAAAAAAGAATTCCGGCACTTATACACTTCGAGTTTAGCTATAATTTACCATACGGATGTTAAATGATCCTCTTATTTATAATAAGTTTATTTTTTTTAAATACCGATGTTATGAACAAGCCACAGCCACAGAGGGTATGTAATCTAAAACTGCAAGTTTTAAATCTTCTTTGCAAATCTATGCTTGCATGGTGTAATAGTGGGGCTAACTGTGCTCGTTAATACTTGCATTCAAAGGCAAGTGCTTGCAAGACAGCTTTAGGCCAAAATTTAGCAGAGTATGTTGGCATGTGCTTGGCTATAAGTGAGTATCAGCTCATTGACTGCGGTGGGACCTGATGAAGCCTGAAGTTTGAAATATTGCTTTGCCACCTAGAGGAAAATCCACAGACCTAATCCTAGGCCTAGATCAGATGGTATCTGCAGAGCTCCTGTAGTAGTCATTAGGAAATGTTGGAGGGAGTGATGGACACAATTCACAGCTGGGGGGGACATGCCTTCCCTCTGCTTGCAATTTGCAGCCCTCTACTTGCTCTCTGGAGCAGGGTGCCTAACCCAGTGCACACTGCCAAAAACAGAGCAAGTGGGGGTTGTAGAATATTGTCTAAAGCAAAAACCTGTTGACCAGCATTTGAGTCCTGAGGACAGCTGGATTTAAATTTCTCGTTTCTGTCTGCAGACATCTGAACCTCTTTCTCCAGAAGTGTGAATACAAAGAACCCTTGGGTTCAACAAACTAAATCCTTACACACTCAGTGTATGATCTGGGGCAAAGCTATTTTACAGCTKAAGAAATGGACATTAAAAAACTTTAATAAAGCTTAGATGGCATCTCAAAAGCACTGTGTCAGCCTAACTCCTAAGACCGCTCTGGTGAAGGACAGCAAGAATTTTACATTGCCTTTAACAGAAGCAGAGTTTTGGCCAATGAAGAATACTTAGAAAAATTCTCTCCTGCAATGTTTATAAAGCCCTTTCACGTTCTCTGATGAAAGATGTTATTGAAGTGCACAGTGTTTGCTGGAAGTTTTCCCTCCCACCTACTGCACTGTTTCTAAGCAAATATCTTGCCCTTTTGAATAATATAGTGTGGAGTGAAAAGATAAACTCATGTAATTATCCCTTTTCTTTGCATGGCTGTGTTGAAAAGACAAACTGCCTCCTCCAGCATTACTGCTCACAGAAAAATTGGGTCTGAAGCATATGTGGAAAGATTAGTCTGCCTCAAAACATCTTTCCTCACACCCTGATGCTTGAGGATGCTATGGCAGGGTATGAAAGCTGTTCCTAAAGGCCCTAGGGATCACAAAGACCTCATTTCTACAGGGAAGGTTATCATCCTAGGACGGAGGTGTAGAAGAGTCTGGGAGGGTGGAGGAGGAATCACGGCCAATTTATCAGGACAGTAGGAATGAGGAATGTGCCAAAAGTCGCATCATCTGTGTCATAAAAGTCATATCCATCTGTGTTGGTGCCATTACTTGCACAAAGTTTGCCTGAGTGCCCAGCCAGCCTCTCAACTGCCTGATCTTGCTGTATCCTTGGCCGACATACCTGCAGTGGTCACCAAAGGAAAAGGGATGGAAACCTACTGACTACTCTGGCCGCCCTTTGGTGCCTTATCTGTTCTGGGCTGAGATTATTTTCAGAGCTGCCAAAACTTACACTAGCACTAGAACTACTTCATTTGAACACCAAAACAGCTTAGGAGAAAGCTCAGGGACATCTGAGAAGATAATATTAGCACATTTGTCCCAGTTTGGAAGTGCAGTTTGCTACCCAATATYAGGGGAGTGGAAACTCCTATTTTGAGAAAAGCCTCTTGGCATCAGGCCTGCCCTATGAGTTTGATTTAGAAATAAGGCAGACTGCAGATGCCTTAGTTATATATCTGTGTTTGCTCTGGTCCAGAAATTATTCACCTACTGGCTTTCTGTTCATAGAAATATTCTCAATGACAAGGACTTGCTATGGAAGGATGCAAGAGGGACTTCAGCTGACATCCAAAGGGAGGAGATGAAATAATYCCAAGCCAAGAGAAAGGAAGATAAGTGCTTCCTTCATGGCTTGACCATGAGATTTCGTGTGCTAATGTGATACAGAACAAGGACTTTTCGCTGGGGAAYCTTCAGTGAGGACAGAAGTGTCAGTTTGAAAGCATAATGGCGTCTTCCCAGTAAAGTGCCCTTGTCATGCTGCTTTTCTTCCCCAAAGAGATTTAATTCATTAAGTGCAAGTAATGGATTGTCAAGCTGTAACTAGTCCCATTTCTGGTTGCTGCAGTTCTCTCCATGCAATCTGTGTTTTAAGGATTAAGAGAAAAATAAAATGTACCTCCTTCTCATTGGAAGAGAGAGTCTGAAATAACAAAATATTTGCCAGGAAACAGTTCTGTGCCTTTGTGCACTTAGAAAGAAAACAAGCATTTGAGTTTTGCAAACGTCAAAGAGATTCCCAAATATTAAGTCTTTGCTGAAACTGTGATTTTTTTCTCTGGTTAATTCCATCATTGATTCCAAGATCAGGCCCAAGAGTTTGAGTTTGAACTATCACATTCTTCAGAAAGACATTTAGTCTTATTAAAAGMCTTTGAGACTTGGAGAGTTTGTCATATGTCTTGGTAATCTGTCTTGATGSTTATTTGCTGTCACCAATAAAATAATGCATCTAATTTCTAATTTTTCTTCCAGACATCGACTTTTTAAAATGAAGCAAAAAAAAGAAAATAGTGTAAGTTTCTTCAAAAAAATCTTAGGGGTCCGTAAAAAATGGAAATCCCATTTCTGTATAATGCTTCTTACACTGAGCAGTTCTGGAGCTGCAAGGCAGAAAGGTAATGGATAATATTACTAATACTGAGCTGAGACAGGCAGTCTGAGGTTCCTTTTACTTTGGCTGCCCTAAAAATTGACTTTTGTATTTTTTACATGTCAATTTTTTTCTGTAGCTTGATTCTTTTGTATTTGAATAATTCCAACCTTGCCATTCACTGAGAAGGTCTCTCTTCTAAATTTAGATTATAATGTTATTCACTTTTAATAAGAGGTGTTAATATCCCTTTGGTTAAGTATAATTAGATGTTAATTTTCAAAACATGAAAGGAAATAATAATCCTAATTCATCACTTAAAATAAAATAGCTGATTTAAAAGGCATATATAGCTACTTTAAACAAAGATCTAGCTATTTTTTTCCCCAAACATTCCCCTCAAAACAAAATAAGGTGATATGATTATAGCTAGATTAATGACACCAGTTAAGCTAGCACATTTCTGAAGTTCCCAGAGTTTGTGAAATTGAAGAAGGCGGGAGATCAGCAACTGCAAAGCTCCGTAATTCCACYAATTGCATACTGCTTTACCAGCTCTCKGTTCTCCAGCACCAACCCGTTTACAGCTGCTGAAGCTCTACYCCACTGATATGTTCCTCACCAGCTCCTCCTTGCCAAAATCATTGGTAGCAAGTTTTCCTCTGTTACAGTAAGCAGACTGTATCCATRGGGCTTGGGGAACCCTGACTGTATAAAGGGAAGGTACAAAGACTTCAGTGTTAACTTACTGCTGTGGTCAGGAAGCTTCACGTAAGGATTTAATCCTGCCATAGCACTCTTTTYATGTTTCCTTGGTCTTCTCAGTTATTTGGAGCCTTCTCTGCTGATGCTGCCATGGCTGATATTCTCCGAACCTGCCTGTTTGTGTCTGCCTGGCTTGCTCCAGCATCCCCCTCAACCTACTGTGCCACCTCTGCAGAATCACCACTGCAGCTACGGAGTGAAAGAAAATGAAAATTTTAATTACCAGGAAAGGTGCCTGTGAGTTGAACTGGGAGGAAATTGTCCTCTCTAAGTGTTTAACACAGTAACAGCATTGCTCAGYTACACCATGTGTTTTATTACTCTACAAGCAGTATGAGAAACCAGCTTAGCTCACAGAGTCCAGGTACAGGAGAGCAACAAGGTCCCACCAGTGCATGTACCTTTTTCRGGATGAGCTCTGTTGGCATCATTTATATGCCTCAAGCAGCTGAAAGACAGATWTTTTCCTCCCTGTCTATGGCCATTGCTGCTAGTGTGATCAGAAATCACRTCCAGCGGCAAAGTGCATGAACACTGAACTGCCAGTGTAAATCAGTAGTCCTGATGCCCTCAGTGGAGCAAACCCCGAGTTTGCTTTCACACTTGCAGAGCTGAGTAGACCACAAGATGACAAGGCTGTGCCAAACACACCCAGAACAAGTATTATGCATGTGACAGGTGTTTACTGGCCAATCTGAYGTTTGCCACCTGCTTTGATAGACTCTGAATTGTATTTTTATATATAGCTTCTAGCGAAACAAATGTCCCCAGTCAACTGCCTGATGCGAACCCTGGCTCAGGAGTATTTAAGCATGATCTCTTCGCAGCACCAGGAAGAGGTGTCACAATTTGGAATGTGATTCTTATGAGTCCTCTGGACCCTTTTAATATGCTGAGATCCACATGTAAATACAGGTTGAGATGAGATTTATACACAGCTCTTCCCCAGTGAAGGCAGTACACAGTTCAGGCATGTTACAAATGAAACACCAAGCCAACCACCTAATTTAACTGCCTCCTTTGGGTATGTGTCATGCATTCAGAATTAGACAGCTAAATTCCCAATCAAGTGTTCTTTGGATATAACAACATAGTAAAAAGCATAAAAGAACCTTAAAATAGACTGCTAACAACCACATGGAACCTATTCTTCTGGCAAAAGAAGGAGGCAATTTATGGAGCTGGACTTCGTGTTCATAAATAAGTACATGTTCCTTTTTCTTTGCATTGGCATGTTTTTGGATTTTCAGATTTGCCATGCAGTTTATAAATTCTCATATAACTATTCAGATAGTAAATGGGAATACACAGGTTCTTTGGGGAYACGAATTGATCCCACTTGAACTGGCTGAAATAAGTTCTCTGTTAACCTTGTAACAAAATTCCTCCTGAAGTGGTTATTTGAATTTTCCCTGCAGAATCTACTCTGCTGCACAGAGGAAAATACTTGAATATTCTGATACCAAATAATGTGCTTGTTTTACTGAACCTACTCAGAATATTATTTTCCTTAACAGGAGTGGCAGCAAGGAAGATTAAGCAAACAGTAATTTTAATTTGTTACCTCTACATTTTGTAATGTTTGATAGTAGCAAAATGTCACATGTCTTTCTTGARGTAGCTAAATAGTAGCTTTGAGCCTGGAGCAAAGGAAAGACAGACAGAACACCAGAAACACAGAGAGTCTGGTGACTGAATGCGACTCTCAATTCAGGCCACCATGCAGTAGTACCAGAACTAAGTATTCATAAAAGCACACTTAAGAGCTCTCTTTTTTATGCAGAATTATGATTATGCTGTGATATGATTCTGAACAAGGAATATTGAAACTGGAACGAGAGTCTGCTTTCCAAAAGAGTCTAGATAAATGTAAAGCCAATGATATAGGAATTAAAAACAAACAAACAAAACCAATGCATCTCTAAAATCTCACAGGCTTTTTAAGAAAGCCCTGTATCTTAGAGGTTGGATGACACACTGGATAGCTTAATACGTGATGATAAGGCTGGTTTCTGCAAAAAAATCCATGATTTGTGTGAGGACTTAAAAGCTTGAAGGCAAACAAAAAGCAACAGATTTTATGTTTTAGGAAAAAGTTGCTCTTTACAGTGTTTGTCTTCTCACTGCACCCCAAAACATCTCTGAGACCACCTTTACATTACTCCTCGGAGCCCAGGTGCTGGGTATCRACAGATAAAGCTTCCTTCAACTGTAAAAGCCACTGAAAGAGCGCTCCTCACCTTCCCAAGGTAGCTGATTTTCTTAATTCTCAGGATTAAAAATAACTAAGTGACATGTTAGGAGGGCTTCTTTAATTTGGAGAGGGGGGCATGATTCATGACCCTTGGGTTTAACAATACCACCTGAAAGCAAAGGACTTGGTTTGTCCTGCCTTTTACATGTGTTTAAGGAAAGAAATGCTTTTAAAAACCAAGCCTCTCTGGAGATATTCTTCCTGCCTGTCCCCTCCTCCACTACATCTCTGGATATAGCACCATTAGTTTGAGATTTTTATAACTCTCAGGGGAAATGCAGAACATTCCTGAAACTGAAGTAGCATTTTGGAGTCCCTGAGCTGGAGCTCAGATAGCAGAGTCACTCTGAAGGATAAATCATGGAAGCTGCCAGCATATGGGACATTTGGTTTAAGAGGCATGGGGCCAATAAACATTGATGCTGTTACTTGATTCACTAATAGATAGTAAATATTTCATCTCAAACTCGCTTTGTGTGATTTCCAGCAGCAATATGATAATATAAAAACATCACAACTGAGGGTAGGTAAAGTTAACAAAAATCTAACTTATCATCAGGCCCAACAGCTGCCGCCAGCTGCCTCCATCTCAGCAGCTATAATGAGGAAAAAGAGAGCAGTAAAAAAACAGGCACAAGCTCTTCAGCTTTATGTCAACATCAAACAACATAATGTGAATTTTAATAAAAAAAAGACTTTCTATTTAATAGTAAAGAAACTCCAATCAGTAAGATAAAATAATAATAATAAAAAACCCTATTATAGCAGAGCCTTAGCTAAGTTGAAATACTACAGGTGGATTTCATTAATTCCTAGTGGAATTTTTCCAGTTTTCACGCCTGAGGAGCTGATCTGTTATGGTTAAAAAATCATGAGTACGTGACAGGTATGTGGACAGGAAATATTCTACTAGCCAGAGAGTGTATTGACTTTGAACAGGATACTCTGTTTTCAGGGCTAAGATTGAACAGAGTCTGCATGTACATGTATGTCATAGATGTGTAATATGTGTGTGTATGTATATATACGTGTGTGTGTGTGTGTGTGTGTGTGTGTGTGTGTGTGTCTGTGAACATGATACTGAGTTGGTTTCAGTTTGTCCATTATACCAAAGAAATGGTTTGTGTTTCAATCAACAGTTTTCTCCCTTTGGAGATGCACAACAGTTAATGGGGTTTGGATAACCTGATTTATAACTAGGTGCGGTAACCACGGGAGGCTTGCTAGCAAGAAGGAYTGCAGGCCCCGGATGTGAGCTGAACTGATATCCTGACATATTACTGTGCAAAGGAAACCTAAATCCTGTTTTGCCACCAGCAGTAACATCACAGAGCTTTGGTTTTGCATTTTATGTAATAAGTGGGGAATAACACATGCAGGTCCTGAAAATCACTTGCTTGTGCCAATTGCTATTCCTGCTGGGTCAGCCTGGGCTCAGTCCTCTAGCCAGAGGAGTCCCTGGGAAGTCAGTTGTGGCTTTACGGCTTTGGCAAGGAGGTGGTGTTAYGCTCTGTATGAATGTAGGCATGAATTTACACTGCTAAGTTCAATTCAGCCTTTTGACAGAAGACTTTTTTCCTCATATTGTTCTGGAGGGGACTTCTACAATATGCTGGGGGCCAGCAGTATGACAYGTGAAGACCATCAGTTTAACCCTCCCAGGATTCATGAATATATAAAAATTCACCAGCATTTCCTGCTAATCCATCTAAAAACAAGTACCACCACTCTGTTACCTCCAGAGAGTTTTTAGGAGCACAAAGGAACAACTTCGAGCTGGTAATATTACTGTGCTGATAACCACTTTTCCTCTGCCCTAGGGAAGGAGACAAAGGTAGCCGTTTCGCAGGCTGTCTTGATGGGAGCTGTATCACTCGAGTTACTGGCATTCTCTGGCGACTGACTACTTGATATGGGTAAGGAATGCTGGATCTGTTTCAATATATACATTTTTAATTGGATTGAGGGGAAACAGGATCAGCCCTTCATTTTTTTGGGTATGAGAGGCATTCCTTTTTTTTTTTTTCTTTCTTTTTCCTCCGTTCTGCCAAAATATGTCAAGAAGAAAATGAAAAACAAAAAGAAAGCTTACCCAGAAAACTTCTATCCATCACGTACTGTGTTTTCTACGGAGAAGAAAAACTCAACCAAACCAGAAAGAAGCACAAAAAACCCAGAACATTTCAACTGTAACAAACTTTAAAGGTTAAAAGGTGTGCTCTGGTGTCAAAGCATGTTCGGGTATAATCCTCAGCTAAAATGCCATCCCTCTCTTCATTTCTTCTCTTTCTTATATTGACAGATGAAAGACTTGTTTCAGTTAAGCGCTTAGAAATGTGTAATAGAATTGCTTACGCTTCTCTCTGATGCATTTTCCGCAGGTTCTCTTTGTTTTAGGAGACTACTAGATTAGCAGGGCTGGTTCTAATTGTATCCAGGCATTTTCTCCTTAYAGAGCTAATCAATGCAGTGATAAGCTAAGCCAGTAGTGACAGATCACTGGTAGCCTGTCCATATAGCTGCTCWAAACGTATTTGCTTTATACAAAAGATAACGTCAACTGCACATCCAGGCCGAATCTGGAGAACGGCTTTAGGCCTGATGTCAAGCAGAGAACTTGCATTCTCCAAAGCAGTTCAGTCAATTCCACGTTTTTCAGATAAAGATCRGTGGCTGGTAATTGCATTATGTGACCTAGCGGCTTAACTAATACGTGTTTGTTCACTGTGCCACTTTAACGAACAGCAAAAGCAGTTCACTGTAAAAATCATCATAACATTAGGCCAATAACAATCTGATAAAAAAAAAGAATGGATATTTTCTAGCTCTCACTTCTCCTGTAAYTGCAAGCACAGTGTCACTTATCAACGTAAAAGTGTCTGAATGACARTAACGCTTCTGACCATTTTGGACGTAGCCTGCGGTTATATTAACAGAACAAAAGCTGCAGCATTAAGACTGCACATTCTCAGGCTGCTTCCTTCCCTGAATCGGTGTGACCCTTCTTCCTCAGGGAAGCAGGTGGCTGTTGTGGCTACAAATTTTATCCTGCAGTGGACCRTAATTAAACTTGTAGTAAAAATTCCTGCTGGGCTTGAATCTTTATGAATAAGAATCAATAGTTCCTGACAGCATTAGCAGAAATCATGTTTTTTTCTTTGGGAGATGGAGCAGTCACACTAGCACAACCTGTACATGAGTTATTAAACACTGCTTTTAGACTGAAAAATGCTGGTGTGTTGAGTGTGTTACTTTGGAAAATTCATATTTGGGCAGTTATATTCTGCCACTAACATTTCCCTTGGAGTCCTAATTGGTGATGGAAATAGCTATTTCCATATCAAAGCTGTAGTATAATGTTTATGCAGGTACTAAGACAGATACCTCTTTGCACACCTGAGTGGAGGCTGACTTTACCAAGTTGTGTATCATTTATGTATCAGCTAAAGTTTATGAAATAGCTTGGGAACCTTCCAGCGTATATGTATAATGTAGTTTCCCTATTGGAAAAGTTTAATTAAGAAATCCTTCTAAAAGCACTTGGAGACACTCGAATGAAGTGTGCTGCATGAATAGTACTTAGTGTATTTTAATTACTATGGTGTCTATAACACTATATCTAGCGGTTGTAAGAAAATCCAGAGCAACTCTGGGATTTGTGGGAGGGTCACATATAAAACAAAGGTTTCCTAGCCAAGCTCTAGGGATTGATTAAACTTTATTTGTAATGCTGAGCATAGACATTTGGCTTCCTTTTTATAAAAAAGGATATTGCTGAAATCAATATGTAGGACAGAGGGAGAGAAAATGGAAATATTCCTTTTTCTTACAATGATKTCATTTTGGAGGAAATCAAGGACCTCCTCGAGCCCTCCTGCATGTGTGTCTGTTCCCTGCCAGTTCAAGCCAGAGAAATAACGAAATAACCCAGAGCAGCCTAAGAAATGGCCCTGAGCAGAGCTCCCATGCACTGAAGTACTTAGCCATGCTGGTCCACGGTCAGGACCTGAGTGACAGCTGTACCTTTTCTGCCACATCTTAGGCAGGCAGAAATAGCAACCTTCTGACTCTTTCTCACTGTGCTGCTATTAGCAAGGCAGCATGAACTCCATCCTGCCCTGCTGCCCCTTACAGAAAGGAGGATGTGAAGGGGACAGTTTATTGATGGAACTGAGTGGACAGGAACTGCTGAGAGGCCAGCAAGAGCATCTAAGGATCAGGAAAGGGCAGACCATCGGTTCCAAAAAGAGCACTGGCCAAATTTGCCTATTTCATAATGAACTGAAACAAGTGAACCACTAGTTTGCTCTTTTTTTCCCCCCTGCCATATATCAGCTTTCCTGCCATATATCATACTTGATGGCATTTTATGGGCCTAACATTCCTGGGACAGTTGGAATATATCACATCTCTTGCACAAAGGGGAATTTAAAYGCAGTGTAAATGGACTGACTTCCCTAAGGTCAGAAAATGATGAGCAGTTAGGAAAATAAAGTGCTTATCCAGTAGGTTATAAACTGTACTGCTTCCTGCCCTCACCTGACAGGCTCACTGGGACAGAGGGAATGTGTTGGGTGACAGAGGAAGAGCCTATAACCACACAACTAAGAAAGACTGCCACCTTAACTGATGCAGTTACCTTAACTGAACTGCATTTATTTTGTAAAGCCAAGCAAAAATGAACCTTTCCTGCACCACTTTCCCACTACTGATTAAAAATAGCTCTACCTCTGGAGATCCTCAACAGGAACTCTAGTGATCACAAAGGAATTCCGGTCCTGTAAGTTATTACTTATAGTTACAACAATTTCCGTGTCCACTAAGGAGGTTAGATGGGAACTTTCTTCGAGCAGGGCCTGGGTCAGTTCAGTATGAAATCTCGGTCCTCAGCTGAGGCTCGTAGGCTCTCCTGTAATACGAAGCAATACAGTGGTAGGAGGTAAATTCCAAGCCCAAGCCAGAGGACAGYCCTGTGGCAGAAGCAGGAAGCACCTCTGCTTCACTGCAGTCTGTCTCTAATATGAAAATTTCAAGGGTCTCACCAGTGACAACTATAGGCAGGGTTTTCCGAGTTCCTAGCATATCGGCTGTTTTGGAAGTCTCTTTCCCTCTCTGTGTTTCAGTTTTCCCTTCATAAAACAATAAAAAATATTCAGCACTGTCTTTCCAGCAAAATGGGCTTGATTTCACCTGGGACATGATGTACTCCTGTAAGCAAATGCCTTAGGATCAATCCCACTGAGAAAGCATGGTAAGGACCTGTGACCCAAATGTACTTTTAATGTCCTTTCAAATTTTTTAGGATCATGTGTCATTTTAACTTTTTCCAGTAGAACTACAAGTGAAATTTCTTTATTCACCTTGTACCTTACTTCCTGTGAAACCACTAATATTGTCAGTAAAGTACTGTATGACTCAGTAGAAATCTGATTCACACCTACCTGATCCACACGAAAGGATTTATAATAGGGGAAAGCTCACACTTGTATAAATAACTTTGAAAAAACAAGCAAACAAACTTGCAGCTTGCATGTCCCAAAGTGCACCTTCCCCCCCCAATAATTTATTTGTTCATCTAACAATATTTCATATACATTCACTTTTGTTCAAGAAAATGACCAGCATGACTGTTCAAACATGTTGCATAATAAACAACAGGCCTATAAAAAYAGCACGTATAAAATCCAATGACACTGAAATATCATGTTCAGAAAATGCAGTGCCCATTTCAAGAAATATCTTTAAAAATATTGGCAGCCAAAGTTGTACAGCATGCAGGCAAAATGCTGCATCAGATAGAAGAAAAATAAAACATTTCTGCAACCAAAAAATTGGGTAAGCATAAAACCACACCAGCTTGCATACAATTCCAGCAATCATGAGTAAGCACAACTGAGCATTCAGCAATAGTCAGCAAAGATACTGTATCACAAAATAATGATGCTATGATCATTAGCTGAGATTTCACTTGCCCATGGAATCACTTTTAAAGTAGAAAACTGCTGAAAAGCTGGCTGTATTTATCTTCTTACTTCAGAAAAATGGTTCATGAGGACCATGTTTTTACAGTAGAAATGCAGATCAATAGAGAAGATCAGATCATTCAGTCTGAGACAACAACTACTGGGGATTCATTTCTGCTTTTTAGTATACACACTAGGCCATTCTGAGTCTGTCGAAAAGTAACTGAAGGTTTCATGATGCTAAAGAAGAAGGTATTTTTCAGCCTGGATTTGAGCGGAGTATAGCAGAGAGCAATCTACATTAGCTAGACTTTTGAGTGTGTCATTGAACTAACAGGTGTGTTATTTCTTATGTGATAGCTGATTGCAGTACATAGCTCTTATTCAGCAATTCATTTCCCYGTAGCTCATACTTGCTATTTTTCTCCTTCTCTGCCACAATGAGAAATATGCAGTGTACTCTGCATAGAAGGCATGACATTTTATTTGAATCTTTAATATGAATGTTTAATCTCCCCTTGGGAAATAAGTGATTCAATTACATTTATCAAGCTGGGTGGAAGATCTTTATTTTAATGCACTACAAACTCTCTCATAGTGCCTTGGATTTTCATAATACTGTCATATATTAAACAATCTGCTTGCAAATACCTTCAAAAAGTAGCTGATTATGTTTATGAATTAGCTCCRTTTTATAGATGGAGAAGATTTAGTTTACTTATGTGCAGTGATGGGAAAAAACGGGATTAGTCTGGCCAGGCAGTCCACCCTTCTCCCCTGAATTCACTATGAGTCTCATTATAATTACGCAAGAAAACAAATACAGATTCGTATTTGTTGACTACTGGGGCTTGTTGGGAAAATAAGTTAAAGGCCAAAATGCTACTGAGATTTAAAGGTTCAGTGCAGATGGATGACTGGATGTAGGCACGACTAATGCAGAGAACAGAGAAGAGATAGCAGTGTATACACACCTGCCTCCATACGATAGTTCCCTTGCAAGCTATTAAGAGGCCTTGTCCCACCACCACTTGACAAACACTGACACTGCATTGTGGAGGTCCCAAATAYGCTCTGAGCTTAGTGCAGCCTCTTGAAGGCTGACTGGCTTTCCTTTTTGGCCCTGTTGATAGATGCAATTATTCAGAAAGAACCAGCATCAACAGCCTGGCCTACTGAGTTCATTCTCAACACTGTGTCTTCCTTACTGAAACCATATTGAGAAAGGAAAGAGGACAAAGGTATCTCTGAGTAGGATGCTGAGTTAATTACCAAGCATGGATTCTACATGGGTGGGCTGAAATCTTCCTTGAGCAAATCACTGAATTGGGTCACTGCCTCAGTATCTTTTTTTCCAAACGGAGTTCATAACAAAAACTCATTCATACGTAAGCATTAGTTAACATGATGCTAACAGACGTACCTAGAACTAAGTGACTTCCAGCTTCAATAAACCAATGAGATCTTTTTCTAACTGCCTTCAACTAGTATATGATACTCAAGTCCTTCATTTGTTATCTTTCATGAAACTGAAAAAAGTCAGGCAGATAATTTTGCAAATAAAACTGGCAAAGCTCAGTGAAATCCATTTACTGAGTCTGATGATTAGAAAAGCAAGAAGTATTTCTAATTTAATCTTTTCTCTTTTCAATGCTATGGATTTTCAAGATGCTAAAACCTGGCAAAGGAAAATACTATTTTACACAATCCATAATTTATCATTGGACTTGGCAGAGTAAAATCTGAAAAAAAAATGAGCAGACACTTATTTGGGTAATGGGCAAAACCTTAGAGTATTTGAGATTTGAATAATGTTTCAAAATATGTAAAGCCTTAAAAGTTTAAGACATTAAATCTGAATGAACATTAAATCTCAGGGTAACCCTGGAAACTGGAATACTGACCTATTCCTGCTCCTGGAAGAAAACAGGTTGGTGATTTACTTAGACTCAACCAGTGTAAATCAGAAGCCAGCTCACTATTAATGCTGGAAGCTCTCAATACTTCACGGTAGAGATGATCTGCTCCACTCAGGCTGGAGATCTCAACGGAGTGAACAGCGAGATGCCCCATACTCCTCCCAAGATTTCATTCAGAACACATCAATCAATAGATCAGTGTGGTCCAGAGGATGTGACTTGAAGGAAAAATCAACATGCTCCACTGTGTTCTTACTTCCCATCTGACCACCTTCTTATTTTGTAAACTCCCTGGATCTCTCTTGGTCTCTTACAGTACTTCACACAAAGGAGCCTTAATCTTAGAAGGATTTTATCTGCAATGACAGCTGGCAAGCCGATGGGGAATCTATTGTACTGCTAGTGCTTTTTGACAGAGACTTTCAGCCTCTGTGACTGTAACTCTTTTACTAGTGCCAAGTTCACTTTATTTTTTTTTTTTAAAGGCTGTTTAAATCTGCACTCTCCTTTTTGAAACTTGTCAGTCCCAATGTCCATAAAGATGACAAGTGCCTGTAATCCTACCTGCAACGAGGGAACAGGGCAATTTTCGTGCAGAGATTCTCTGTTGAGCGAGCCAAACAAATTATATATTTACTCTTGCTGGCAAGCAGAGGTGTGGCTAGGATCAGGCTTGCTTGACACTGCGATCTGAGTCTGTCTCCGGACATGAAGAGGTTCTTCAGCTTCTGTTTGATGAAAAACAAAAAGGATGAAGATGAAGCAAAGATTAAATTATTCTCATATCTGGCTCTCACCTGTAGGAGCACTGTGCTTCGGAGGTGACCATTCCCTCTTGCCTATCTAGATGTTGCCACCAGCACACTGACATCTTTAACCACACAGGTTTAGATTATGTTGCTATTTCAGAATTGCTTGTTAATGACTAATTATTTCTTCAGCCTACGTATAGCTTCATAAAAAACCCCTTGGCAGATAGCATGAAACCTCAACAAATCTAAAATTATTGGAGAGCCACTGTGTAAATCTCCCAGCTTCAAAAGAGACACGGCACAAACGACCTTACTGGTCCATCCAAAGTTACAAAATAGGTATACAAATAGGGTTGAACAGCAAATGTGTGCAGTGAAGATGTTAAATCTTGTTAGTCTTGCTCAATTTAATAGACACTTTTCAAATGTTTCAGAGTTCAGGTTTGGTTCAAATAAATGTCCCACGTATTTGAATCCCACGAGACTGAAAACCTTGGCTATGAGTCTCACATCACTTTCTTATGAGATTTCCAGCTTTTCTGCTTCTGGTCTTGGCTTGAAATACCATGAGAATAATTTTTTTTGTGGTATCTCAACACTTCTGGTTTCAAATCCTAGTCATTATTGAAAAAACTTAAGAAAGGCTTAAAGGGTGAGTGAGTTTCTTTAAGCTAAAAATGGGATAACAGATTTGGTGCCCATAAATGCATGTTTTTGGAAATACATAAGGGTTTGGGTCCAGGGTTTTGATTTGAAGCAATCTCTAATTTTAACCTGTTTAGGACATTCTGTAGCTTTCCTACACAGTATTCATGTGGGAGAACAAATAACTATTTGCTTAAGCCATTCAGCTAAACTAGACATTTCATTCTCCAAGTATAAGGAGAGCTAGAAAGTGTCAATTTTGGGACCAGAAAACACAACAAAAGCTTGAAAACTGAAAAACACAATTCCAAATACAAGCATCTTCTCAATGTCTTCAGGACCACTACAGGCAGAGTTGAGAACCGTTTGCTTCATATTCCATATCACTGCATACTGATTTACCTGAAGGCTTGGAGAAGCAAGTTTCCTGTTTTATTTGACTTTTTAGCACCTGAAAATGTCTATAAGACGAATATTCGAGGCAGCAAATTGAGGTTGCAAGGAAAATTTACAGGCACATATGAGACCTGAAGGGTTCTTGGTTATTATATTAGAAAGAAAATGCCAACACCTACTCATAATTAACCAGGTGATCTTGATCTGAAATCTAGGTTTAGGCTGATCTACTCTTTTTCTTTCACTTTGAGCTCAAAACTTCTTTACAATGGTAGTGCTTTATTGGCATCTGGGCCATGTAAAATGCTGTTTCTATAGTCGTGAATTGTGTTTACACCTAAGGATCCCTTATGCTTCTAGAGCTATACAAAGTAATAGTGCTGAAAAAAACTGTAAGAATCAGACCCTACTTTTGCAATTTTTCAGACAATATGCTAGCTCGAACTATTTGTTTGCAAGACAAAAAATGTGTCACTAATGCACAATTAAAAGACACAGAAGACTAAAATTTTTTTGACATTGGGGGATGTACTACTATATGAGAGATGAATGAACAATGATTCCTCATCAATATCAAGGTGCCTTTTCAAGGTACTGCCCTACAAAAGCTAACTTTCTCCTACAGCCTTTCCCTTTTCAAGCCAGTAGATATTCAGCATAGCACAGAAGCTGACACTGAGACATGAGTAAAGGCTTATGTGTTGTTTCAAGGAAGCTGCATTCTTACTTGGCAGACTCAGGAGGAGTTATGTCAAGGGCTGCTATTTCTAATATTATACAAAGAATTCCTCCCACTATTTATTCCACATGCTGGACTGTTGATTTATTTATTTATTTGGATTAGCTACATTAAAATATAGCATGCTTCCAAATGCTTTTCTCCCAAATTCCCAAGGGATGGTCCTTTCTCAGAGGGATGTACACCCTTAGGTCATTTAACTCCCACCGCTCTGAATGAGGATAAAGTTCCTGACTCCAGGGTGCCTAGGCATCATAGAAGGTTTAATATTTTGCCTTGAAATAGTCAGAAGAATAATGTGGCATAACACTTGACAGGGAAGCAGCAAAACGGATGCAGCTTTTCCAGTGACTATGGCACTGCAGTACCTTAGGACTACTGCAAGCACCTGAGTAAGCAGATTTTGAGTTTTTAAATGGTTCTCTGCTGATCTCAGAACAATAAGGAAAATAAATGTTTGAGTACCTCTTTGAGCTTCACTTAATGCTGTCTCACCTAATTTTGAGTGTTATTAGATCTGCATCAAAGCACAGTGACCTTCCAAACAAACATAAGACGATGGCAAAATTTCATTTGGTTTTATGTGGGGATTGGGAGGTTGGTTGTACAAAAAAAAAAAAAAAAAAGAAAGAAAAATTCTGGCGGGTCTCTGAAACTAGATGGAATGCAGTCATTTGGATCAAGTTTCTCCTGGCAATGGAATTCCCTGAAATCCAAAGCGCAAAGGGAAACTTAGAGAGTGACTCCAAGCAGGGCAAGAGCCAAGGGAATGTTTTTGCCCAGCCCTGTAAGCTGAACGGACTGTGTCTCCAGAMAGGCTGAGGGCAAGCAGACTTGTGGGCATTATGGAGGACCAAATCCCCACCTGGTGCAGCTCAGGAATGAGGACAATGGGGCTGCCCAGCTGAAGATGTGATCTAAATAGCTGCCTGTCCTCTTCAGCAAGGAGTGCAGGATCTCTCCAAACTGGGACCTGGAGATGAACAAGAGAGGCAAGACATCGTAGAAAAATATTTTTGTTCAAGTCCCTTATTGAAGAGTAAGCAGGGATCTGTAAACACTGACCCTAGACCTGACCCTCCCACCTCAGCTCTTTTGGCTGCTGAATCAACTTGTTTAGCTTAAAAAAAACAAAATTACATCACTGAAGTGGCTGTGAAGTTGGAGCTGTCTGAAAGTATCTGAAGTATCTGTGCTGAAATCACCATAGGATTTTTGTAATTTGCTCTCTCTTTCTCCCCATTACACTTAAAAATCAGAGCAAATGGAACTTTATAACAGGGGAATACAGTGAAAAATAAGGCCTTTAAATGTGAAGCAAATCCTTTGCAGAAGACAGACTTTTGGAAGAGCACTGGGTGCTCACCATCCACTAAGTCATTCACGGATTTTAAGGGGCTACCAGCACTTAAAGACATCACTCCTCAAAAGATTTGGKCCTGCTTTACAGCATGCTATTTGTTTCGCCTGGACCTTCTAAACTGTTGTAGCATCTACTACTACTTCCCAATAAAAAGAATAACGTCCCGTTAGCAAAGCCATGAGTTTGCCAGTCTACATTACTAGTCACATCAGTCCTTTAGACATCCTCCCCATTTTCGCTGAGGGAGATGGTATGTATTTTAATGGTTGGCACTTTATGATTTTCCTGGAGAACATTCCCTGAAGTGCCTGCACAGCAGTATTCCTGTAGGAAACCTTTACTTTTCACTTTGGCAGCAGTACAGCTAGACTTGTCTTTAGAGACTGCATTTTTTGTAGGCATGCTTTGCACAGTGGAGAATATCTTCCATTCGCAGACCCCATCGGACTTGGATATCCTATAGAAGGTTTCGCCTGAGCCGACAGGGATACGGACCACACCTTTATCACTCTCCATGCTCTGGCTAGCAGGATGGTTGAGGTTGAAATTCGGGAATTTCTTCTTTGCTGTTTGCTTTCTTGGAAGACACTGGGCTCTCAGGACATTTTGGAACGCTTTCTTAAACTCTTGACTTGAGCAAGGGTAGATTATGGGGTTGATGCAGCTGTTTAAATAGCCAAGCCAAAATGTTATTTTAAAAAGTGTGTCCGGGGGTTTGATTGCAGGAAAGAAAGAACCTAAAATGGAAAATATACAGAGTATTAAAGCAAAGGCAATGAAAAATTGCGGGTAACCAAAGAAACTTAAACACTGGAAAAAAATAAATAGGATTCAGTTCCGTTCTGGAAAACTGGTGACTCAAAGCATAATTCTTTCAGGAACGAGTCTTTTAGAAGGTATGGTGTTGTACAATTACAGGATATTATATCAGAGATCAATTCAAGACATCTATTTTATTAAACAAGCATTGTGTCTTCCCATTTACAGCCTGAAAGCCAAGCAAGAGGCATGATATCAAGTGAAAAGGAAAAAGTCCTTCCTCCAGGACTTCTAACTTAAGATTAGTTAGCCAAGTAACAATCATATCAAGGARGTCATCAAAAGGGATTTGAAATGTCAAGAAAATTACCATTTCAGAAGCCAGAGCACGTGAAAAGTAGAATTACTGGGTTGACCACATTCCAGTTAAGAGTCTTACAAGATAATAGAAAGTGCTCCGTTTCCCTTGAAACTTTTTGAAAATTTTCATTTTCTACATTTTTCTGCCTCATGAAAGGCACCCAAAATTCAGATACATTAGAGGAAAAGTGTCTCCTTATTTCAATGAACACTAGATCAGGTCTCATGGGCAGCCACTCACGGAAACTGGCATACATTTGCAAGGCTATSTATCTCCCATGGAGAAAATTTAAAGAGCAAGAGCTAGATGACTTCTTACTAAAGAAGTACTGTAGGTCTATTTATTCCATAAATTGCAGGATAACATACAAAAAAWTTAAATTGTTCACAAAGATTCTTCAGTAAGTCAACGACAGAGGCAAAAATATTTGTCCTCAGTATCTTGGTACAACAGCCAGCTGCAAGTGACCATGTCAATTGAAAATGAAATAGCGTTACTAATTTCTTTTTAAAAAGTAGATTACAATATATAATTGATAACATGGAATTCAATTATACAAGCTATCTGCTGACTTAAAATCTTGTTCTTCGGTTAATACTCGGTGGAAAACTGTTTCATGAATGTGYATTAAAAATAATGTACTAAAAACCTCAGAAACTTTAGTCTGGTTCTGTTCCAATGACAGGAGATCAATTCTGATATTTGCCAAAATCAAATTTTGACAGATGTTCTCCTCCTTAATTGTCTCATATAGAGTAGACCATCCCAATGTTGAAAAGAATCACTAGAGAAAATGACGTCATTTTTCTAAGGATTTGGAAACAAAATGGACTTAAACAAACCAAATTTAGCTAATGTAAGAATGTAGAGTCATTAAATATAGGGTTAGAGTGACTGCAGAAATTCATCTTGTTTTTCTCCTGTCTGAAGTCAGGATCATCTCAGTGTATAGCGCTCTTGAGAAGGACTTACTGAAACGCTTCTTAAAAACCTTCAAACCTTGAAAACCTTGCGGAGATGCTCCAACCTTCCCAAACAATCTGTTCCCCCTCTTCTCCACCACAACGATTGGGAACATTTTTTGTAAGGCCAATTTTTTAACTACAATTTGAGCCCAGTATTGCTTTCATAAGCAAGTGCTTAACTTTAAATGATTTGAACAGGATGCCTACAAGATTTACTCATGTTATTATAAAACTACATAGATGTATTTAGGATACCAAAGAGTCACCGCTGTTGCTTATGGAGAATTGTTTAGGAATCTGTTGCTCTTGCTTCCTGAATGACTCTGGAAACCAGCCATTGTAACAAGATTCCGTAGTTCTCTTATTTGGTTCTTCTCTTTGCTTAGAAATAAAAGCTATATTGTCTGAATGTGAATGAAACAGAAAAYTGAACTCCATGGGATATTGCAGTGGGAATAAGTAGTAACAGTACTTCTAGGACCAATTTTTCAAAACAGATCTTCTAGGACCGAATAAAGAGAAAAAAAATTCCTGTATGTTGTCAAGGGAAAAGCTGTTAATTACTTTCATTGCTTGGCTCCATTAAAAAAAATGTGGTTCTATCATTCTAAAAGTCAGTAATTAGTTTGGATAGCCTATCATGGGCATAGGAAGCACTGTAATTTCCCAGAAAACATAATTGGCTTCTTTTAGGCTTTATAGTCAAGTTTATAATGAATAGAACTTCTAATACTGACAAATGCTTGCCTTCCTGCCTTGTCCACAAAAATTATAAGCATGTATATATTGGAAGAAATACTGTGGAAGATTAAGGTRTCAATACATTTGTCATCCTCTACTACTTATTTATGTCTGTAAGCAGATCCTAAGTATTACAGGGCTTGATCTGTTAGCTGGACCTCCCCTGATTTTGAAAAGCTGACAGTACAGTCTGAGTTCTAATTTAACGCTGAGAGCTGCTGAATTCAGGGTTCATTTTTTTCTTCCCATCTTTGTCAAACATAGCTACAGAGAGTGCAGAAAATGCTTTCAAGTAGCAAAAGCCAGAGAGGAATTCTCAGGGTGTTTTTGCCTGTGTGAGAATGTATCAAAATACTGCCTGAACCAGAGACACAAATAGTGCAGAATGATTAATGACTTGCTCATTCTGCTCCTGCTGAACACAGTCTCAGTTGTGAAACATGAAGCAATGTCTTCTTGCCATGGTAGCAACTCTCTGAGTGGAACTGATGGGCCCAGAGGACATGCTGCTGTCAAGGAAGAAATAGGAGGTGTGGCAGGGTGAGAAGTGCTCCAGTTAACTTTGACTTGGGAGAGGTCCCTTAGGACCCAGGCCATCTGCAGCRTGTTAGAGCAGCCACTATTTTGCACATAGATTAGACAGACTGAGTCAGAATATCCAAAGGCTATGAAGAACACACCAAAGGATCTTGCTATTTGTATTCAAGTAGCTGAACCTCTAATTTCAATTCCAATTATAGCTTGGGCATCAAATACAAGTCTCAATGCCTCCATGATTSCTCGTGTGTTGCTCAAAGCCATCTAGGTAGAGCAGTTTCACTATTAGTTTAACATGGACCAGTTTTTAAGACCAAAAATGTTGTGCAGAAGAAAGAAAATATTATTCCATAATAAAGCATTAGTTAGGAGCTGTGTCCACTATCTAGAATTTTTCTTAGGACATTAATATTGCTTTCCTTTAAGGAAAACAATCCCAGGTCATTAGTGGATGAAAAATAAAGAAGGCTTCTAGTTACCCAAATCCCACTGTATTGTTTCTCTGTTTCCGCATCATATCCACTGTTTTTCCAATTAATGTAAAGGCAAAAGGTGAAACAAATCCGGTTTTGGCAGTCAGCACTATGAGGCTGAGTGTAATAAYGGATAAACAACAATAACAATTCCTGTTTGCTGCAACTTCTAGCTCACCTTAAATGGAATGCTAATGCCGTGCCAAACCCTGTTAAAAATAGAAAATAGCCAGTGTCAGAATCTTTCTCTTGCTCTTTTCTTTTCTTTCTTTCTTTCTTTCTTTTTTTTTGGGGGGGGGAGTGGGGGGAAAGAGAAAGAGATGAAGGGGAATGTGCATGCTAATTTATTAATGTAACTTTTTTTTTGCTTGATCAGTTAGAGATTTCCTGTCTTAGAACAACACAGTGCCAGGGAAAAGGATATGGAGTAATTTTAACAGCATACAAACTTTGCCATCTGTATACCCCATTACACATTATCCTTAACTTTTTCATCACCATGGTAGATGTAACTTGGGCTTCAGGACAGGAACTCTGCTCTGCCATGTATCTGGTCATGCCAGTTGGTGGGGTTTCATAAATTTACACCAGCTAAAGCTCTATCTATGGGCTTAATTAAAACAGTAYGTTGTCCTGTGAATGAAACAGTACCAACATCAATAGGAAAAGATATTGTAAGTGGCATCTTGAAAAGACTGAAATTGGAACTGATGGTCAATGGACTCAATATGTAACAGAGGTAGGTGTAAAACCAAAGCAGAAATAATTTGGACACTCTCCTCTCAGATGCTGAAAACATCATCAACTTTCAGAGCAACATAAATCAAACTCTGCATGTCAAAACCTTGAGCCACTGAATTATTGCATAGGATGCAATAATTTCAYTCTCTGCATCTTCTCTGTACTTTTCAGGATTGTTGTGAGGAAATATTTACACTTGTATTTATTTTGTGCATTCAGAGAGCTGAAGGAAGTAATTCCAGCCTGTTGCAGACACCTTGATACCTACAGTTCATGAACTTTTCCTAATCTCTTCTGTTGGCTATCAAATATCTGGAAAAGGGGGAAAAATACCTCATTCCCCAGGTTCAGAATCTGTTACATAGCGTCTTTTTCTTCCAGCTGTTTCATATTCTGTGATGTTGCTGTTGTGATTAGTATCAGTGATTGATGTACCTGGTAGCAAGTAGAAGTTATTTTCAAACAGTGTTGCTAAGCCTGGTGATAAAGTGGTTTGTTTAGTGTGCTAAAATCTCTAAATGGGCAGTGGCTTGTAGTTCAAGTCAGGCAACTTCAAAGTAGAACTAAAACATTGTTTTAGGGCTTTTTTTTTTGGGGGGGGGTTGCTTTTTTAAACACTGACTGTGATTAACCATGAGACTAAACAACAGAGTGGAGTGGTGAATTCTCTCTTCTTTAAGGTGTTCAGCGCAAAAGTGTCTGTTTCCTATATAGCAATGAGGCAATACAGAGTAACTAGATGAAATCCTTTGGTCTGTGATATACAGGGGGATGGAGCAGGTGACCTCATTTGCCCTCAGGCCTTAAAAGGTCTGGAAATATGGAGAACTGTACTGGGAAAAAAGTTAAAAAGTTTGTTCATACAAGAAGTCAGAGAACTTGCTCTCTTGGCGGAGTTCTTCAGCGTGTCTCTTCCCCTTTCCCCCATAGCAAATGGCTTCTTTCCTTGCACTGTGTCTCCTCTTAGGGAAGGTGTGTAGGTGCTTGACTGTACACTCACAGTGTCACCATGCAGACATGGTTGGGCAAGGTGAGCAAGTCTCCTGTAACATGCAGAAAGGCTAAGAGCTACCAAGCACTGCTTGGTTCTGTGGACATTTGTGCATGGAATAAAATGTGCTCTGAGCCCTGGCTGAGCAACAGTGTTATTTTATCACTGCTGAAAGTGTCTGAAGGAACGTGGAAAAGTGCAAGTTTAAAACCTTGCATAACAGTCAAACAAAAATCCTAGCCATCTCTTGCCTCTAATGCCTATGAAATATGCCTCTAGAATCACAATAAACTGAAAATAGAGCTGTGCTTGTTCCAAGCAATAGTAGTGTGGTTTACGGAGAGGCCAAGCCTAAAGCCCAGGCCCTGCGGGCTGTCCTAAAGGGATCACGTTAGAGGGTGGCAGCTATTCCAGAGTGCCTGCACTAAAAGCCTAAAGGGCAAAGCACGAAGGAGCACTGATTTCCTCACATGGACTGATTCTGTACCAGCGGTGATCTAGATCTCCTGCAAGGCAGTCTGTACTACGAATGTTGCTAAATATGTTTCATCTTGTGTTCCCAAGCTCAGTGTTAGCACTGAACTTTATTCCRTGAGACTGCACTCATGCGTCTCAGCTCAAACAGAAAACATCCCATGGAAATTGTATTTTTATATATAGATATATATATGCATTGCTGCAGATACGCAACAGCTGTGTTCTGTACATACATGCTCCTCCAGCACGTCTCACCCTGCTGCTTCCTTATGGAAAGTATCTTCTGTGGGAACAAATATGGGACCAAAGAACTCTTGAATATTATGAAATCCTTCTGAATTTTATACAACCAAATGAACATAATAAATGGAGAGCAGCAGTGCAGTTATGTTTTGGTAAGAATAGACATGGGGAATGGTGAAAGCTCACATTTGTGAAGCCCTGTACCTTTACAAATGTGCCTGTCCTAGGGCCTAGAATACTGTGGCTGTTTCCAGAGGAAAAGCAGAATGCATTTGTCTTTAAATATCCCTGAACTGTAGTAAACAGCAGTAGAAAGAGAAGACGTTGTTTGTCTTCACAAGGCCTGAATTCAGAGCTCTGGAGCACTCAGCAGGGTGTGGATGTTTCTCCAGTCAAGGTGATGTATGGAAAGGACAGACAACAGGAATGGGCCGGTCTGGGGATGATGMTCTGATTATTTGAATTTTTTCAGATCTAATTTCTGTTCTGTTTCATATTGTACTCACTTATAGTGGATGATATTTCTGGCAATGAGCAAACATCTCAGGCGACTATTGCTTGATTCATTGTGTGCAGCTGCAGATTTAAAAAGCTGATAAAAACTTTGGAAGGTAAACTGAGGTTTCGTTACCCCCTGTAAATCTTGATTAAGCCCATTGATTTACAAGTCATGTGTATTATCGGTGAAATTCTAGCTCCCATACTATCACTGTAGTGGAAAGATTCTGGATCTTGCTGCTAGAATTTTAAAAATATTTGATATTCCTCCCAAACCCTAGCTCTCAGTCATGTTCTCACAATAAAATCTTAGCTTTCATTTAAAAAACAAAAAGCTAGTGGTTCAGAGAATAGTTTGAAAAGATCAGCCTGTGTCACGATTTTATTACGGCGTGTTACTAGTTGTGATTTTGCAGTCCTGAGGGTTAGCAATATTGGAACTACAWTCTTTGGCAAATGCTGAAAATCTATCCCTTATGAATAAAAATTGAAGACAAATCCTGAAATTTGCCAGGTGGAGTGGAGGAATCACACATTACCTTTCAAACTCTAACAAATTCTAAGTGGCACGATGATATTTAAGAGTGAGTGGAAAATGACATTCTTCTTGGTTCATTTACTTCAGGGACTAGAGAGTGGTGACTATACAAGGCAAGAACATTTTAAAGGCAAGCACATGCCTTCTCTCTGACAGGTAGTTCATGTAAGAAAGCTGTAGATACTGCATATGAATCATGAAACATAACTGATTCTATAAATCTCTTGTTTACAGTTTAAATGGCTATTAATAGCACCAATTTCTTCAGCTGCTTTGCTGGATTATGAGTCAGTGGGACACCATGTTTCAGGTCTTCAGGAATGTATTGAAACAAGAGTCAGATAATCTTGAAAAGAGCAAGTGACCATCAAGCTGTACCTAAGGAATGGTACATTTTTTTCCTGGTAGTAAAAAGGAGATGAATCCTTGAAGCAAAGCCTTTGGGAAATCAGCCGTGCACAGTTCCAGCACTGCAGAATAAAGGAGGACAGGTCAATCATGCCTTAAGCAGTATGATTAAGGTAGATGAATTTTTCTACCTGGTAGCAGGCTGAAATTCTTCCATCGCATCTAGCCACCTTTGACTAAAATTTCTGACATAGGCTTTGACTTAAACACCCCAAAACAAATCTTCCATTGACAAATGAGTTGACTGTGTGTGCACTCATGCCTCTGGAGCCCAWGCAAAGCACTAGAGTCAAATCACCCACCTCATTAAAACATATAGCAAGTTGTGATACATTGAAAAATGCAGGACTAGCAGGAAAACACGGGGTGTCAGCGCCTCTCCCTACTCCCTACCTTGTGACGTCTTCAGACATTACATCAATAGCAGAGACAGAAAAACGCATTGTATTTTTCTGGCTCATCTCTAGTGACAGTAGAGAGTTATTCTCCTTGTGGCCAGTGAAAGCATAACCACAGAAAATTATTAGAAAACAGCTGCAGACTGGCACGCAGATGGAATTAGAGGATTCCCTTGACAATGTTTGTGCCAGTTCACAAGCCTAATTTACTACTCTGCTACAAACGTAAATACCGCCCAGAGCATCCTTTTCTCTGCTCTCTTCATTATGAGAATGACTGACAAATGCTAAAAGCCTCTCTTGTCTTTGCCTAAGTTCAGCATTCTGGATTGTATGTTCTCCCTCAGCCTCCTGGCTCAGATCTTCCCTTTCTTTCTGGGTCTGAAGGCACCAGTTACAACCACATAAATTCAAGCTGGCTTTCCACAGGAAGCAGTTTGCTTGTTTCTGAGGATTTGTTAAGGTGAGCCATCAATCCTAACTTAGCACCATTCTTGTCATTAACGAAGCCTCTTTTTCTTTTTCCCATCAGTTCTGTGCATGTTCCCCCCAACRGAGTCTTTAAGGGTGATCGCTAAGTACTGTAAGAACTCACTGCCGGTGAGAAGGAAGCTTCCGAAATACGCTGTGAGCAGCACCTAGCATCTTCCAATTCCAGGGAAAGATCTAATCTGTCAAATGTAACCTCATCCACTTTGCAAATTGGTCCCATGATTGGGGAAATGCACTGAACTTCCAGACACTTACAGCTTTGAGTATCTATCTCTGTGCTTGTCCATCTGTCTTTCTGTTTTTTCTCTCTTGCCAGCAATTGCAAGGAGAAAACAAACAAAAATAGAGTGGAAGAAACATGATGTGTAGTGGCTGTTATTCCAGCACTGCGGACTGTCAGCACCCCGAGTGCACTAAGAAGCTTTAATTGCCGTGACCAGCCTCATTTGTGGCCTCCATCCACCTGGGGCCTTGGCCCACTGGCTGGGGAGCTGAATATAAGGTCAGGTTCTTATCTCTAACTTGTTTTGATCTACCCTGAAGGTAAGCCAGTCCTCTGTGGATTCTGATATGTTGCTTTGCATTTGTCTGGTGATCACTGGACTGTCAGCTGAACCTGCGGGAGCTGCCACCTTTGCTTGCCTTGCTCAGGTATTGCAAGACTACACCCCGATGGTGAGAGCGTGGCTGCTGCCTGTGCGGTTGTCACCCCTGACTTCTGGATTGTCCTTCCTTGTGCAGCAGACCAGCTCTTGCTGCTCCTTGATGTGGTAATTTCTCTAGGAGCCAATTCTAACTTTAGCAAAATATCAAGCCCCTGTGAAGTGAGTTGAAAGAAGTGTGATGATAAGGTTCTGGCTAACATAGGAAAATGGAAACGCAGCTCTGTTGCCTGCCAGTCCTCCCAACTAGATCATCTGGAAAGAAACTGAGATTTAATAAGGGAATATGAAGAGTGCATATACAGTTGGGACATATTTGACAGAGACTTCTGAGTCAAAGCCCAAAAAACTTATGAAGACATGTTGAGTTCAAAGCTTTTATAGRGAAATCTACAGATGAAGGGTGGTTCTATAATTCTAAAAAGAGTCTGCATTCAGAAATGAAAACCTGACTTCTTCCAGGGGAAATCAGCTGTTTTGACGCACTTTCATTCTACAGAAATTTTGTGAAGGTTGGGTTTATGCTCCAGGYTGCAATGAAGAATAAATCCTAAAACCTCTCTTATTTTCATGCAGCAGGATTATCATTCTTTGGCTCACTCCACAGTTGACATCAAAGCCAAGTGAAAAGAAGGTGTATTGGGCTGAAAATCTTGCTCAGCTATTATGCAGATAAAGCATTTGGATAAATCCTTTGCCTGGAATGAAAACTCCATCCGTCAGTGAAGGTAAGAAAAGCATTATTACCCAGACAGATTGCAAACCAGTCCTCCAACTGGCAACTTTACATACTGTTTTCAATTAAGATACTGTCTTATGGCAGGGATGCTCAAGCTGTTTCTCTATTTATTAGCAACATCTGCTGATATGGTGGCACTGCCTTTATCCTTGTCTTGATATCCTTCTGTCAGTCCTGCTCCCACAYCTAAAGATTTCATCTCCATTTCTTATGCCCTGTAACAAGCCTGTGTTTCCTGCTTTACCTCAGTTCTTAGCTGGTAYTGTTGATATTAATAGATGTGGGGATCTTGAAGATGTTGTAGAATGCAGCCAAATAAACCCTCAATCTGGGAACATCTGCTACACAGAGTAGCAAGCACCTAYCAGTCATCTGAAGCGGTTTGTGTGCCAAGCCTAAGAGTACTTGTCTCATGGGGTACCCTTCATTCAGGGTCTGATACTGAAAGGCTGTGCCTCCTGCAGTAACTAAAATGACCTGCAACAGCTGATAGAACCATTTACGGTTTTGTCTCTTTGCAAAAAAAAGCTGCAGAAGTGGTATTTTGCACAAYAAAATTCTTGTTCGCCAGCCAGCTGTATTGTGAACTCCACAACTCTCATTAATCCCTGAAATAGAGTGGGGAGTGCTCTGCACAACTGAAAAAAGCAGACTTTGGCCATTATCCTGCTGTATGACTTTGGCCAAATGGTGTCCCCTCATTGTGCCTGACTTCACCTATCCGCAGAATAGCTCTGAAAATGCTTACTCTTTTGCAAAGTAGTCTGTATTGTATAGMTGTAGAGTATCACGTAAAAACATCTTTGGGTGAGTCCTGTCTTTGGGTGGGACAGTCTACATCAAGATGTTTCCTTATTTTTTCAAAGACATGGACCTTTGTGCTGCTTTCCTATTTAATAGTTTTTGTCGTAAAGCTAACAAATACRTTTTGAAAAGACTTATTATACACTTTAAAAATAACATAGTAACCCCACAAAGATAGGAAAACTAACCTCAAGAAAGCTTCCTTATATGGGATCAAAGAAAGAAATGAAGTGAGTCTTGAATCCAGAATACTTCTTAAATCCAAAGCAAATTAATTAACAACAGCTCTGTGTGGGCAACCACATTTGCAGATGAAAAGTCTGTTTAAAGCGTTCTTGCAAACCCTTTTTGGGTATGTTTTAGACATCTTGGCAACCAACATTCCAACATGCTGACATCCTGGACAGCACGAGCCAGGCCTGTCAGGGCTCCTCCTTGCAAAACATCTACATCTTTCACTCCAGCACTTTGCCGTATTGACCAAAAGAAAAGAACAACAGAAACAACAGCTTTGTTGTTTTCATGTGGCAATGTTAGTGGCAGGATTTCATGAAACAACCTGATAATCTTGATAAATCTGACACGGGTAAATTGAAAAAGAACAGGCTTTTCTAAGGGTTAATAAAACCCCGCAATCCTTTAGAATTTAAGTAACACTTTGTTTTTTCTTAATTCTAGAGTCCATTTAGCTAGTCCATTGCTAGCTAAAACTTTTATATAATCTTACTTCATTTTCCTATACAGCACAAACCTCTTTTAGTAAGAAAAGCTATTGAAATTGGGTCATGACAAATTATTAGATTCCAGGTTTTATAAACTTGTATTAAGTGCAACTGTCACAATGCAAACTTTACTACACGGGAAGATACAGGTATAAAATTAGTATTCTGTTTTAAATTCTGAAATCACAGCACAGGTGAATTAGCAAGGCTTTGTATTTGAACGSTAGCAAAAAACAAACCCCAGACATTCCTTCCCTTTGGGATTAAAATTGATGAATAAATATTCGTATTCAGATGGGTGAAATGGCAGCCAGCGTTTGGCCAGTGGTTCAGTGGCATTTCACATAAGATATGAACAAGGAAGTACAAAATTAGTTTGAAGGATTCTCATGGCTGTCTTCTGACTGGTCATATGATAAATTAAAAATACAACGTTCATCTCATTTGGAGCTGAGAGAGGGATATTACAGTACAATATCTCACAGTGAGGCTGATATTCCCTCAGTGGGAATTATTAGGTGCTGAGCACTTTGGGAAACCTGGCTCTGAGTTTGTAAACAGCTACTTTGACCTTGAAAATATTTATATCTTGACCTTTTACACATTTATATCAGCTGAAGAACTGGCCACAAACTTGGATACAAACACATACCCCTAAAGATATCATTCCTATAGTAGAGTTAGTCAGAGATAAGTCACAGTTTTGAAAGAATACTCTCTGTATGGAAAGAGATTACTTAATCTTCTGAAAATGAAAAGGATTATSCTTTAATTCTCAAAAGAATTATGATCAGGGATGTTTTATTTGATTTGAGACTTTTCAGTTTTTTTCATTCACCATATTGTAATGGTGGGTGTTTTGATTTTAACAGTTTTCTAACAGAAAAATTATTCCCTCAGAGCTTTTTTGATCAACTCTATTGTACACAGGCACAAATATAGCCCTCCCTCCAAAGAAGGGGCTGTAAAAAGCGGGGGGTTTTGCTTTACTTACCAATAGGCATTACTACAAAAAATGGAAGCCAGCACAAAACAAAGCATCCCACAACTATTCCTAGGGTCTTGGCAGCTTTCTTTTCCCTGGAGAATTTGAGGAGACGCACTGAGAAATGATGTTTGCTCTTGGAGTTAGATGCAGATCTACTTTCTTCAGGAGCATTTTTACGATGGATTCGTAGAGTCACTTCTTCAGAATGAGATTTCTCAGTCTTCAGGCCAGAAGTCAGACCTTTGTTTTCCCTTTTGGCCACTACATACACACGGCAGTACATCACCAAGATAATAGTCAAGGGGAGGTAGAAGGAGCCTAGAGCAGAGAACAGCACGTAGCCAGGCTCTTCAGTGATTTGACAGATGGTCTCATCTTCTGGTGCTGGTTCCTTCCAGCCAAAAAGCGGTCCAATCGATATCACCAGAGACAATGCCCAAACACAAAATAAAGCCAGGAGGCCTCTCTTCTCTGTCACTATACTTGGGTATCTCAGTGGGTAACTCACCCCAATGTATCTGTCTATCGAGATGATACAGAGGCTCATAATGGAAGCAGTGCAGCAAAGGACATCAACAGCTGCCCAGATGTTACAGAAGATTCTCCCAAAGGCCCAGTAGCCCAAAATCTCCATGGTAGCTGAGAAGGGCAGGACAGTGGAAGTCAAGAGGAGGTCAGCTACAGCCAAGTTGATTATATAATAGTGGGTAACACTCTGAAGATGTCTGTGGCAGGCTACGGAGAGGATAACCACAATGTTACCCAAGACCCCAAAAATAATCAGCCCCCCTAGAATAATGCCTAGTAAAATGGCCTTTGAAATGTTCACAGGCCCCACAGAGTGGGTGCAGTTGGAGCAATCAGATGAATTTCCAGAGAGGAAAACCATGGTGTGTAGCTAATAATGTTCATGCAAGGCTGGTGTATTTCACTCCCTTTTCTGGTAAAGAGTGGTGAGGTTAGTTTTCAGAAGGTCCTATAGGCAACATTAAAGTTTAAGAACATCTTAGAAGTGCAGCACCAGGAACAAGGAGAAGGGTCCWGAAATATTAGAAAATCCACCTTTCTCCCCAAGTTTTATCATTCCCCTAGTTAATAGGGGGACATTAGCACAACCACCATTTCACAGTCAAATAAAYGCCTTTTGCATTTTCTTGGGATGTAGAAGTGAGGCTACATAAAATTCAGACTGTTCTTTATACTTCCCAGGATAACTTGACAAGGAGTATTGGAATTACAGGTTAAAGTCATTTCTGCCTTTTTGGGAAWATTCAATATTTAAATAATATAAATAAGTATCTTGAATTCGGATTTCTCCCAGGGGAATTCAATAATGCTTTTACTGTCTTGTGTTAATCCTGATTCTCCCTTACAACATGCTTAGCAGAAACCTGGCAAGGTGGGTGGCTGCTGATGCTGTCTCCTCAGCAATGTCATTTGAGAAACTTGCTTGACATATCTGCCACTGCAGGTCTTTGGGGTCTGAAGTGCCAATCAAAACTTCTACATGCTGTAKAGCAATTGCCACTTGAGCTCCTGGACTGGGAATTGAAGTTCATATACATCAGCTTCTGGTTAGCTCTGAATGGGAGAGTGAAGTTTGCCATGTTGAAGACACATGCTGTTGTGTTCTTTTCAGATCGGCACCCCCTAAAGGAGACAAAAAAGACACAAATAGTATGATTCCCAGGAGCAATGTTCATTTACTGCTATGGTTCCCATATAAGAATAGAGTGGGAAGCTATTTTAGGGAGCCTTCCTCAGGCTGCCTCCAGCCCGTGGAACCAACCTTTTTCAATCCAGTATTGTTTAACAACTAAGAGACCAACATAAATTTTGTTGCCTGGATTTTCTCACCATGTTCTCAGCAGCAATATGTTTTGCTTTAGGGATAACAATCAATCCTAATTATCAGTTTACCTGCAGAGACCAGTTCTGGAAGAGATAGAACCCTGCAGGACACAATTCAGGATTACGAAGGGTGAAACAGACTTAAGTCCAAAATTTAGTCTAAGATTTCTTTATTAAGCAACTCTATTACACACTGGACTGCTCATTAGTCTAAATAAACAGCCCATTTTAGATATCTATAGGGAAAAACAATTCCTACCAAGCAGATGTTGCAAAGAACAAGTTTCCTACTGAGTGACACAACACTTCAGAGTATCTGGAAGCCGAGTTTAGCCTCAGCTGACTAAATATGGAGAAAAGGTATGTACGATGGAAAAGTGAGGTGAAGCCTGGGAATTAACACAAAGAGGGCACACAGGAAAGCTACAAGTGTCAGCTGAAAGCCTCTCACAACACAGATATGAGTGTAGCCTTCCTATCCAAGACACTGAATGGACATCTGAAAAACTGCCACTGCCACTACTCCCACTACATCTGAGAAAAGGTAAGACTAAATGCCAATGGACAGGACCCTGGTATTCAGTCTTTCAGATATGTTCCTCAACTTGCACTTCACACAGGCATCAAACAGCAACAACTGTCATATAGCTGAATCTCAAAGCTGTATATTTTTGTGCAGGCACAGATGTTTAAAAATTCTTATTCTGAACCATTGAGGTTCCTAGTTCACAAGTAGGGAGAGTGGGATAGAGGGAGAGGAAAAGATATTCCACTGTGGGAATCTGCCTTTTTTGCAGTGATACAAAACTGGATCTTTATATATTCTTTTCCAAAAGAGGGAACAAGTTGAAGAGTAATGCCAAGAAAGGAAAAGATAGATTTTAATAAACATGACAATGAAATGAATAGTGATTGTAGTATTGAGTATCTCTAACCATTATAATCACGGTCATTAAAAGGGTTGATGGTGGCCTGAAAATTAAGAAGCAATCAAACTTGATTTTGAAGCACATAATATAAAACTTCCTAGGAAGTTGAGGAGGTGCAGCAAAAAATGACTGATAGGTATTTATACTYACAACCAACCAGATAACACTCAACCTGTGGAGGAATACGGCTCAGAGGAAGACCATATCCCAGAACCTAGTGCCTGCCCCAATCCACACTCACCTCCTTAGTCTCTAGAAGGCAGCACAGCTCCTCTAAGCATCTGGAAAGGAGATTCACAGCACAACACAGCAGGCTCTTCTCTTCGCGCAGGGGTGGGACTCTGCCTGAAAATCCACTGCTCTTTCTCCCTCTCTTTCCCCATTAGTACTGTGATGACTCACAATTGCACTGATTCCCTGTATCCCAATGGCTGCGAGGGGCTTGATGCCAGCATCCCTCAAAGCACCCTCCCCTCCCCAGTTGCCGTGTTCAGCTCCACGCTGCCAAGGAGCAGCAGTAAGTTTACTGCTCTGCTGATGTAGCAGGCAGTATCCTTGCCATTACCGTAATCCCCTGCCATTCCCGTATTGCTCAGAAAGAGAGAGCACTAATCAGATGCCAAGGGGTGTCTTAAATACTTTTCCCATGCAAACTGGTGGTTCCTGCAGAGATTAGAAACTGCAARCTAGCTAGCAAGATCGTGTTTACAGGCCAACAAGTAACCTGAAGATAAATGCACAAAATCATCTGAAAATTACACAGAGGAGGGGAGATATTCCCTTGACATTGTAGCTCTGTTTGAATACAAAAAGAATTGTCTGCCAGGCAAACTGAGTGGGAAGAAAATAAAAAGGAATAGCAACCACACTGACCACTTAATCTGCATGCTGGAATGAAGCACCAGTGTAGGCAGCACAGCTGACCTGGAGGTGAGGGCTTTCCTTGCTTGGACAGGGAAAGCATAGATTTGTGAACACTGTGGATTCCTCCTGTTTTCTCTTGATCTCTTTGGAGGTGAGTGAGAGCCATTGGAGTAATTTCTAAGAGGTAAAAAAAAAAATGSATTTAAATGGATGTTTTGGAAAGTTAAGTATGAAATATTTAAGTAGAATATGCTGTAAAGAGAGTTTTTTTGTTGTTTTGTTGTTTTTTCAAACATGGTTCTCTTTCAACCTGTTTTTGAGGGCTGTTCAGACCTCTTGAGCTAACACTGAGACACTGAGCCTCTTGCACAGACTGGAGTGTTGTCCTTGTACCATGGTCCTTATTTCCCTGAGTATCAAAGAATATTGGGAGAGGCTGAAAATTAAATGAATAAAGGAAAGCTTGAGTTACTGAAGGCCCTTAAAGGCCATGATTCATCAGACCTATTTTAGATGTCTATCTTRAGAAGAGGCAACTCACGCCTTATTTCACTCCGTCAAATGGAAAATGATTCTAGATGACTCAGGTGGAGGGAAGAGAGATGAACCCCATGCAGGATTTTGTTTCTATTGATGCATAGGAGCCTCTTCACACTGATGGCAAGTTCCAGGCTTTTAATTGCACAATGGAAATAAAGATAGATTCACAGCTTCTGTTGTTAACACTATCCTCGGAAAGTATCGGCTATGAGTAATATCGCTGTTAGAGGACACCTTTCTGGAAGAGAGAGAAGCAGAAAGAAGAAGCAGAAGAAGCAGAAAGTGCCAGACAGTAGCTTTTYCCCTAAAATCCTCAGGGAAAAATTAATGTATTTGCAGTGAGGAACTCATGTACACAGAATGACACTAACAGTTCAGGGTCAGAAGAGTCACTAAACAAACTGTGGTCAATGTATGTCATCAGATGAAGTTGGGCAGGGTAGGCAGGGTCATATCTAAGATGCATGAAGCCATTTTTCTTGGCTGTGGCAAGACCTATAGTGGAGTTGCATGTGTCCAGTTTATAAGTCCCGGAATAATCAAGAAGTGGTCAGAAGAGAAAGGAAAGAATGACAGAAGTCTAGAAAATATGTCCACTATTCACCGCAGGTATGCAGGGGAATGATGAGCTTTCAGCAAGAGCAAAATCTAGGCTAACACAGGGAAAACTTTGCATCCCTGAAGACAGGTAATGCGTATAGAAGGGGTGGAATATCCAACACTGAAAGTGGTCTGTCAGCAGTGTTTTACTTAACTTTTATCCTCTCTTGTGTAAGGATTAAATGTCCTGTAGGGTCCCATCTAATACCATTTTTTACAGTTAAGCTTTACAGAGAAAGGCAAGTCTCTACATTTAAGCACCAGAGAAGATGAATCCTGGGGCATTCTTGTTTCTACCTTCTTGGTGATCTTAGGCAAGTTTTTTCTTCCGCCTCACTTTCCTATCGGCGCAGTAAGATAACAATGCTTTCCTCATCCTTGTATCTTAGTCACTTAGACTGCAGTCCTTGTGGAGCAGTGGAGATCTCTGTGTCTAGAGAGCGCTTAACACAAACAACCTCCTAGGATCTCTTGTGTTGTAAATTATACTCATTAACATGAGAGKGTTCCCAGGGGAGACCTACAGGCAAATAATGTGCAGCTGCTCAGTCATTTATAAGCCTATGACCATTTCTTATTTGCCAGCTTCATTAAAACCAGAGTCTTAAATACTGGCTTTTGGCCAGAGTCATCTTCTCATTAYAAGTGTGTCATACAAAGGCCTGGCTACACATTGCACGTGTGTCCAATGCCATTTAATAAAGAGCTATCGTTAAACTGCTTAGCATAGTGCGAGACCATGCAGGCAGCCTGAGCCTGGGAATAGAGCTTGAATAACTTGTTYTTGGAGGTACTATAGGCCTTGACAGGATTAAAGTTGTTCGCCTCTTCAGAAAGCAGTGAGAAGTATTGCACTGAGAAATCATCCCTCAGGGTTAGTAATAAGTTTTGCTTATACCTAGGTAAAAGAGAAAACCCAGCTAAGGGCAAGTCATATTAAATGTTGTTTATTAAGCTTCTAAATTAATCAGGAAATAAACACATTCCTCTCTCTTTTAAGGTTTGAAGACCCTGAAGCTTGCAGCACAGCTGAGTTGAAAATAAATTGTAAACTCTGGGTTTTTAAAAAGGAGGAAAAATCAACCCAGCATAACTGTTGTTGAGCTGTAGTTGCTTGTGCATTAATGACTATCAATGTGCATTGAGAATACGGATCTTGGAGTATGCTGCTGTATTTGATCTAAGACTTGGAAGAGAGTAGTATGTGCTCAGGACTGATGTCTTAATTTTCCTTACCAGCCTCATTTGCAAGTACTACTATGTTTAAATCTAGAGGTGATATGTTGATAGAAAGATCTGTATGTACTACATAAATGAAAAACAGGTGAAAGATATTTGAATCATTCAAAGCACTCAAAATAACAAGCACACAAATAGTGGATTGAAAAGCCTTGAACAAAAAGACAAGGGCTGAAAGTTCCAAACACGCTAGATTTGCCTGTTCATTTCATGTTCACTTTAAGAGGTATGAGACACCCAAATATTAAAACATGGCTAAAATTTTCTGCCTTGGGATTCATAGGGACTTTTCCACCATGTTTCTAAATTACTTAAGCATAGGCCAGTTGTTGGGTRAACAAGAGCCATGCTTTTGAAAACTCATTTTCAGGAAAGTAAGTTTAGGCCTGAATAATAGCGTACGTAACAAYGAAGAAAGTTTCCTTCCCCCTGCAATTTAACAGACAATCCTTAGTTCATGTCCTCTGTCCTGAAACAGTTACTCTAGCTAAGCACTCCTTCACCTGTCATCTGCGGCATGACTGCCAAATTTTAGGAAAGAAGGGAGCTCTTACACCGTTCCATCGCTATGCTGATAATACCAGCTTAATGTAACACTAGAAGTCAGATATGTAAGGATGGAGCATAAACAAAACACCTTAATTCAAGCCAATGGTACTTCCTCATTTCACAACAGATACTTTCCATGATATTACTGCTACTTTGTCTTCATGGGAGTTTATACCACATTCCTCTGCTTTAGCTTGACATTAATATTTAATATGTAAAATGGTTTTAGGTAGGTGTCTCTAAACCATAGAGACAGAAAGCAACCTAACTTGTACTGTGTGTTTTAAATATGTCAGCCGGGTATTCACACGTTGCCTGCCTACATTTAAGAAGCAATGAGATCCAATGCTCTGAAGCTCCTGCTTTCTTGTCATGGACTTGATTTTCTTCCTGAGGCATCTTTCATTATCTCTCTGTGTAACTTTTGTCTGGCAAGGCAGGACTCTCCTTGCAGCCAGGACTCTGGCTATGCTTCCAGTGTGGCACATGCAACTTCTTACGCAAAAGAGTCCTGACTGCAGTCCTCCTAACATCACTGTGACAGAAATAATCCCAGTGTGCTTCTTCATTATTCCCAGATCTGAGCTAGACTTAGGTCTGGTCTTGTGCCTTAGCTTAACCGCAGGCCTGCAAAAATTCTTTTCCATCCAAAGCACACATCACAGAATTTCTTGACTTCTTTAGAGAACCACAGCTCTGAAAAATCCTAGGGAAGAAAGCTTGCCTTTATTCAGAAACGTTCTCTTATTCCAGTGGGTCTGGGGACCAATATGAGCTTATTCATCCCCTTGTGTCACTGTGACTCTTGGTGATTGTCCTAGTACAGGACATCTTGTTGCAGCCATGCTAGATTTCTCTTGCCATGTGACTCAGTACATAATTCTGTCATCTCTGGTAAGCCTYCCTGTGGTACTTGAACAGCAGCATTTGTCCAAGTAATCTTTTAAGCAGCTCAGAGCATAACAATAAGTTATATTTGATATATTGAGCCTCTCATCTACAAGGAGCTTGCATTTCACATGCTGCCACCTCCAGGCAGCAATTTTTTGCTAGCAACATTACAGAAAACTGTTTAGGAAAAGAATGGGAAAGGATTTATGAGGCTAGTGATTTATCAATCTTTCCATAGACGTACGCTTTCTCATTATTTATCCACAATATATCTTGTCTGAGATCCCCCTGAAACGGAAGGAGCCCAAACTGATGATAATAGAAATCAGCAGCTTTAAAAGAAATGTGGAAATAGTAAGTACTCTTGGTAGTGTGGTACAGGGAGAGGCTCTCTGATGGCAGCATGACCACTGGAATGGGAAGGGATGAGATCCAAAGGTCCCAGCAGTCAATAGCTGGAGTTCCAGAAACTTTGCTGAAGTTACYGGGCTCTTTCTCTTACAGATAGAAGCTGCCACACCAGAATAAATCAATGCTCCATCCAATTGTATTTTGCAAAGGCACCTGAATGTGAATCACTACAGGAGCRGTATAGTTCTTGCTTCACATACGTGACACCAGCAGACACATGTGCACAAAGCAAATCACAATCCTGTTCTGTTACTGCAAGCACAAGATGCTCCATTACTCTTTGATAATAACCTATCCACACCAGTGGAAGAGTCTTTGATTCATTTCAAGTTTATAATTATACTTAATATGTAGCCAGATTATTCTTTAGAAATAATCAGTGAGGAAATACATATTTACTTTTAAATGCACTCTTAGTTTCTTGGGAAGCCTGCTGTTTGCAGTTATACTTGGGTCTAGAGGGCAAAAAAATAGCACAATACATCATCCGTACTCTGTGAAATGGATTTACAGTGCAATAAACAACCTATTTCTTTTTATTCTGCTTTTACCCAAATACGTTGTCATTTCACATTTAAGTTGCTTAGTAATTTCTGTGACAGTAGAAGATGCCAGAAATACAGCTATACTCCATGATTCATCAGCAAGGCAAGAACAGTCCTGCACATTTGCCATAGGCAGCTATATAAACAGTGTGCCTGTACAGCAGGATCAAACAAGATGTACCAAATTAGGAGCAATTTCTTAGATTCCTCCTCCATCACCTTCATGTAAGACTATTCCTTGCCTGAACACTGGAGCTTCTGAGACTAATTCTAATAATTTGCCCTATTTTTAACTCACTTTCTAATCCATGTGATGTTAGAAACAGACATAGAAAATCTTTCAAATCATGTATTGGATCCATATTTAGTGACATTAATGCCCATCACGTATCATCTAGGAATTCACATTAAAAGCTCATATTTGATAAATTAGCCTAGCACCATTTTAATGTTACCTTCCTACTCTAAAAATGAGGATTGAATAGTAAGGAAAAAGCAATTCAAGACTAGAAATATTTTGATCTGTTTTTTTGAGTTTTTTTTCCCTYCATGATTGAACCATAAGTATTTTAACAAACAGTAAGAATAGCTGGGTTTGATCAAAGGTTCAAGCGTGTTTGGAGTTGAGGTTTCTGCTCTGTCCAATGTTGAGACGGAGAATTTGTGCTGGAAGATTTACATCTTTGTACTTAGGAATATAAATAACTCCCTGTTGACATCTCATAATTTAATACAGGGTTGTTTTGAACTTTCAGAAAAGAGGGGAAGTAGTTTACTTCTTTCTTCTGGACACTAAGGTGTTCCTTCATCTATAATTATTTTGAGAATTTCTTCTTTGAAAGTGTCCAAGATACAGAGAGGTTCTTAGTGCTTTGCCATTAAGAAGGTTCAGGATGTTTCTGATCTTCCTGTGAGAAGRGGCAGTAATCTTAAAGCTGCTTTACTTCTCTCTGTGGTTGTCCTTCAAGTTACTCCCATGCCTCACTCTTCACCTATCTCATCTCCAGGTATCCAGCTTAGGGCTTGCTTTGCATGCAAGGCTTCCAGGGATACAGACTCTGAGCATAAACAAAATGTATAGCACTGCTGAAATAAAGTCCTTAACATGTAAAAGCATTTTGTTTTGCAAATGTAATTACCATTCATGCCTGTTGGTGTTTCAAGTAGTTTTAAGTTTTTAAATGTCAGGCAATTGGGAGGGTTTATTTGCATATTTGGGCTTTTGTTGCTTCTGTTTTTCAGGAGATGCTAATTTGTAGTAATTATGTTACGCAGTCCTCAGAGTCTGGCTTGGAGGAAGGGAATTATTGGTGTGTATATTTTAGTAACAACAATTAGAGAGACAGAAAAACCTGAGAGAGGAGAAAGAACATATTAGTAAAAAGCTCATGTACATAGGAAGAAAACTGCAGCTTGTTGCTTTAAGGGAATAGAAATCTGTCTAGCATTTCTCAAACACCTATGTCTACTGGCATGTCATTGAGATATAAACGATATACATTTCTATAGACATAATTTGATTCAATTAATGGAATTAAAAGAAGAAATAGGCAATATTTTTGTTGCAATACTAGGAACATAGAAGTAATTAACTTCTTTGATTTGAGATTCTTACGAGAAAAACCCATCAGGAGAGAGGAAAATAAGATAATTCAGACAGTTGTTGCTGGTATTATGGAAATACCTCCGTATCTTAATTAGGGACACAGCATGCTCCATTCTGTTCAGATCCGAAGTAAAAAATGCAGCTCCTATCCCATGTTGCTTGAGATGTAAKGTAACGGACAAGCAAAGAAGCAAACTCGCTGGGAGAAGGGAGTAAGTTTAACTCGAGCAGAGGAAGTCATAGCTTACCATCTGTCTGGCCAAAATAATCAGCCTGAYGGAGCTAGGCTGGCAGGGCAACAAAGTCCACTGGAAGGGCTTGAAAAAGGTCAAAGCAGTAGCTTTACAGGTTTACTTGTTTATTTCTTTGCTGAGGACGTTTTAGAAACTCAAGTAAAATCATTTGAGGAGTCACTGTTGTCAAGTCGTTATCGCCAGCTGCTCTGAGGAGCCTCGTTCCTTCCCGTGAAATTCCAAGCTGGGCTCAGTGTTCTCCTGTCTATACTGAGCTGCACACAAAGACCAAGAAAGCTGGTGGAAGCCGGGAGTCAGACTGTGTTACTGCAGTTCATGCGATTGCTTCTGACTGCAGTTAAAAAAATAGTGCAGGAAAGGGCCTTTGAAAAGAGAGAGAGAAAAGCAGGTGAGTAGCTTCATCTGTGGCTTGATCTGCCACTGAAATGGAGGAAAAATTAATTATGCTTTATTTGCCGGTAGTTTTGTTTGTTGTGCAGAGGCTCCTTTCTCTTGGTCCACATCCCACCCACTAAGGAGTAAAGGTTCACTCAAATTTTCTCTAGCATCAAAATCTAGATGTGATTAGCAGAGACCAACATGTTTGAAGAGATTTGTCATAGGTATGATCTATTTTTTGAGAACAGAAGGGAGATGCCTGCTATGTTCTCCTCTTGGCATCTGTTTATCAATACAGGCACGTATTTGATTAGCACATGCCTCCTTAGTGTTAATTAAGAAAACAAAAAGCAACCTGTGGTCACTGCAGGCTATATCAACACTGAGCGAGTGCTCTAGCTACTTTGCACGTTTACTGGACTTTGAAGACAAAATCACCTTCCACTCATTTCAGACTTTTCCTCTGGAACATACTATGCCGGCTGCTGTGTAACAGGCTTCTAATTCACATCGATGCTTTGGAAGATTCCCGTTCCCTGGAGTTTGCAAAATTCAAGCAAGTGAATGTGTGAATTTCTCAGGCTATTCTCTTACCTTGAGACTGGGCCCCAGTGAGAATGCACAGACTTTCCCAGGCTGGCTGATGTCAGAGTGCCAGTGCACACTGCTTTTTGGCAGAAACGTGGGGCATAATGTTCTTTATATACTGAAGAATGGACCCAAACTAAAACGTTTTTCTCCTCCAACATTTTCCATGCACAAACAATACACAGAATTCCTGTGACTACACGTCAGAGAAGCCAGCCACAAGTGCTGGATTTTGGTATGTAACTTTGTTCTAAACTTAATGCGGCACGAGGAGCTTGGAGGAAGTAGTCACATCATTTATTTTTAGGTGCCTAACTCCCTATCTAGGCAACAGAGAGAGCCACATACTACACAATTCGAAATACCTGGAGTAGGAGACTACTGACTAATTTATTTTCTTGTCTCGTGGACTGGAAAATCCCATGCAAAGAGCAATGGTCCGGAAGAGATTTTAGTTTGGAAAGTATGTGCGTGTTTTTGTGAGTAGTATAGGGARCATTGCTCCTTTTGGATCATATTTGACTGTTGGTTTAGCAACCCCAGGCCCTAAGAAAAAAAAGGAATGTCCTTCTTGCCCAATGCCTGGGCTACCCACGAGAAAACCAATAACAGAGTTCCTGGTATCTCAGGGCACAGTGTTACTGAACCTTATACTCACAGTACTCCAAAATCCTGGGGCTCAAACTATGGCTCACTTTAGTATAGAGGTTAAAGTGAGAAAGGAAGAACATTTCAGTGAGAAAAGCTGTATATTAATTCACTTAAGCAAGTAAAGACCCAGTAATATCTTGCAGTATGCTTTTCTGCAGATGCATTTCCTTACAAAAGCAATACTTAAACTAGGGCCATGCTGATTTCCCGGTGTTTACAATAACCAAGTAATATTACCTTGCAATACATTAAAAATCATGTTAAATAATACATCTCTCAGAGGCTGGAAATGTATTCCTTTTGCTCATATCATCTGAAGTTAATTGCTTCCTGTAGGGGTTTCTTTTTCATCCACAGGAAAAATATACCTTCTTAAAAATTAGTTGTGAAAGCTACATTTTCTTTTAAATGGTAAGACCTATGTAACTGAATGTTCCTCTTCTTTCAGCTAGATGTGGAAGACTATTAGTGAACTGAACTATAAATGTTTTGGAGATAGAGAAACTAGAAATTAATTCAAGTTGCCCTTTGCAATTTTTTCTTCCCACTCTCTACAGCACACTAGATCACAAAACTCTCAAGTCATCGGGATTGGCAAGAACTGCAGTAGTTCTCTCAAAAATTGATTATCTGGAGAAATGTGTGTTATTTTCAAAAAAAAATTTTGAATGCTAGGCAAAAAAGTACAGGATTTTTGTATAATACCAGTTCCAATCCTGTATGAATAGTATTTTAAGATGCTTCACAGACAAACTGGAGAAATAGGAACTGGAAAGATATGCAGCATCCATATTTCACATCAAGAGAAATTAAGACAGAAAGGCTCTTGCTAGAGCAAGTTTACACTTCAGTGAGTCAGTCTTGGAGAAACCTTGCTAACTTCATGCAGTGACCTCTCTCAGGAGGAAAGCTATCCACTACCCATGGTAACTTCCAGTATGTACTTTCATCTACAAAACACGGTTTGAATTGTTGAAGGCTTTGTGTTGAGACCTGGCAGTCACTACTGAATAGCAGAAGCAGGAGGAATTCTCTCTTTTAAAGTCTTCATATGAACCTGTACACATACGTAATCCTCTTCCTGACCTTTATCCAAAAATAGTCTTATTAGAGCCAAGTGAGGGAGGATAAGTCCATTTTGCAATGACTGCTGAAGTTTCAAGTTTCACTTTCATCCCACATTAGAATAGAAGTAAAATCTTTCTCCAAACCAAAATGACATCAGTCTACTTCTGTATTACAAAACCTGAGTGTTTTCATGCAGATTTCTCCTTACTCTCCGCCTCCAATGTGAGTCCGCCTGAAATAGCAAATGACTGAAATGCTCTAGACAAAAGCTTCTGCTTGACAAAAATTGTTACAACTAGCATGTCACTGCAAGAAAATTCACTTTCAAAATTTCATTGAGCTGAAAAAGTTCTGATCAGCTGTAATATAAGACTCCTGTTGTGCATTACCACTGCACAGTGAATTGCGTAGACTCATAAGCTAATTCCAAGCAGACGGACTTGATTTTAGTTTCCCTTTTTTGCCAGCTTCTCCATTTCCATGCCAGTAAAAAAATCCAGCTACACTGGGAAACAACCGCCTTTCACTTCTATACAAGGCAAACCAAAGTGTTTCTGCCATAGCATTTACTTTTTGGCCTCTGCAAGCTAAATGGATGATTTCCACCAACATCCACAGCTTTTACTTTAAGTCTGTGTTCAAACAGTTCCCAAGCTTTTAAGCCATCTCTCATTGAGTAAACAGTGCATTCATATTTTTATACTGTAAAACTTTTCCTGTTTACAAGCACTCAATATATCTGTAGTATTGTGTCCTTAATGGCAGAGACCAGTCTGTACTGGTCATCTGCAAGCTACCAAATACAAGGAGGTGTGAGGATAAAGTACAGACAGCAGCACAGACCCAAACGTTTATGCTGGTAAGAAAGCTTTCTATGAAAATTGCCATTTTTTGACACAAAAATAATAATGCTAACAAAATCAATAGTATATCATATCAAACTGAATTAGAGGAAAAGCTGGTTATTTCAATTGGACTGCAGAATTAATTTATTTAAAATACAAAAGAAATTAGTGTGGTGAAAATACTAACCAAATTTTCTGGGATAATGATAGGAAATGTTTCAGCTGACATCAGGTAGTTATTTTCTTCCACAACTGATTTGCAAAAACTCTTGAAATTTGGACTTTTCCCCCTAGATCCAAGTAAAGACAAACAAACAAAAAAAGGACATTTCAATGCTGACAGCAATTAGTCTCATTTCTGATGATTTCTAATCATCACCACATTTCTACCTGATAAAGAGAAACAAACTGTACTAGCATTACTGAAATGCATTACTGAAATTTCTCATTTGAATTATTCCTAGCAGTTCTCAAAAGGAACACAACAGAAAGTGAAGATCACCATATTCCACCTGAAAGTTTATCATGTCCACCCTAAAACAGAGTATCTACATGCCACGCTGGGGTGACACCTACTACCTGATTTGGAGATGGGAAGAGGGAATCCCATGCACTGATCCTCAGAACCTGATTCTGATCAAATGAAAGACAGCAGTCCAGCTCTGGGATATGAGCACGTTTCTGCTGCCTATGAGACAYGCACCCTATCATGGTGCACACACACTGAGGTGATACCAAGTAWCTCCGACTGTTCTCTCCATCCAAGGGAGCAGGCAGGTCCTGTTGTTTGATGCAGTGATTTCCCACCCAGAAGCTGTGTATGGCAGCAGCTTTGCCCGCCATAGCTGGAGCTAATGCACGGTTTCTTTAAAAGTAGATCTCAGGGAAATTACCAAATRGGAAATTGCTAAAAAGAAATTGCCTTATACTAATTGAGAGATCCCTGCATCTATACCTCATCTTTTTGTAGAGTTTGCAAAGGTAATGTTTTGACAAAGCTGAAACCTATTCGGCAACACAGAATCCCTGTAGCTGCTGCAAGCTCATGCAAGATACTAAAAATGCATGAAAGGCAACTATATGAGGAAGAAAGCAGAAGAGTTTGAATGCAAGTTCAAAGATTAACAGTAAACTTGCCATCAATCAGACCTTAAATTCAGACAGGATATATCTTTTACTGAATTTCTGCCTGCACAATAAGCCTGGTTGACATTTATATGCCTTTAGTATGAACTGCTGTCAGGGGTTTTTACAATGCAGTTGTCCTGTCCTGATAAAATTTGCCTAATACATCCCTTTCTGGATCTGGTATACCCAGTCACAACTAACGTACTACCAAAGCATCACATCCTCAGTATTGCCCTTTTCTCATTGCTCCCTGAGCTTCCCGGAACATGGTCTAGTGCAGGCACATCTGCTGTGTCACTGTTTTAATTATTTTAATTTTCTAATCAATTTTGGTGTGACCACTAAAATCAGCACTCTCAGCCCAGCAAAATATGTCCTGTTCTTTGACCTGAGACCTTCCATTTGTGGTCTGAATAGCAAAGCAACAGGACAGGGGTTAACATAATCTCAGACTGACAGGCCATTCACTGTTCATATATTTATACTCTGATCCCCTTGATGATTCATTGTTCCTCAGAGAAAAAAACGTAGCATCTGGAATAAATCAACTCTTGGAAGTCATTGGTTTATAAGCAGGAGTCCAACTTGGGAGTTTAAAAGATTCAGAGAACTGATGCTGCAACATAAAGCCATCCACAGATGAYTTAATTCTATCTCATGTTTCAAAGGACCAAAAGTCACACCCATCACGCAGCATCCAGTGTCTTACAGAAAATACGAATATGGCACCAATACCCTGGATGCAGCTCTAACATTGTAGTATTTGAGAGCTGCATGATTATCAAGAGAAACAGCCCCTGCAAAGTAGGAAAGTGTTCTTATTTTAATGTGGAAAAAAACCTGAGACACAGAGATTAAATAAAGTCTTCTGGGAGCAGAGAATTGATCCCAGACATCCCAAATAACCATCTGCTCAGTCCTCATGGCTCTTCCTTTCTCCTCAATGCCACATGTCTGCAGCTATCTATAAAACTGCTGCTGCTGCTGCGGATTCTCAACAAAACTTAAAAACAGCTGGTTCATGCAACCGGATGACCCTGTCACAGTCAAACATGATGTCTTTAAATTCAGTGCTAAGGAACTCTGGCACAGTGTAAGGAACAGTCGATGCTAGGGTTATACTTTGGATATATACTTATATTTTTTTCTCTCCTTATACTATAGTACCTTTCACAAATATGGCACTTATTAGAGATCAATATTAAAAAAAATAAGTGTAGCATTATTGGATGAAAACGAGATTTATGGTTTAGATATAGCGCTGGGCCTGGGGGAGCCAAGATCTTGAGTTGATCTCTACTTCTGTTGTAAAATGGAGAGAAAAATTTTCTCTCTTAAGGGTTATTCTCAAGCTAAACTAAGTATCTGTGAGGTATTATTGTCCTAACGAAGCATACAATATAGTACTCAGAGCTAGTTCGTTATTTTATTTACATCACTCGTCTTTTTGCTGGCTTCTTCATCACCACATCAGAACTGCTGCTTTTATAGTTATGCTGCCATAAAGAAGCACTTGCTGACTGTGTGTCTGAAGGTCTGTACTCACAAGGTCTCAGCATTCACTAGCTGCCCGATGATTTGAAATCACTTATGGTACAGCAAGAAGGAGCAAGRAATGAAATTATTATGATCGTTAAATATCTAGATGATCTCCGGAGGTCCCTTCCAACCTTACCGATTCTATCTATTTTTAGCAGGTTGACCTGTCACAGATGAAGTGGTGTCTTGGGAATCTCTCTGTTTTAAAGGAAGTTAGAATCTCTAGCGTTTAAAGCCATTTTAAGGCTTTAACTTTTAAGAAAAACTGGTCATTTGTGGTTGGCTAAAATTTCACTCTAAATCCATTAAGAAAAGAACAAGATGGAAAAGAAGAAAAAATTAAAACACTTCTAACATGTCAAATGGGTGAAAAGTACTGATACAAGCTCTTTTCCAGTCTTTTATTTGATATACACAGAAAAAAAATCATTTATTAGAGCTCCTAGGGATTCTTGAATTTTCTTCTTCCAGTGCATGCCTCTGGGGAGAGAGGAGACATCCGACCTCTGGGGYATTTCATACTGCCTTTCCTGTTACAAACAGCCAAACGCCTGCTGAAAATAGTAACACAAAATTGCTACCTAAGGAAATCAGTACTTCTGCCCAAAGCGCAATTTGATAGATACACCATCAAAAAGCTTACAGGTTCTGGTTTGTTCACAAAAATCACAGCAGGACAACACCAACAACAGCTCCATACTCTGCTCGCAGCATTATTCTCTGCAGCACACACTCTGTTTCTCTGACCTATCCATTTCTGAAGCACCTCAAGAGGCAGGGGCAGGAGTTCCACCACTTCTCATGGCAGCCTACCACACAGTGTAAAACGCTCCTCCTCAGGATGTTTCTCTTTAATATTCAGCTGGGGTGTTGGCCACCCTGGGCATGTAGCCTGCTACAACAAGGTAGCATGTCTGGCTACGAACTTCCTTCTTATGAAGCCTTTGCCTCATTTCCTGGTGATCTAGAAGACTGCATTTCATCTGTAGGAATGTTCCTTGCCTGTTTAGAAATAATGTTTGGATATTACAGTAAATTTCTCTTGGGTGAAGAACAATCTAAGCATGTAGCTAAGCAAAGTCCCTTGACTGCAGGGTCTGGATCCATTCATTTACTCCGAATTCCTCTGGTTTTGTAAGGCAGGTTTTGCTGGAAGAAATGGATTAAACGACGTCCATGAGGCATATAAGAGAGAAAAGTAATGCATCTGTTTTCCATTTTCATGAATTTATTGCTACTTTAAAGATACTCCCAGGGCACTGGTATATTTGGGGGTTACAATTTTGCTGGTTAGCAGCCAGGCACAGTGGTAAACTCAGATCAGTTTGGTTTATAGATAAGGCAGTACTTTACGGTTGATACAATTACTACTTCTGCATTTAAAGGTATTTCCTGACATTGATTCCTGACTTGGAGTTTTCTCATCACTAATGATTCAAAACTTCAGGCTTGGGAAAGGACATGATCGGACTGCTTATCAGGAGCTGGGGAGAATTCTCTGCCTGGGCAGAACTCGACAAAAAAGCCAATGCAGAAAACAGTGAGATCTCCAGTGAAAGAAGGGTAATTTCTACTATCTCAGGGCTGTCTCACACCTTCTTTTTTGACTGATGCCTTGAAGTCAAAATGGGGTTCTACTGACAGGCAGAATGAGTGCAAATAGTCAAAGCAAAACACAGACAACTGTAATTATCTATTTTTAAACCTAAGGGAAAATAACTGRTTCCAGAGTGTAGCTGAGACATACATTAAATGCCTGACTTTCATTTGCTCCAAGGCTTCCCACCTTGGAGGGAATGGTTCATTTTCTRTTAATGTGAGACAGTGAGAAAAGAAAATAGGGCACAGGGTCAACAACGACCGTTTAGTTGGCATCTAGAAGACTTTTGAAAAGCCTATGGTTTAACCCTGGCAGAATTCAATTTTTCTGAATACTATTTAAAAGCAAACTTCATTGCTATGCAGCAGGAATGCTCACAAATCCCACGCTCACACAAGCAGATTTATATTACTGACTGCTGACCAACCTCTGCCTCCAACCAGGATTTGTGAGATCTTTCCAGCCCACCCTGAGGCACAGAGAGATTTTGCTTTGTAAGCAAATGTAAAATCCAGAGGGTCTTGCAAATCTGGGGTGTGAGGTGGGGTTGCAAAGAAAGGAGCATTTTTTTTTTTTTTTAAAAAAAAAGATTTCTAAAGCAGCAACTACACATCACTTCCTTGCTTCTCTGGTTCACATTTATCATGTTCATCTTTTTAAAATTTACTGTTAAGGTGAACAGAGCTGTGAAAACCTAAAGCTTGTTTGTCTGCAATAGCATCTGTAGCAAATTTATATAGTAGGTTCATTGTATCTAAGAATCCTTCCTGGAGCTGCCTTATAGATAAAGTATACAAATGCAGCTTTAGCAATACTGCACTATTGTTCTCTGTAAAATAACTTGGCTAATGTATCAGTCCATTCCTCAGTAGTATTACTGCCGTCCCCCAAAATATGGAAGAGATATTGGACTGCGCTGTTAGAGTGGGGTCCAGCAAAAAGCCTCAAACCAAAATATTATTTGTCCAAGCTCTCAAGAGGTCTGACCTGGGTCACATTTCAGTAACACATCTGATCTTTAAATCTTCCTGGGACTGATTTGATTTTCACTTGCATTTTGGGTGCTCTGATGTACTATTCGTGCATGGAGCATGAATTTTCAATAATTTCGAGGAGACAATAGGAAAGATGTGCTGCATTTTTTTTACGTTGATGGAGAATGGATAAAATACCTTGAGAGATGTGGAACTATTTAATTTCACATGTGAGCTAAATGTGCACATGACATCAGAAATCTGGCAAAGAACGAATTGTAGGTACTTGAAATTGGTGAGAATTTTGCTATTTTACGTTCCCTGATCCACTTTKAAATAGCTTTTTCTTTCCCACAGCTCTTTCAGAATCAGGTTCTAACTAACAATACAGCTTAGAAGAGCTCTTCAAATGGGTGCTTTGGGATTTCAGCCATCCTATGTACTTCAGATCAGATCTAGATTCCTAGAAGGGATAGGGAAGGGGCAAAGTATAGGGAAGTAGGCAAAGAGAATTATTCTTCTTTCAGGCTCTTCCCATCAACAGATACTGATCACTTTCCAAAGCCAGTTTTTCAGCTACAAAATGCCTTTGATTAAAATTTTATTTGGCAGCCTCTTGGATTAGATATTTTATCATCATGATGACCACTTGGGCGCCATAATGTGAAGAAGGAAATGAAATGAGAAGGCAGTAACCTGAAGTAAGAACTGAAAAATTAGGGATTAAATGCCAGGCACACACTCTTCAAAACTGCCGTGCCACTTTACATATTATAAAGTCAATTACATTTCATTGGGATGGATGTAATTACCACAGAAAATTCTCAGAGGCTAAAAAAAAGATTCTGTTTAATCTATGCATTCTGAACGGGAYCTGTAAATCTTAGTGTTTTTGTGAAGAGGCCGTAGATTTTCTGCCATGTTGTTACGATACCTGGAACTCTCTCCACCTCAGAAAACTGGGGTGGTTTTAAACAGAAAAAAAAAAAAAACTGTCTAGTACAAAATCTGCTCAGGCATCGGCGAAGTTCCAGCTGTCTTTCTTTTCTTTTTACCAGCAAATGCTATACTACATAGTGAGATAGCTGATTGTAGGAATAAATACTACAGAAGATGAGTCAGCTGCAGAGGAGGAAAGGACTGTTCAAGTAACTTTCTGTGGAAARAATATCTTTAGAGAGTCAACAAAAGGGAAGAAATCAGCACTTTATTTAGTTGCTATAGAGCAACACTGGTGATCAGAGATGACAAAGACATTTAATGTAGAAGAGTCAGGAAAAATTTCAATATCTGTTGCAAATGATCCATTCTGGGACTCACAGGCTACTGTTAGCATCTGGGTGAACAGTTTAAACCCTTCTTATGAGTTTCTTTAAGCTCTTTCAGCAATAAATGCTTCCGAATGCAAAATGCATTGGTATGTACAGCTAACAATGCATTAAGCTGAAAAATGAATTTGGCTAAATGGGTTCTGCCAAAAATACATCTATGTTTAAGTTCATGGTAAATAGTTGCAACCACAGTCATTCAGAGAGAATAAGGAAGCAAAATCAAGCAACAGAAGTCACATGGATCTTCTGCTGTGATCCTCTGCYGTGATCCTTCAGTAATGGGACTGATTTGGAAACCTCCGGCGTCAAAACCTTAGAGACCTGAAAATTACTCAGGAGAAATGTAATGTTCAGTCACTCCAGAACCAAGCTGATATAAAGAAGGAAAAAAAAGAAAGCAGATACCTGACAGAATGTACTTAGAGTTATTAATGACCTGTAAATTGTTTGGTTTCCTGTGCTGCTTCCAACTGCTAAAGCTGACCTGAAGCCAGCAAATTCATATGAAAAGGAAGTGTAGTTGAACAAAATGTAATAAGCGTCACTCTTTAGTTATTCTTTCCCAGAAAGGTAAATGCTAATTAGTACATTCATCTAAATCATTGCACTGATCTTTCTAATGTGTGTGCTTTTATCTCATCTAGTTGCTTCGGTTGCCTTTATAATCCATAGACAAAGATACACATGCACACATAAATAAAAAGTGAAGAGAGAGTTCTAATTTTTATCAACAAATTGAAGATCGTACAGCTCATATTACCTTTCCCACTTTGTGGGAAGATAATTAAGCAAAAAGAACAGTTTCCTGACCAAAGGGCTCTCTTATGACCTCAGTTACAGCATGGGAAAGAAGGAAACGTTCTGTTTTAATCCAATTCTCTCACCAAGCCTTTTCTTCAAAGACCACAGATCACATTTAAAAAATGGTTATTAGATCTTTATCTGTACGTAACAAAAATAACACAACATCTGGAAAGGTTAATGCTGATTGACTAATCCCTCTTTTAAAAGGCAAAGCTATATTTCTGTGACCTAGAGTTGCCATTACTGAGGCTACTGGGTAGTCTAAAGAGGGATGCCACAGGACACAGAAACTACCTTGTAGAGATGGTATCATGGGGAGAGATCTATCAGGAAAAGAGACCAAATGATATTAAGGAGAGGAGAAGCTCTAGCAAGTCCCAGTTCTCACAGCTCTCATGATGACAGGATTTGGGATTTTATGGTAGCTGAAACTGAATTTGAATTGATCTTTAAAACATATGTGCCCACCCTTACACTGGACCTACTACACAACTAGATAAAAGGGACAGACATTTACTGATCCCTCTAAATGTTTAAATTGTACAGATTTTTGTAATTTGGGCAAGAAAGTGCCAAGTAGCATATCGTCTTCTTCCTCCTCTTTGCTTATAATGTTATAAGGTCGATTTCCGTATGGCCAGAAATAATACAGCCTCAAAGATCACTGACACAGAATGTGCGAGGTTTTCTATCGGTATAAAAGGCTTTCATGGCACAATAGTAAATATCTGACATCAGCCTTTCTGCTTGCTTCGTTGTGACTGGCTGGAGTATTTTCTCTCTGAATTTTCTCTTCCAGCCACCATTTGCAATCAGTTACATAAAATGGTATTTTTGCTTGCTCAGCAGTAGTAGAAACTAATAAATTTGAGGAAAACTATTTGATACTAGCAAATCCACATTCATTCATTTTCGTTTTTCACCTTGAGTCTCTTACCTGCCATTTCACTATATTAATCAGCTCATTAATATTTCTAGAGAAATTACAGCCATTCAATTTAATCCATCAGTCACAGACCTGCTGCTGTCAACACAGAATGGTAATATACCACCAGAAAAGGACATTAAAGTGTAGCTATAATGGAGACAGTGATGTGGGTCAGTCTCGTATTATTAATGGTAAACTGTGTTTAGAGCTTAATAGCTCTAGTCTGCATTGACTCATAAGTGCATGACATACATATTAATAAGTTACTTTCCACTAATAACAAAGTGTGACGTTGGTTTTCAGGCGTCTGTGTCTTTATAAGTATTTATGGTTGATGTATTGCAGTTACACATCATCAGTGTTTACCAGCCTCACAAGTCATAACACATCAGTCTTATCTTGGAAGATTGTACCATGTGCACTTACCTAAACRCAACATATTTGCTGTTGCATTTCTTCTAAAAAACAAGGTTGCGTTACTTTAATGCTATTTGAGACAACAGAAATCCTCCTTTGCTCTGACACCTCMTTGGCACTGCTGCCCTCTGGCCTGTAAAAGTTACACACCTAGCTGTATGTATGGCGCTATTACAGACGTGAAAGACTTCCACACCTCGGAGTGATTCCTCTCATCTAACCTGAGCTGACTCGGTTAGAAGCGCTGTCACCCTGGACTCCTGGACATCATAGAGACACACAGACACCTCCAGATTCGGTGAGATAAATCAGTGTCTGGAAGTATCTTGCTCTCTCCATTGCCTATAAAAGAAGCCTTTGGTAACCACAACTAAATCCCAAATCACACAAGACAGTTCCCAGCTATAAGACAGATATGCATCATTAAGACCTTTATTCTACAAGCTAGAAATTAATTATTTCATTTATCAGCACTGAGTCTGGTAGATGGCTACAGTGACTAAGTTTGGACTAGAGACTGAAATGAAGCCATTCCAGTCCTCTCTAATCATTCACTGAGGTTGTCATAGCCACCGTGTTTTATAGCCTTGCTTCCAGTCACTTCCTCCCATGGCATGGTCCCAACCATCCAATTATCCCAAACGCCAATCTCTATGATAGTGTGTGCTTATAACCTTCAGCATGAACAGAGCCAGCAGTACTCAGCTATGAGAAGGATGGTATTTCTCTATGTAAAATGATCTTGATGAATTTAAAATAACTGGACCATGTCACAGCATTTATTAATACAATATATTAAATCAGGACACCTATTTTGACAGAGCAGATTTTAGGTAGATTGTATTTGATTTACAAAGACCAGAAGGCTGAATAAGTAAGTATACCCTACACTATTTGAGCTTTAAACTACCTTGTTAGCAATGACGAGCCTATTTCAGGCACACTTCAGACCTGGAAACTGTCTCAGGCAGCTGTCTTGCATTTTATCACTCCAAACTAAATGATCACAACTATATTTCTACTCAGAAACTGAGCAGAAATGAATAGGTAGACTTCAGTAAAGAACCCCAAGCAGCCAGGCAAGAATGAATGCATTAGGTAACAAAGCACAAAAGCACAGAGATACTAAGGCTAGTAAATAGACAAGTAATAAAGAAAATTTCAGCTCTTTATAGCTAAATCCCAAAGATGATCTTTTGTATTCTGTGCTAACATATTACAGATTTGAATGATTTTCATCTGTGGTATTTTTCCCTTTGCTGCTCTATCAGTTTGGATACAAAGATGTTACCGTTACTATTGGCTACTCAGAAGCTTGTACAGTTCTCCCTCCGGGCTTTAATAATTAAACCCATTCAATGAAATGAACTCATTGCAGTGCTGAGATCAGGCAGCTTCAAAACCACTAGATTTAATGTTGATTAAAATATTTCCCGAGGCAGTGTTAAGCAGCTGATACTTGACTCATAGTTTCTTGTTAAGTGGGATTTGGGTATCTAATTCTCATAGTATCTGTTGAAAATACCATTGTTATACCAGAAGAGGTAAAAGGATGCACATACCAGAATTCATTATTCAATTCCACTTTAATGCCAGCTATAAATATAGTTGTGTCTGCAAAGTTATTATAATTAGGGACAGGTTATCTTTGACAGCCTACTCTTAGCAAAACCACTTCCATCAAGGTTTAAAGACAGGTAGAGAAAGAGATATGCAGACAATTATACTCCCAAAAGGTTAAACCCATCGGAAACCAACCTGAAATACAATGCATTAACTTTGGCCTTTATTGGTCGCATTAACCAAACTGGAAGAGAAACCTTCACATTTATTACAGGGAGCTTCCAAATTAATGCAAAAGATCGTGGAAGAAAGTAAAAAATAAAAAAGTACAAGCTGCCCAAACTTTCCTTTTATTTTTTTCCCATTTTGATTCAAGGCTTACCATGTCTTTATGATAGCACAGCTATCATATAGGTTGGCTAGGTAATAGGTTGGCTGTTCAGCCACCGTGAAATGATTTTTTAAATTTGTATTCATTATCTAAATAGGAAGAGGCATTGCTTTTCTTGTTTATTGTGCTAGCAAAAGAGCTTCCAGTAACACAGAGATTATTGAAAAGGATAGCTGAATGTCTTCTTGTATTGCTAACTCTGTTGCGCTAGTTTGCAACATCAGTGCCAACTTTCTAAGAAAGTTTGTTGGCCTCATCTTCTTTAAACTAATTAGTTGAATATAATGGCCTCGCCTGAAGCATCAGATAAAAGAGTATAGATTTTGCTAGCAGCTGACATTCAATTTGATTCTCTTTCTCTGGCAAGAAAGCTCAAGAAACCATGGGAAATCAACCAGTATTTTCTTTTGTACTTTCTAAACTTTTGTTTCAACATTTTATGAGGCAGCAGGCCACAGCGTTCCATCCAGTCACACTGCACCGACAATGAAAACCGGCATGTTTTACCGAGCTTATGTACGCAGTGTGTGAACCTACCGTGCCACAAGACACAGCCTGGTTGTTGTTACCATGCCAGTGCGGTTCGGCTAATAAAAATGAGATATTTCTTAGCATGCTGAACTCACATGAGTAGTTCTGATCTGTGTTCGTAGTAAAGATAGCCCTTCTATCACACACTACTGCTCTTGGAAAGTATTTAGAAAGCTTTTAGTCCTGCCATGGCACCTTTACAATAGCTATGTGGGAATTTCAAGCCTTTACTATAAGAAGTCTGTTATTTTTAAAAGGAAAGAGACATCACATGTGCTATAAACAGTTTTCAGCAAACAGATGCTCTGCCACATAATACCGTTAGTCAAATAAAAATATACTTTGAAATACCAACAATAGTTTTCTATATTATACAGTGCTGCACTATTTCTTAGTAACTGGAAAGTTAGTTTAACCGAAAGCAAACATAAATTGTTCAGCCTACTGCAATTATTTGCACTCAGTGAAATACTGAAAGTAAAGATCATAAAAGGAATATTTAAATTCTTTCAAATTTAATCATATAAAATTTTTTATCAAATGATTTGACCTTTAACACAAGTTTTTGTTTATTTATGAAAAATGCAATGATATTCTCTTCTGTTTAATTGTCTGCTACTTGGACTCAGAGGAGCTTTTGTTTTATTCTTAGCACTTACAGTCGCATTTGAATAATTGTCTTCCATTGCTGTGTTTATGTACACGTCTCCTTYGAAGTCAGAGTATATCAATGAAGTAACTACATCTAATTCTATGTCAGTGGTCATTTAAAATTATAAATATAACCCCTCCTCTTACAATGGAATTTGGTTAATGGCCAGGTAAATGTACACCTGTCCATATACAATATAAATAAAACAACAAAAGTTTGAGTTGATTTACCGAAGAGCTTACACCGATTTACTGAAGAGCTTTACATTGCTCTGCACATATTTGAATCCCATTTAATAATAATAATGTATGTCTTGATCTTAAAATGAATGCCTCTTACAAACAGCTGACAGCAGTATGTACATCTGARTTGGTATTTACAGGCTAGTAAACACTGCATAGTACAAGACCTTCAAGAAGCCACAAACATGAGAAGGGCTATTTCAGACATAAGTAACAAAAATGTTTGAGTATGATGGATAAGTTGTGAAACAGGTAACTCTCTCTGAGCATGGGAAAAATCACTCAGAGACTTGTGCACAATCAATCACAGGCTTTCTGCAGCAACACAGCAATAAAATTCAACTTCATACCCACTGCCACATTTTAATTTCCACAGTACGTCGTTCCTTGAGACCCTCTGGAGTATTTTGGGGCCTTCTTTGGGACCAGCTCTTCTGATTATATGAGAGGATGCTAAAACCCAGATGGAGCTGTTCATTTATTTTGCTGCCGCTCACAATGAGACGTAACAATGCTTGCCTACTTTATTTATAGAAAAAGCTTTCACAATGATTCGTATAGGATCAGCAGACGCTTCCAACCACTGTGTAAAGTACTGAATGTCCACAACTCTCCTGGGTCRCTTGCTATTGATCGGCTAGTACCACGCTGTGAACAGCTGGCTGTGCTAGATTAGAAGTGTGACCTGGGAGGGTTAGATTCTAATAAACTAGCAGAGCCACAAGCTGTAGACACCAAATGATTCATATCCTCTGAGCTTCACAGAACAAACAGTGCTGCCCTAAGAGCAGGCAGAACCAACAAAGAGGTTTTCTTTGGAGGCAAAGAGACATCTGCCATAATTAGAGTAGGACACAGACGGGACACATTGTATCCAGGTTAACTGTCTCTTAACACAATGTAAGTTATTCTCCTTGTATTTAGATAAGCTGTCTTTTGATGCTAAATATTCAAAGCCTAACAGGGGCAGGATCTGAGGTTTCATACAAAATTAACACCCTATTTTGCTGCCTTCGTAGGAGTTACTTGGTCTCAAGAGCGTGCAGTTCTAAAATAAGCAGTGCTTACCCTTCCAGTGTGTGCCCAGAGAGGCTGTGGTCATCTTGCAGTACTGGATGAGGTACAGAAGCATATCTTGCAGAAAGAGAGCCTGGCAGTCTTGACACGTGGACTGCAACCAATGGAGATTCTCAATATAGCAATATAACATTATTTGAGATGTACTATCTCTGCATTAGATATTTTATAGACAAATGATACAGGATTTCTTGCTCTGAAGAGGGTGCAACCTAAAACAGACAAGGCAGAGAAAGTATGAGAGAAGCTAACTAGATTCCCATCATATTGTCCAGTCTTCTGGACAGGCTGCACCAGTAGAAATTGTGCATCTTTTTTTTTTTTTTTTTTTTTTTTTTTTTTTTGTTAGCAGCATCTGTAAATGTGGGGAAAACCACTGATGTAACTCACTTAACTATTTCCATCTGTGTATCTATACAGTCGAAGAATATGTAGATTAACTATTGCATCTCTCCCAGAACATATGCAACCTTTCTTCCCTTCTACAAATTCTGTGGTAAGTTTAAATACAAATGTTTTATATGAAGATGCTTTAATCATCTTTTCCAAGACACCTGACAGTGTATCCTGTTCTAGTGAGATGTGGGAAACCCATTTCAAGAGAAATAGTGGAACCAATTATTTCATAGTTTATTTCTATTGATCTTTGTGAATTGCAGTGTATAGAAGATTACACCACCTCATACAGAAAACTCCCAGAGAAATTTTTTTGTCATTCGGGAAGAGTTGTCAACTTGATGAAAATGAAGGCTTAAGAAATTCATCAGGAGGCTCAAAACTAGCTGGTTATCTCACTTCATTCTTCTGCCCCTGCACTTTGGCACCTGAGTCTAAGAGATTTCTGTCATCTTTAAGAGTCATGGCTAAATGGAAGAAGACTGAACCTGAAAATGGGATAATTTATCTGCAGAATTAAGTGACACAATACTGAGAAATTCTTGCAGTTGCAAAGGGAATAAAATGGAAGCTCTTCTCTCTAAAACATGCAAGCTTTGCAGATAATAAGAGACAACCAGCAGTAATCTATTCCAATAGTATTTGAGCAGGCGTAAGTTTATGGCAAAGTAATTTCTAGGCATCAAAAAAGATAATCATAGAAGCTATTTTAATCTCCAATATTTCACAATCTACATCACAGCATGAACCATTAATATACCTAAATTGTGAAGTGTTCTCAAAGATCCTTATGCTCTGTTAGCTGAATAATGGAACCTGGAGTTTCACTGCTGATTGCTCCTATAGCAAAAAGCAAATGCTAAAAAAAAATCCCCTATTTTTTATTAGCACTGACAAGGGATTAAAGACAGTGCATCAGTTTGTATGAATTTGCTTTTATTTTTGTGGAAGTATGTAAAACCTGTATGTTCTCAATATGGCAATATACCATCATTTGAGATATATTACCTCTGCACCAGATGTTCTACAGAGGAGTGGTACAGTGCTGCTTAGAAAAGACTGCAACCTAAAACAGACAAGAGGGAGGACGAGTAAAAGACAGAGTGAAAGCACCAAAAGAAGATGAATTAGTCATGCAAAGCATCTTCCCTACTCTTCTTCAGCTGTAGTTCATAGAATTGTTCACAGAGAATTTACTTGCTACCCAACAAAACAAGCCCTGACTAAATTTCAGGAGCAGGTAATAGCTGTAGGAGTGGCAGCTGCCAGCAGCAGGACAATATATCCCCATAAAAAGCTATATTGGGTATGAAGCACTGACATCAGATTTGTTAATCAGAGCCCTGGTTTCTCTCAAACTCCTAAGCAGAGTAACTTTGAATGAAATAGAGTTAAGAGTCTACAGTGGGTGACTAGATAAGATGAAAGACTAGAATATGCCTACTTGAAAGACTAGAAGAAAAAGCTATTGAAGAGACATTTATGTTGCATTAAAGCATTTTTAGTGTGAAGAGATTTAGTAAACATAAAGCCACTTTACAATTCTTCTGTACTGCCAGGATGAGAATAAACCCTCTTCGGTGTCTTAGAAGGTGTTAATATAAGAAGTGGAAGAGTTGGATGGAGAGACAGAGAACAGCAGAATATATAATATCAGCTCTTTTTTCCTACCTTTTCAGACAAAGGTCAGTCATCCATTCTGATCTAACTTTCTTTTTTGTTCTGCCTTACACTTCAGTGTATTGCTTCTCTAGCTACTTCCAAACTCCTTTTTGGGCAGGTCTCATCTGTTCTTTTAGAGTCTGATCTTAAATAAATCAAAGCTAACAAACACGTTTTGCCATTGACTTCAGCAGCTGCTATGTGAGGTCTTTAAAATACAGTCCTGATCTCAGTCCTACTGGCTTTGCCTTGATATAAATTCACTGACTGCAGTAGAGTTTTGATAACTATGCCATTGTAGAATAAGAGCTAAATCAAGGCTTCAGTGACAAATGATGAAACTGAAAAAATAAACTTTGGTGTCAAAGTTCACTTAAGCTGGGGGCTATGCAAATATTCTCACAAAAAGCAAAGCATACAGGGAACAAGTTAAATAAACTAGCCAGCAGTAGTCCCACTGCTTTCAGGCACTGGTTCCCGTGACTGCATGAGCAACAGAGAACTGAAAATATTTACTTATCACTTTTTGAATGATTTAACCACATTCAGCTGTGATTCTTTAAGAGAAATCTTACTGATGTGATTTTTTATATGAAGAAAATCTACTCTTTATTTCACCAACGGGTATTTTATTCAACTTTCATGAACTCTGAGCCAGCAGTAGAAATTCCAGAAGTTAGTGACACAAACAACAGCAGCAGGAGTTTGAGCAGCAGCAAGAGCAGGGGAGCAGCATGCTCTTCCCATGTCCCGTTGGTGGTTCTGATGACAAGTCTTTGGCATTGCAGGATGCTCACTGGAGCCAAGAGACCATGGGCAAACTTGTTTCTATTTTTGTGTGTGTGTGTCTGTGTGTGTGTGTGTGTCTCTGTGTGTGTGTGTGTGTGTGTTTTAACAGAGTTTCAAACTCTCTTTTCTAATAATGCAAAACTGCAGTGCCTTTGTAGTCAGGCCTTTCCTTGTTGTTTTTTCAGAGTATTTTATTACTCAGCCAGATCCGTCTGAATTCTTATGAGAATGAGAGCTACTATTATTTACCATAAAAAGAGAACAAAAGTATACCTAATACCCCTGGTCCCTCTGGCTGCTTGGCATCAAGGAAACTATGGATTAATTATGAGTCCTATCGGCTGCTTGACAGCAAAATCCTCAAGAATTAACTTCTTCAAGAAATTACTAAAACGTGAAGATAATTCAGTACAATCTAGGAATGCCTTGGCATTGCAGTTTAAGATTTAATAGTAATTCCCTGAACTTTCTGTTCTCAGGATGAAAGGCGCTTTATAAATATAAAGGGATATCTATTTCAAAAGAGCTCAGTATTATGGCTGCATAAAACCTTGTAGACCTCTGGTTCCATGTTTCTATTCCTTCAGTGTTCAGAGGTTTCCCTGCTCCCAAGGGAGGCACCAAACAGCAGAAGTGTTAATACTGAGGAAAGAACATTTTCTTTCAGAATGGATGGTATGACAGATCTCCTTCCAAAGGAAAAGCAGCATGTAAAAATAATGAAGAGGAGCAACAGGGTGCAGTGTATGCTAAAAAACATGGTTACTGTTTAGATGCCTAGCTAGTGAGAGAGAGATGGAAACTTTTAAAGATATAGATCAACATCTCAAGGATTTTCAAGAGCATATGAGGTGCCTGATTCCCACTGAACATCATCTCTAGGCATTTAAACACCTCTGAAGACCCTTGTCTTTTGTAAACATGCTTCTCCTAAAGCTCCAAATGTATCCACTACTCTAGTCCTGTATTAATTTTAATGGTTTTTTTTCTGCATGTGCCTCATACATCTGTCTCAGTCTGTGGCAGTTAAGTATGTCCTGCTTTTGTGAGGCTAGCAGTGTGAACAAAATGAATACTGAAGAAAATTAATATATTAGCATGAACTTACATAGAAAAATGCCAGTCTGCTGGATGGCACTGGTAATGGCTTTTATTTGCTTTTCAAACATATTTGCACAAAAGTGTTTTGCCAAGAAAGACAGTAAAAAGGAAAAAGGAGTGAGCGGTAAATATAGAATATATTTCTACTCTGTGCTAATATCATCATGAGGACGTGGGTCATCCAGGCAACAGAGAGAATCCATGGAGATCTCTGAGCTGAAGCATGAGATATGAATAGCAAGGCCTCAAAGTAATGGCTACAGTAAATGGTTTGTGAACAGCAAGTCAACAGGGCTGACATATCCAGCGAATGGATTATGGATATACAATTTCACAACAGCTAAAATCCTAAAAACCAAAGCCTGTACATGGTCATTTAAAAACAGATAAGCAAGCTATATAGAGCCAACTGTTCTTGGCAAGCAGCTCTTTCAGTTTGCAAGGTATCTAGCCTTTCCCTTGTTATACAGCTGGATAAAGGGAAGAGCTTGGCACTGAAAAGATTTGTCCTTGTTATGTATGTGCAGGACAGAGAAGACAGCACAAAAGCAACATGCTGGTCAACCAATACCAACACAGAACACTCTCGCTGCAACAGATTTCCCTGTTCAGTTCCAGCCGATTCAAGCAATGGGGTGAATCCATTTGGAATTATACTGGGAACTTTTGGTAGAAGGGATTGAACCCTATTTTTTGTTAAAATTTGAACAAAGCTTTATGTCTGCAGTAAAAGATTGAGCTGTTAGCTCAAACTCTCTCAAACTCGTCAGACTCTTGAGGGAGACAGAATCATATACTGGGAGTACACTCTACCTATCTATTAGCACTCTTGGTCTTAACTCCCAACTAAACAAAGTTTAGTAGAGGTTGTGAAAATTTTCACATTGTTACACGAATCAAATAATTTTGTTGACAGTGATTGAGCCAATCTGTTCCACACTGACAGTGACAGATCTCTTCTCTGCCTGCAAGAGCAAATTGTTTAATTATGCGTATGCCAGTGAAATGAAGTAAGTGAATAAAGTAATGTCAGTGCACTAACCCACAGCTCCTTGCCTCCATGAACCTGAGGTGCAGACACCTTGTTGTATTTCTGCATTGTCCAAGGAGGCTTACAATTCTTAGGTTTTTTTTTACCAGTATGCAAGATTTTAATGTATGTGGAATAAACAGATACCATAAAATACAGGCTTATGAGACTGCTTCTTAATAATTTGTTAATAGCGACCTTTATAAACAGCATTCTTCTCCAATTCTACCTTGCTTTAGGTTTCTGTGTCATACTGATAATGTATATTGTCAAAATTGAAATGCCCTTTTAATTACAAATTCTTAGGCAGGAGTCTTGTGGTTTTCTCACATGACCTAGCAACAGACTCTGATTTAATTCGGTGCCTCTGGATTCTACTGTAATGAAAATAATTGCATAACCACCACAACAATTCCAATAGTAATGCTACAATTACTGTAGTGCTTTCAGCAATCATCACTGCAGGGTTTTAGAAGCAGGTCTAGTAGAGCCAATAATCTTTAAGTCATAGCGCTTGATTCTCAGCATATGGTGGTCAATAGAAAGCCTCCTGACTATTTTTATGAGGTCTGAGTGAGACCCCTTCCACCACAATTTGAAGATCACATTAAAAAAGTATATATCTCTATATAATATATATATACTGAATATACTGTATGAAAATAGGTGAATATACTGAACAAACACTGCAGTTTACACTTCACGCTTAGTTCCGTTTAAGTGCACCTAATTTGCACACATAACTTGCCTGTGATGATAAAATCAGCAGTGAGCTCCTCTTACACAGAGCACCAGAAATTAGATGCTTCTTTTAGACTCAATTTGCAAAGTTTTTTTTTTTATTATTATTTTTAAAGAGGTCAGCGTAAGTACCAAGTGCAAATAAACCCAGTTTCTCTAGCTCAGATATATGAAATTGGTATCTTGCAAGTGACATTGCCTGCTTTCTGTGAACTAAGTGATGCCTGGTTAAGGCTCTTTCATCCCATCTATGAATAAAGCAGCTACTTGCAGACTGCTGCCCATGCTTTCCTTACAGAGAGGCTGCATATACCCCCCTGCTGGCTAATGAAGATACTGTCTGCTCCTCAAAACTCCATCATTTACTACTTGTATGAAAAGGTGAAAACTTTTGGCAGGTAAYTTGAGCAAGATTAGGCAAAAGAGCATAAAAAGCTGATAATTGATATACAGTATTAAAGAATAAAATAAAAATAAATCAAGGTAAGTAGTAGCATTGTGCTCAGAGTTCAAACTTCCATGGAAATACATAGTGTTATTGCTATTACCACTGTTTTTTAAGTAAGCAGCAATATTAGTTTTCCATGGCTCTAAAAAGAATCTACATTAAAATATTCCCTTCTTAAACTGGATATCTGTAGATTGCATATATCTTATGTAGCGTAAGATGATCTTTTAACATCCTATTTTTGAGCAGTAAGATGCACTTCTATTAATCTACCAGGTACTGTTGTATTCTGGTTTCTGTTGGTGTCTCTATAGGGGAGTAATCCTGGGAACACAAGTCAGCGTGAAGTACGCTGTATGCAGCAGGTGTGCCTGTGGACTATATACAATCTGTCCTTGCTTAATTTATCGTCCTAAATGGTAGTGCTTTTTCACTCTTCCTCCAAGCACCAACAGCAAAACAAAGGTTCACTGGGTCAGAGTTTTAGTTAAGACAAATTTACAGAGAAGATGGTCTTCCACTACGCTCCTTTAAAATCTTCCTATGGGGATGAATGAACTCCACCATCTGACCTGTCTGAGGTCTCACCTGTCTCAGGATAGAGCCTGTTACCAGCCCTCTRCTCTGCCCACAGCCTTCAGCTGCTGAGGGACTGCACCCTGGTTGGTGAGAGTACCCTCGGCTCCGGGCTCATCCTCCGTTGTGGAGCAGCCCTGCTCTTGCTGCTCTCTGACCTTAACCACCATCAACACCCGAGTAAACTCAGGCTGGCTCAGTAATATTGCAGTGACTGCAGAAGAAGCGTAAATATGCTCAACTCTGGAGGAATATTTGATTTCTGCTGACAGAAAGTTACACACATGTTCAGCAAAGTTTTCTCATCTCCGGTTTTGCTGGAGCCAACTGGCAGACAGAACTATGTGAGTATTCCTTTTAGGCAAGAAATTAGCTTGGATAACTCAAACCATTTAACTGGGTGATTAGATGCAGAAGATGTAGATGTGAAATAGATGTAGAAGAGGAGAGCAGAATTCAGCTTATACAAAACTACTGAAGTGCATCATCCAAAAATAGCTGAGAATATTCTACTGTTCCCTTTCCTTCATTCTCACACAGGAGGAAAGCACACAAATGAAAATGGCTCACTTTTTCCAAAGTTATAGCTACTGCAGATGAATAATCAAGTAAGTCATCTATGAAGTGATACGTAAGTAAATTAATCATAAGAATGCAATAGCTATTTCTAGTCTAGAAGGGAGGAAAAACATTCATGACCCATTGGAGGTTTTCAGAAGAGAATTTAAGTCCTCATCACAAAAGATCACCAAGGCCATTTGGGAGGACTGAGGAAGAAGAAGTAGGCATTTAGAGAAATAAGCATTCTATATTATAATCATGAGTTGTTAAAAATAAACAAAACAATAAACAACTGGAGATCGAAACTCATCAGTTTAGGAAATACTTATTTTCCCCCGGAAATATGTTTTCCACAACTGACCACTGCTGCTTCCTTCACCTACTTCTCTGGTGGCATTCTCATTACTGCAGGTTTGGGCTATATACTGACCTGCTWGACTCAGCAATTTGTGCCGGCCTTCTTACCTGCTGTAGGTGAAATTCACCACTGCACAGAAGACCAGTACAAGTCCTCTGCACTTTAATTTTCAAAGTAAGTCCTTGGATTTGTCTTAACTGATGCACAGTCAGTCCATATCAAGGGTAAATTCCACCCTGAGAAGACAGCACATAAAGGATGGGAAACAGATTCCTATGGGTTTCAATTTTAACCTGAGACAACACATTTGTACCTAGAAACAGAACTTGTGCAGTTTTTCCTGGGTCTATTTTTGATCAGATGCCATGAAAGCTTGTGCATGGCCTGATTAGACATGATCTCATGCCAGCAAGAAGATGAGGAACACAAAACACTGTGTCCTTCTATATTTTCTAAAATTCTCTTAAACAATACTGCCCTAGAGTGTTTAATGTTTGTCATGAAAAAATTTTCAAACAAATCTACCATTTCCTCATTTATCTCTTCTTCTGTTTGTACTTATATGTACAAAGAAGAGCTGTGCTGGCAGAGTTTTGAGACTGAAAATGCTCTGGTTGTCTACAAAAAAAGGTACAGTGTGGCACTTACAAAGCTTAGATAACATTCTTCAGTAGTGACACTGAGGGTGTTTGACCAATATACTCAGCAAAAGCTCAAAGGCYTCCATGGAGCAAAGCATTTACCTCTATAACACAAAGTCTATTCTAATTCAGAAACATGCCTAACATTATTACCTAGTGGTACCCAGATACATAGTATATACCACAGATTTTGCATGAAAGATGTATTTTTCCTTAGAAAGTTAGAAATGGGTGAAACAAAGCTCTGTTCTAGAAACTCCTTAGATCCAATACACAAAAGTAACCGCAACCTGCTTTACTGAACTTAGCCTCAGACAAGGCATAGGACATTAGCAAAGGGAATAGACTCAGAACCTGGGGCCACAGTGATCTCACGATCAGGGCCTGTAGGCTAGAATGCAAACGAAATGCTGTCTTGTATAATATATATAATGTTATATTTGGTGATATATTAGCTAAAATACTTTTGAAATTGATTTGAAGAAACTTGTTAAAATAAAGCAGAAATTACAGGAATTGCTGGAAAGGCAGCCTTGCTTAATGGAACAAAAGAAATTCAGAGCCTAGTAGTAAAAAGGCTAAATTATAAAGAATTTGAATTCACTGAAATGTAGAGAAGCTTTGCAATTGATTTCAGTAGGAACAGAAGTTGGCTCAAATAGACTTGATTAATTAACAGTAATGATATTTTGGCAGACTCCTAGGCCTCTAAGGAGCAGTATATGCAACTACTATTGTGAAATCATCATAAATATTTGGCTGCATTTGCTATATTAAATAAAAATTCTATAGAAAGTGAATAAATTCACTGGACTGCTTATGCAGCACATAAAGCCACTGACTAACCTCTGATTTCATGGAGAAAACCATGACTTCATAGAAGTCCATGGCAAAATTCCCATGGACTTCAGTAAGATGAGAAGTCACTTCATGCAACTATCTTCGAAGATGGGACTTCTTGTTAATGTTAATGTTAATGTTAATGTTAACTTTATGCCAGTACCCTAACAGCTGTGTGGTCAAACAAGCATCTGTTCCAGCTAGCCCAGACTTTAGCTGAAAGCATCTGCAACCTTACAGACAGCATTCCCAAATCCCTCCTGCCCCAGGCCTGACTGAAATTTCATGAGTTCATGACTCGTATTTTACAGCATTAACTTGCAGCTTGCAAATAATTTGGAGGCAACAACATAACAAAGGGAGAAACAAACCTGACTGTTAGATATGAATTGATGGAGGAGGCAAAACTTTCAGCTTCTCTAGGGATGTTTTCCATTTACTTTGTTCAATAGCCTGCTAGATGTGAGTCTGTTGGATTCAGCTACAGGTGAAAAGACAATTATTTCTGTGTTTCTCAATAAAACAGGTTAGGCTAAGAATCAAACACACATTTAGGACTGGCTCTAATGAGTTAGGTACATATATCACAATGTGCTGTGTTCTCTAAAATTAACACGTTGATACTGTTTTATTTTAACCTGGATTAAGCAGAATTTCTCATCTTCTTCAACCCAGATAATCTTGAGAAAATGAGAGCCAAAAAATGTACGTACATGTTATAGTTACAGAGGAATAGCCAGGAACCCCTCGTCCTACTGTTTCCCAAAGTCTAGGTTAGCTCCTCTGCCCTGTCTCATATATTCGGCTCTCCACCATTCGCAGTATCTGGCTTGTAGTCTTCTGCAGCAGTAATTTCAATGGAATGGATGATGCTGTTACTCTGTATTGCTAAGATAAAGTCTCATTATTTCCCCTCTCACTAGCACTGAGTGATAATTGAAACACAGTCTAGCAGTTTGGCTCCCTATAAATAACAGTCTGTAAAAATGGAGAATTTTGTCTTTTGAATTACAATTATGCTTATCTCTGAACTATACTATATTAACCATATTTTATTATCCTCCCAGTGTATTGTAACTGCAATTGCTGGGAATTGCCAACTTTATTGTTTGCTGATTTTCTGTTGTTTGATTAAATCAGAGAAAGAAAGAAAGTGTCCAATATCCCCACTACAAGCAGCTTCAAAATTGTTCTGGAATTCCTCTTAACTAACCATAACTGGTTGACCACTGTGTTCGTCTGGTATTTTAATTGACTCACAGCCACTATGCAGTATTAGTTAACGATTTGTCTAAAGCATTCAAACATCTGATGGTTGTCACCTGCTTACTGCTAGAGCTTGGCAATAAGTAAGGAATAAAATCATTCGATAAGACAAAACTTCTCATACCATTCAAGAGAAAAAGCAAAAACAACAACAACAACAACAACAACAACAACAACAAAAGCAAAAAAGAAATTTAGATGCTATTAGCAGAGATGAAAGTTACACAGCCTTTTTGGAGGCTGTAAGGGCTTTAAGAGAAGCAAGGATAGAGACTGGTGTCATGGTCATTGATACTACCATCTTTCAATCTGCATGTGGAGATAGAGATGCTTTGATCACAGTTGTTACTGTAAAAGAAAGAATTCTCCATATCATTCTTCAACACAGGTTTAATGTCTAAATGTGCTGAGAAAGATGGCAGAAGAGAAAGAGGAGAAATTGGAAAAACTGGCCAAGACTATGAAAAAGCTGTTTGGTAAAGGTGTATTGATCCCCCTCCCCCAATTTCTATTCATTATTTGCTCAAACTTCCACTGAATATGTTTCTCCCATCAATACTACTTCTAATTTATGGTAGCTCAAGACAATGAAAACTATGAACAATATACCATGGACCCAGACATGAAAACTAATCCCTTGTGACTGCAATGCAAGCAGTAGCATTGACTGTCTCCAGTAGTATTTTCTGACCTCTATGGTTTTATAAAGGTTGCAATGGTTTTGTAAAGGTTGCAATAAAATGGTGTTCTGACCTTGCTGTTTTTGATTGAAGAGGAAAAGCTTTTTGAGACTGATTCTTCAGCTGCAGACAAAACCGCACTGGTTGTGCACCCTATGCATTGGAACATTCTGAATGGTATGTACCAAACTAAAGGACATTTTACCACATGCTCAACTGGCCTATCTTTGCCAGGAATAYAAAGCAGGCAAACCATGCTTTTCAGTGCTGTCAAACACGTGTACATTTTGGGGAATTTCCAGGATCAGACAAAAAAGTATAGTTCCAAAACCAGTAATACTGCACTCTGAAATCTTTTAACAGCATTCTGAGACACACGCACATTTGCAATGCATGGCGCCAAGCTGCTCAGAAGCATAGAACTGTGCAACTTTCCTCACTGCCATTAATGGATGTTCTCTCTCACTGCCAGATTCTGCAAGAGGCCATGAAAGCAAGAACTGACCTCAATGATGTTAGAAAGCCAAAAGCAAAGTCAGTCTCTGCTTTATGAATTCCTCATATACTACTCCGATGGGATCTGGGAAAGTAAGCCCATATTCCAGAAGAATGAATTGATTAAATCTTGCTAATAGTGCTCTGAGATTTCACAAGCACGCATAATGAGGAGGATAACATCACCAAGATAGTCTTGGTTACCTCAGTTATTCTGTCATACTGAAGATGAAGACTTCTTAGCAAATCCTGCTGTGATCATAGGGATCTGATATCTAGCATTTATATAGCTAAACAGTTTTCTCAGCATTTATGAGATCTATGTGTATGCTCTCATCATGCTGGTAAGTCTTGCTTCTCATTCTAAAACGAGAAAGATCCTATTAGCAGTGGGAACTGAACGTGATTGGCTAGAGAACTGGAGATGTTCCAGTGGTGCTAATAATACTTTTTGCTTGGAGACAATAACAATCCAGTTATGCTAATTTTTTGCCTGGCGCATACAGTGTGTGATGTACAATAATGTCCATAAGTGTTTTTATGAGTGCTTAACACACACACTTAAATTTTGCAAAGCAGCTGTCAGAATTAAATGCCTAACAAATCAGATGGTTAATCAGCATGCAAATGCATCAGGAACTGTGTCTGTAAGGGAACTGTGCTATTTTTAAAACCCCAGGGAGCTCTACCACCAGATGGCCTTTTCTGAGCTCTGAGTATTCTTCAAAACAGTTTGTTTCTGGCAATATACAATATCTAGTAATCTTTAAATACCTTTCTGAAATTGCTCACTCCATCACCTAAATGCACAGCTGACATATGGGTATCCTCACCTCACTAAGGGGAGCCCTTGTTTCAGGCAATTTGAACTTTGTTGTCCTGTGACATTAATGGCTGTATGAAATTACACACAGATGTTCTTGCACGTCTGTCAAGAACCTGTGATCATTTCATTCCTATGCCACCTTGTTTATGTTGTAACCAAGTCACTTAATACTTTACGTTGAGATTTTCAATCAAAACTAAGCAAATTAAGCTCAAATCTGCAAGTATTTAATGACCCAAGCTCTACTCATTTTAGTAGCAGTGAAATGCCTAGAATTTGYCAGGAATTAAGGTTCTAATCACCTTTATGGCCCCGGGCATTAGACAGTCAGTCAATACATGAAAGCAGGTATACGTTAGCCAGTGCACATCCTGAGGAATTTGGAAAATCCTAAGTGGGTTTTTGTCATTTATAGATCAAACCACATCCAGACTTGAGAGCTGAGACTTCACAGGAAAGCCTAAGTGCGGTAGGTGATGGCACCTGTCATTCAGCGGTTTCTTCCTATGTCTCTAACAGGCTAATTCTTCTCTCTGCTACTAAGTAAGCAGGAGAGCCAGCTTTCACTAAAAGATGAATCGTGGGATGAAATAGAAAACAGAGGGTTTGACAAATGATTGTTTAAGTATGCCATGGTGCTTTTTCAGTRGCAGGCATTCAGAAACTAGATTTATGCACCCACTGGAAGAATCCAGATTGATGATTATGGGGGTAAAGATGAACTTAGATTAAGCTAAATGAAAATAGTTTGTTTAGTTAATTCCAGCGATTTGGTGTTCCAAAATTATTTAACTTTTGGCTGTGGGTAAGTATAAAAAAACTAATGTTGGGAAAATTCTTGTTAAATGTCATGAGTGGGTGGAAAGGGGGGCTGAGACTATAGTGAGTTGCAGTGCAGCAACAGCCTATCATATAGGCATTATATAAAATTCTGGACCTTGTTGTCAGCTAAATTAATCTTTTATTTTATGTGAAGAAATGTATTCATTTTCACCTGATCCAGAAACACATACCAAAGCCAACAAAGTCAATGGGGATCTTTCACTGATTTCAGTAAGCTTGATCTAGTAATGGTGTAAATCTATGCTCGCTCATCTTAAAGGCATTATTGATGATAATCTTGAAGACTGTTGACATTTTCTTCTTTGAATTTTAAGCATTAAAAAGACTTCCAAAATAGATTTTGCCTTTTTTCTTTTTCTTGATTTGTTTGGCCCTCCAGGGAACTCACTGACAGTTTTCACAACCTAAATCTGAATTTTAGGGTGTAAGGGTCCCTCAAAGATATATAAAAAGCTAAATTAAATTTCCTCAAATACTCTGAATGCCAGAAATTTACCCAAACATTCTTCTCTAATTTTTTAACTTGCTTTAGTTTTTATCCAGGTTAATACTTTTATGTCCCAGACAGCATATAAATGATACTGTTTAATCAAAAAGCATTCTACAGATAAAGGTTATTTTCATTTGTTCCTATTTCAGTTTATTTTGCTGTTGCTTGACAAATTACTGCCTTCAACATTGTCACTTAGGCTATTTTCCAAATGGAGACCTACAAGAATTGGGGTGACTCTTCAGACACTTACGAAGTCCAATTGAAAAACTGTAAATTTAAAACTAAATCTCTCATATCAATTGCAAAAATGGGGACTTTGGTGTTACTTTTTTCCATTTTTCTTCTCTGGGAATAAGACCATTCTGTTATCATAACTTTCCAGCCATTCCTATTGATTTAATTATCATAAATATACAGAGCATTAAAAAAAAAGGCAAAAAATGTTCTCCTGCTTCTTATTGTTTATGGGAGAAATGCATTGATTTTAAGTGGTCAAGATCACTTGAATTCTGTTCCACTTATGTTTCATTTTTGTCATGTTATGAACATTTTTGTGCTCATATTAGGTTACCTCAACTAGAAAAGTCAAGGACCTGTGCAGATGATTTTCCCTATTTGCTGACTGGTTTTTATTACTGAAACAGGACTTCAGCATATCATGTACATACCATTAACACTGATTTTTCTAATTCTGGGATAGTGAAGATTTCTTTCGCCTCTTCTTTCTCTGTTTTTCTTCATTTTCTTTTTCTCCCACTGTGACTAGGAATATCGTTTTTGCTGCCTGTGGTACACGCGTTCCAACGAAAAGTTTGGGTTTTGAGAAGCTGGTATTTTCCAACGGAAAACCATTCCATGAGAAAATCTCCAAGATGTGCCTTCTGTAACTATACCCAGTATATGTTCTGTGGGCCCCAATCCAACAGCATAAGTATCAACAAAACTCATTCCACAAGCATCACAAGAGAGATCCTGAAAGCATAAYCTAGCCCACAAGAGTGATGTTACTGGGTTTTGCAATCATATTGCTGCCAGTCATTTTTGGCTGGGCATCAGTTTTATATAGCACAGTATTGTATGAAGTCCCGATTAAGCAAATATCTCCTGCAGAAGAACCCAACAGCCAGCTTAGGCTGTCGTGGTGGCATTCACAAGCCATCACACCTCAGCCTGTTCTTCCTTCCTGTGTATAAAAAGAAAATAATGATTCTGCCCTCCTTTGTAAAGTCTCAGATCTACAGAGAGATGTAAGAGCAGAGGATATTTATTATACCAATTTCTACTTTATTCTACAGTGCTAAAATCCTCTGTCAGGCCATGGAAGACTGCCTGCTTTATTATGAATTTGCCCTCTCCAAATGGATCCAGTCATAGAGAAACCACTCCAGAAACAGAGCATGGAAAAGATGTTATTTTGGTCTTACTGACAATTTGTACTATCTTTTTTTCCTCTTAGGAACATATGCTCCCAGATTTTACTCTCAGCTCAGAGTGAAGAGCAGCAGACTCCTTCAAAGTGCTCCTGAAGATAATTTGGCTTCCTATAGAATAAAATCAATTAGAGCATTAGTGTGGCTGGCAGGACTTTGTCACAGAGAATGGCAATGTTACTGCTGAATACAAACCATATACTTATACTCATACTTAGCCAGCCATTATTTCCTTTGTTATGTATCTAAATAATTGATGACTTTAAGGAAAGATAAGGGAATTAAGAAATATAGGTATCTTTGGCTCATTTTTAACACTTTTGAAGGGCCAAATGGACAAAAGAAAGAAAAAGAAAGGTAGTGATGAAAACACTATGTTGCTGTAAGGAAGACAATACGCCATCTGAATTAAATTAAGTGGGATGAATTTCGATTTGATATCTGTGGCACAACTGACTTCACTGAGTGCAGTCTCTTCTATAGATTGCATTGATTCTTCAGCTCCCTAAGACATGCTTCACTTTCTAATTTTGAGTGTGCACTGTAGCAAGAAAGATTTCACTTTGCTCTTCATCGGCAGACACACAGACTACAGCCAGAAAATGGAAGAAACTTCCCATCAGTGCATAGCATATTCCTCTGTATTTGCAAAACAAAAGGCATTGTCTTGAATATTTCAGCACAAGCATATGTGTCAGAAAAATGATATATTACAATAGTCTGCAAAAATGATAAGAGGCTTTACTAAATTTCTCACTTCTAAATTTCTTTCAGAAGAAAAATTCTACATGGCTTCACTGTCTTATTACGAAATGAGAAAATTTAGTTCTAAAGTGCTATTATTTCCTCTGGAGATGCAAGGTAAATAATAGTTAAATATATGTAGAAAACAAACATGCTTTGATTGATCTGTATTATTTGCTCTAGAGTTGTTCACTTTGTCAAGATTCCATTTTCTCATTTTGATTTTGGTCATGATTCTTTCCCTAAAGTCCAATACTCTTAGAGAGGAAAGATGTTCTCATCTACCTCTAACAAGTCGTTTTCAGCAAATCAAAAATGAGGGCACATTTCCCTGCCAATGAACTCTGATGATCATCTTAAATTTATTCATTTGGGCCCTAGTTCTGGCAAAAATTCAAATGTGAAATTGATTTTAAGTATGTGCAAGTCGAAGTCAAGCATATATATAAGTRCTTTGCTGAATAAAGACAGCTTAGGTACATGCAGAAAGCTAAGTTTAACAAACACTGGAGTTCCTCCATGCTACCATAATAAAAATAGGAATACATCTCTTCCAAACATTTATTTAKTTTTTCTTAGTACAGAACTGGAACAGGAAAAGAACAGTATTATCTATCAGTCATATGGCTTTCAACCTTCTGGAACAGCACAAGTTGTGCACTATGTATATTTACCCATTAAAAAAGTCTGTAGATTCTTTCTTTTTCTGACATGAAAAATGTTGATGGAAGCACTAAAGGATTAGACTGTCTCTGTGATTTGCTTGTTAAAGTAAACAGGAGCCAATACTGTAACCAGATCACATACTTGTGGTAAAGTGACTAATTTAATTTTCAGCCACACTGAGAAGCAGAAAGTGCATCAGGAAATTGACTGAGCTTTCTTAGTATGAGAATGAAAACACATGTGTGACAAATGGCACTGATGGGGTTTTTTGGCCTCATTTTACCTGTCTTGGCCTTTGGGATATGTCGTCTAGAATAATAACTCAGAATGAGATTATAAGGATTTTGCAGACAAATAATATAAATGGATTTCTATTTCTTCCTCCAGAGCAGTTCATGGAAAGCCAAGCAACTGCAGAAGAGTTGAACTGTTATACTGTGTAGTGGGCTTGGTTCAGTTCCCAGGCTCTTCCTTTAGTCACAGAGGTTGATTTTGCTGTATATTCTCAAATATTGATTTCCATAAGGAAAGGAAAATAGCAACTGAACTGAAACACGATTAAGAGGCCAGCCCTATCCTCTCTACAGCTAGTCTAACGGGGAATCAATTATTAGCTGCAATATATCCATCTCCTCCTGCGTTTGCAGCAATATATATGTGTATGTATATACATAAAAAATATATAGCATATACTAGGGTCTAGGATTGCTCCTATCACTGATTCACTGTTCAGATCTGGCTGTGACTCAGTCACTAAGGGTGGGAGAGAAGGTGGTGAGTCACAAAGCTTCTAAGTTGTCCTATACCGTATTAGACTGGGCTCCAGTGACAAAGCAATCTGGTGCCAGAACTGACGGGAGCAGGAGGAGCCCACACTCTTTCCACACAAGATGTGCCATTTCAGAATACTATCCCAGCTGAATAAATCGTGCACAGAGTTCTGGCTAAATATGTAGTACCCTTCGATCCTGCTAACTGAAGAAGTGGCAAGTGGTCTCTAAAAGCATCACTTACTCAAAAGGACTAGAAGTCAGTGGTAAACAGTAATGTGGAACCTTAAGTGCTATTTTACAATGCAAATGACTTCATAGATCTGTGAGCAGCAAAATAGATTTTGAGGATTTTTAGGGGGGCAAGATTTTAGTCAGATTTTACAAATTAATCTCTAATAATGTCCATCTAAATTGACTGTTACCATCTCTTTTTACTACAGTAACATCAACAACCAAAATAGCCCCCATCCTGCCACAGTACAAATTGCTGTACAAAACTCACACTATATATTACACAGACATGAATTGTATTGGAGGAAATYAGGAAGTGCAGAGAAATAGAAAGAGCTGGGTAAAGTCTCAGGTATTTGGTCTGAACCCCTTTTCAGTAACGTGCAACATTACTCCCTATTTTAAAGCTAGAAACGGTCCATACACTACTCAAGCCTTGTACTTCCTGACCGAAAACTCTGCTATTTTTAAGGTACTCCCAGTGCTCACTGGGCTTCTCCTTTGACCTACATGGGCATTAGTAGAACAGACAATGAAAGAGCTTGCTGCACTATAAAAATACCAGCTAACTAGCTCCCTCCATCAATCACTGCCTGCCTTTGTCTTTCCAGTTTGTGTATGCATATATTCAGAGTTTGGTTGGGGAGCAGAGATGAAGTGGAATTAGATACACATTTATTATTGCATTTTAACATTTTAGGGATGGCATAGCTCATTTCTCAGATGCCAGTCAAGGGAAGGAAACATCTTTCTTGAAATCTTCTCTTTAAGGTATTCAGCAAAAAGGCATTTGATAACAAAGAGCATAGTTTCATCTCCCTATTATAAGCAAGAAAAGAGAACCTTGTGCCTGAAGATAAGTTAGGTTTTCTCAGTGTTGTTAGATGCAATGCATAAAGGTGAGTGAGTGACAAATAGCAGTGCTATGCTGCAGTGGCAATCAATCTCTGCAGCTCTCTCTCATTAAGTATGTATACTGTGGCAGCTCCAGTCAAAACTGGGGCTCCACTACTTTTCAAGTACATTGTAGAAGACCCTTCTGCTCTGAAAAATGTCAGCAGTTCAAGTGCAGGAAGGGAGAACAGTACTGTCAGCCCTATTGCACAGGCTAAAGTGTGAAGAATAGAAACGTCACGTATCTTGGCTAAGGTCATCCAGGCAGCTTCTGGCAGAATTAGTAATATACATCCCTTGAGTTCCAGCATTTTAACCTCAAAACTACAGGAGGTCAAATTATAAAACACACTCTTTTTTTTTTTTTTTTTTTTTTTCCTAGCAGGCCATTCCCTCTTTCAAGAACTTTTCTGTATGTATACATTAAAGAGGATTTCACTGTACAAGCCAGTAGAGAATTTTGATAATCATGAGGAAATGCATGCTGAGAAGGCACTTATTGGCTTACCCTGTGTAAAGACAACCATAACCACAAGTAAATGGACTGAAAAATATAAGAGCACATAATGGATTTTAACCAGAGGGAAGATAATATACTCTTCTTTTAAAAAAAATCTTTATATCTGTATACAATGAAGAACACTACCTGCTTCTATAGCCCTCCAAGTGGGATGGGCATTGCTGCATATTTTACAGGACATGTTCTGCCTTCATCATAGAGACAAGGCAGAGCGTTCAAGAATCTTTCCTAAGAGTCAGACCAGCAAAAAGAAAAAAAAAAAAAAAAAAAAAAGAGGAACTTTAAAAAAATACACGTCATGTAACTCTTATTTGCTAGCTAATATGTGAGGCATTAGCATTCACAGTTTCAGTGGATACTGAGATCTTTCCACAAAGAGAAAGATCTATTTCAGTCTCTTCATTGGAAGAGTTATGGAAATTTTACAACACTCAAAACTTGTCATTGCAATTTCCCTTTTGTACAAGTTTACGATACTCTAATTGATGACAAAAGCAGTAAAAAAAATTCTAAAATACTTCAGATGTAGAAAAAATACAAAAATGAAATGTTACTGGTTCCTCAGAACTTCCCAAGCCAAAAGGAATCTTCTGTTAAAATCAGTTTGTTCTGCTGTGTTGTTATGAAGAAAGTACAAATTGCAATGGAAGATGATTCCATCTACATTTCATAGAAGAAGAAGCCGTATCAGTCATTTCTGAACATCCTACTGTTTTTACAGTGCAAAATTCCAAGTACATTGAGTAAGAATTAAGTGAGTCACCAAATCTTTGCTGTAATTTTAATATCCTGTTCTTTTAATGTCCAAATTAGAATAGTCTTCAAATCACAGATACTCTTCTGGAGCAACACTTGCAAAATTACTTAGCTAAACAAACAGAAAGTTTAAATTCTGAGTTACTTTATTTGATTGCCTATGCAATGACAGTTTTATACCATGTTCAGACAATAAGATGATATAGGAGGAATCAAATTTATCTGGCTTCATTTTTCATGTGATTTTCTATTTTATTTGCTAAACCTCAATGTCTTTTTTTCAGTGATTTTCTGCTTCCCAAGTAAACCCACTTCAATATAAACAATAATGATGATGTAAAGTTATGTAGTCTGCATTGATGTCTTATCTTTTTCCCATAGGGCTTCCAAAAAAAAAAAAATCTGTCCAGCAAAGCAGATCTCTCCTGCAGCTAAATGGTGCAACTCCATTGACTTCAATATAGCTGTGTTATTCACAGAAAGTGGTTGGAATCAATATTAAAGGGACAGGCAAATTACTCAGGCTCATGTGAAGAAACAGTACGTTCTCTAAAAGAACTGATTATGTGCCTCAGCTAACCTATGTTTCTCCTGGATAGTTTCATTAAGGCTTGGAATTCAGCCTCTGGACATAAARCCAGCACAAGGCTTTGTGTGCTACTTACATTCACTGCAAACATTAATTCGGGAGCTCCAGTAATGCACCGGGCCATGTGCTCATCTACATGCACAAAAAAATTATACTACAAGCTCAATGTTTTGCTTTTATTTTTCACAGTTCTTAAAACATATTTAGATACTAAGCTTTGCATCAAATCAGAGAGACTAAAGAGGCAGTACATCTATCTTCTGCTTTAGCAGACATCTATTTTACCATACAGCTTCTGTATATGATCCAGTAATAGGCTGTGTACCCCTCTTGCCACCTGCCTGCATACTGGTTGTCTCTGTTCTACTCAGGTGAAAGTATGGGAAYTAATGTTTTCTCCTGCTGTCTTTGTAACCCACATACCCCACACAGAGACAGTASTTTTGTACCATATTTTGGGCAGTTTTTCTTATGATTTTTCTTTTATTTTGCTACTGAGAACTTCTTAGGCAGTCATTTGGCTCAATTTTGGTACTAATACAATTTTATTTATGGTATAAAGTAGTTCCTGATTTTAGATACATCGCATGTTCTTTTGTCACATTATTTTGATATTAAATGTACTATCCACCTTTGTAACAAGCAGTAACTCTATCTAATGGGCTGTAAAATAGAGAAAGAAAGTACATTTCACTGAACTACCTGGATAATTCAGCTCTTGACGCCTGGTAAACTACATTTATGCCTAAGAAACTGAAACTTATACCACAAGTCTGAAGTAAAACCAGACTGTCTAGGATCTGAAACATACCAGAGCAAAACGAAGATTTCTGGATAACTCAAATGTAAGGCTTCTTCACTAACTTCTTCACTTCTAGAGTTTGCCATGCCAGCATGTGTGGGGACTTCTATTCAACCAGTTGGGTAAAGATAAATTTGGACTTAAGCCATATTTAAATGCAGGAGAGAGATTCTCTGAAATGACTTGTGGGCTATAATCTCCATCACTCTTAATTAAGTTTTAAGTGACCTTGGCTCTGATTCTCCAAATGTWCCTGGCCACCTAACTTCTGGTGATTTTGAGTGTCTCAATTAGCCCTGTTCAGAATCATCACAAATTCTGACCATCTTTTGCATTAGTACATAGTGAAATCCTTTATTGTTACTTTATTTAAATGTCAAATGGCAAAGGATGAGCCGTACAAGAAACTAGACAGTCTGCTCTAAGCACTACGCAAAAAATTATCTCCAGTGATGGCATTCAGGCCTTGTTCATGCCATTCTGGGCTCTGCATACTATGTTCTTTGTCTGTTATACAATGCATAAAACAATCCAGCATCGCTGATGCCTGTTCGCACACAGGGAGACTGTTCTCTGTGCTTCTCTGACTACTTCCCGGGGGGGCATCAGCCATGACATTCTGATCTTCTGAAGCATAGAGCCTTCCCTCTAAAAGGATTATCTAGTTTAATTGGCTTTAAATTAGGRGAAGGAAAGCTCAGTCATTTCAGTCATGCCAGTTTAAGCTCTTACAAGAAATTTGGTAACTAGGGAGCAAAAAACAAAAAACTAATATTCTTCATGTGAAAACATCAGTTTRTAATGTTCCAAATGTAATCTGGATTTCCAAATGGATACATTTCTGTTCCAAGTGAAGGAACAGCCATCTGGTCTAAATCAGCGTTTTCTTCCTGGGTGGCAGGCTTAACTACATCAAGGAAGGACAAGGTTTCTAATTTCAAGGGCATAYAGTCAGGATCTTTAGGTGTGAGATACTGAGTTTTCTCAGTATCTGAGCCTAGATTAAACTGTCTTTGTCTCATTTCTGCTTGTTAGCTGACTTTTCTGCTGGCCTTTAAAATAAAAAGGACAAACTAGGAATATATTTAAGSAGCAAAAAGAAAGAACCATGCATTAAGAAATCAAGTGACAACTGTGGGTCAAATCCTACGAAGACTTACCAAAACTGATGGGTTATGGCTGATTAGCATTTCTGGAACTTAAACCATTTTTATTTATCTACCTGCAGCATAAACAAAAGACATTCACATATAAGAGTTATATGCTAGACAGTCTATCCCATCATAACCAGGAAAGTGAATAGGATGTTTGAAAGTATCCAGGCACTAATAAAATGCCACAAGGCTCCCATGTACTGTACAGAGGTCTCTTTACTGATGGATTTTATGGAGTCCTCTCCTTGGTAGCTGATTACCCATCACAGTAAATTTATCATTGCTGGGAGGCAGCACAGAATTAATGTCTTCATTACATAGACAGAGGACTGTGCACTAAAAGGTGAAGTAGCATGCTCAGGTTTCCTTCAGCATAAAGCTGGACATTTTGGGATGCTTTAGAAAAGGCGAACTGACTCCCATATTCACTGAGAAGTACCAATTTAAAGAACAAGTCACCCAGACTGCAYATTCAAGATGCTACAGAAAGTGATTTTAGAGGCATAGGCACTTAAATCACTTTAATAAAAAATGGATATGGCTTGTCAAACTCCAAAGAGAAGGATAGCTTTGGCAGGACACACAGATTCACAAATAAAATGCTGATATTCATATGGTGCCCATCTCTCTGGGAGACGAAACTATCTTTTCATGGTTGAAATTTTGTATGCAGTCTGAGAAACAATCAGAAACTTACATGAAACAGGATATGAATTTTCAAAAATGAATGCATGACCTCTAGTTTTGTCCTGTAAGATCAGTTACTTTTTAACGAAAGTGGTGAATTACACAGAGGTCATCTGTGTCAGCTAGAAGCTTTTGTGACAAGGCAAAGAAGTGTTTCATGAGTCTATGAGTCAAAGGGCAAAAAATGTTCTGTGACCACCTGCCAGCCCCGAATCGCCAAACTCTTCTCCTAGGTGGCTAGCCTGAGCCTTAGTTCTGTCCTTCTCTTTCCAGAGCCCTCATTGCACATCATTTTCATTACTAAAATATAATCAGATTTTTATGATTTAAGACAAATGACAAAAGTGTTCTGCCAAGTCACGGTAAAGTGACTTAGTGACTAAGGGGCCTGTTGCTGACATTGCTGATAGCAGATGTTTCATAGACCAAAATACGAAATCCAGAGAGTGTATAATTAAAGCGAGTCTARGAAGTGAAAATGTTCCCCTCTACCTCTTACACTGAAACAGTAATAATAATTGTTAGGGCTTAATCACAAATACCAAATGTGGATCTAAAATTTACTGCACTTTAGACCTCTTGAGTTGCTGAAAGCTCAACTCATCCTAGGTGACACCCTGGTTCCATCTAGCCACTGAATTTCAAAGGTCTAGGAGTCTGTCTTCTTAGAGAAAAGTATTTACTCTTTGTCCTGTGATAGCGCAAAAAACTTCCTTCATAGACTGGAATCCCACTGTGGTACGGCTCTATAAACACTGAACAAAAAAGATATAGACTAAAACATCTAGATTTAAAGATAAAAATGTTCTTCAGGATGCAGGGGATCACAGGTTTCAGTCACATGCTTTAAAAAACACTCAGCATTTTTATCTGCTGAGCTAGCAATATATAGCAACAACATATAGCAGCGAACTAGACTTAGGATTTGACTAAAGGTTATTTGGCTGGACCTAACGCTGTATTAACGACTCTGTGCAGCTGAGGCCTGGAAATGTTTCCTGTATGGCCAGCTCAGAGGTTGGGTTTCTCCTCAGGTATCTATGATCTAAATGCCATCTGTCTCTATGCATCTCTCATGTCTAGCTCACAAGATGGTTAAGAGTGGTTTCTAAACAGATCTAATCACAAAGTTTAGAGGTTCTTAGATTAAAGAGTGTGATTTCTCCTGCTAAATCTGYAAAGATGCAGCTGTGAAGCATTAATGGAGTACAAATTTGCACCCTCCATCAGGCCAGAAGTTTCTGTTTCTACTCTTAACTGCATAAACTGCTATTTATTACATCCAGATTTGAAGTAATGCTGAGAAGCTTTACATCTGACTTGACTTGAAAATACTATTAGCCATTCTGAAAGCAAAATCTACCAGTCTCCTGAGAGCTRTGTTAGTGTAAATCAAGGGCTGTGGATGCTGTTGCCGCAACAGTGGCAGAAACAAAATATTTTTTGTTTCTGGTTTGTTTCACTATAATAATTCCTAAATTCAGAAGAACTTTGAAGTACTTCAGGAATTCCTTCCCATAGTTATCTCACAACAGGTAAGAATCAGATTTTTAGAAATGATGTTTTGCACCTGGCATAAACTTGAAAAGCACTGCTGAGTTCTACGAGGGCTGTATTTTTATTTTTATTTGGCTGTTTCTGTTGTTAAATTGCAGCAAGTTGCAGAAAATAGGATGAAATTAAGAGGAAAACTACATCAACATCATCAGCAAATAAGCATCAATCAGATTCTTATTTGCAAATGCATGAATCAGGAATAAGACCACTGAAAGTAATGGCATTTTGGAGGTGGTTAAAAATTTTCCTATCAAGACTTGTGAAAAATATCAGCTAAAAGGAAATCTCAATGACAAATATGATCAGATTATTTATCTTAATTATCTTATTATTTATCTTAAGATAATTGAAAATCTAGAAAGTGAACAATTAAAGGAAAAGCTAGCTGTAAACTGAACTACCTTCCTACACATAAATATACATAAACAAACAGAACACTGGGAAAAGCATTGATGAAAATACATTTCCTTTTTTATTAAAACAGTGAGCATGAGAAAGGGAAGGGAATTCTCTCTCAATCCGTTTCAAAAGTATAACATCACACATATTATTACCCTTAGCCTCAGTCTTTCTGGCGATTGCCTCTTTTTTATGTGGAAATATAAACATCTTTATGAGTTTCTGCCTATTAAGCTCACTAGCTAACAGTGATGTAAGTTATATAATGTAACCAGTAAACAACCAGTGCTAGGATGTGAAAGTTTACCCAAATTTGACAGAGGGATACCTCCTAGCTAGGTCTTTTCGTTCTCTAACTGGTGTCATTGCCTGTCTGTCAATTATCTGTGAATGGTTTATAGGCTCCCTCTCGTGGAAGTTACATTCATTGCTGTTTAAGTTTCCTGCTTTGCTCCCTTTGCAGCTTTTTCTGCCTATCTTTCAAGTCTGTCCCTGGATAGTTTAATTTTCCACCTATTTTAGAGATAGATTTAAATATTGCAAAGTAGATAGCTGTTTAGGACAGTAGACTCCTAGGAGAAGCAGTAGAGCCATGGCCTGCTTTGCCACAGATTGGCTGTGGCTGCTCACAGTCTAGTCTGCTAAATTTCCTCCCAACCAACCATCCACTCACCCACCTATTTACCTGACAGGTTTTTAAGTATCTCTGTATTTTATGACCCACCACCTTCACATTTTATGCCATCTTTATGAAGATGCATTGATCATGCAAAAATGCAGGAGCATGAAAAAAGTTGCATGTTAAATATTTAGAGAGCTTTTCTCTAATTCATTTCAGATGAAAAATCTTATCAAGAGGGAATACACAAAGTCATAAAATGATCCATGATTTTCCCTTAGCATTTTTTTTTTAAAAAGTCTCCTTAAATATCATGCATTCTGGCTAAAAACAAGGAACATTCCTATTTGCAAGCAGCATTGTTCTTCCACAAACACCCCAATCTAATTGGCATTTGTTTTACTGTCCTGGGGTTTTATTAATGAACAATATTTCATTCAAAGCTAATTAAAATCTCTAGGCAGATCCTACTTAGCAATAGAAATGCCAAATGTGAAACCAGAGAACAGGTTAGCAGGCAGCCTAATAACTACAATTATTTTTTTAGGAAGTAGAAAGGAAGAAGGGGGAATAAAGCCCACACATAAGAGATCAGTAAATCCAAAACACTTAAGAAAGTTGCCAAGTGTGTTGAGCCACCACAAGCAATTCACAGACGATGCCAAAAGCGCTTTGGTTTACCGACTGCATTCTACAGAAAACATGTAGATCCAGTTCTCAGAATATTGCTCCTCCACCAAAGCAGCAGAACCTTAAATTAGAAGACTCCTGCTTGTACAAAATGGCCCTTAAATAGACAGAATGAACTTGTTGGAGTTGAACTTGTGGATGACACACATCACACACATTTTACAATCTTGGAGTTAGAAGACGTTACTGGGAAACAAAAGGCATGGACCAAAAAACTGCAGCCTTGCCAGTCCCAAATGCTCTTGGAAGCTGTAACAGCTGTAATAGCAATTTACAGAAGCCCTGGAACTTCTTAGATTCCACAGGGAAAGGCAAAATATAACATTAATCAAAACTTCCAGCATGGGTCATCTCATCAAAGGGAAATGTGGCAAGATGGCTCTAAGAAGCTATGACAGCTGGGATATGAGCACTATCTGCAGTCTTTTACAGAAGGCACCAGACTATTTTGAAGTCTCTATGTTTCTCCAGCCTCACCTTGGATACCACATTTTACCTGCTTTACTGATTTATTTCTCAGGTCTTTCAGGCACCTGTCCGGTGAGAGGTTCCTCCTCTCTTATTTCTCCCTCAGGCTTTTTATCATGGAGAATCTGATTTGCTCCTCACTGCTTACCTGCTGTTAGAGTTAACCCCTGCCTAACTCCTTGGAGTTTCTAAAGCCCATCTCAATCATGTATAGAATAAACAAAATCCTCAATTGTTTCTCTTACTCCAGCTTGCTGCATTTCACATATCCAGTGAACTCAGATACTTTAAGTCTTACTCCCACAGCAGCTCATGAGGAAGAGAAAATGTTCCTCTCTCCTACTTTCCCCCAAAGCAAAAATATGGAGGAGTGTGGAGTTCAGAGCGCAACCTGTGAAAAAGTTTCATGTATTGTGTCCTGGGACATCAGAAGCTCCTTATCTGCAGTCTGGTACTTCACTCAGAGCATCAAGAAGTCATCTGAACCAACAAACAGGAGACAAGAAACCAGTCTTATTCAAAATATTGGGAGAGCAAAGTCCCTATTGTAGTCTCTATTGTAGTCCAATACTGCCTACTGTTACTGCTTGAAAACAGCCCTGTTACTCCTTGAGCCAGGTAGATCAAGAGGAGGAGACAACTGCTTCCTAAAGAACATAAATAAAAGAGGCAAAAGGTAAGAAGGGAAACAAAGTAACAGACAGAAAGCAATGAAATGTAGGTGTCTCAACACCTTTAAGGACCTTGATCTAACTGTTCCCCAAGTTCACATAGCAGCTGAAATGAAGAACAGAAGAGAGCCATCCTACCTGGAAAGCAATGGCCACAAAGGGAATTTCTGTATCATTTCCCTCTTTTCCCCCACAATAATACACTATTTTTGAAGTCACCTATGCCAGTCTTATTATCTACAGCCAGGTTCCAGGCACCAATCTGAAGAAGCATGCCAAGCCTGGATAGTCACAATACTAAGTGAGCAAATAAGAAAGTCCACAGTCTGCTGTTGTTAAGATCTTCTGACACATTCTTGTTTGAACTTCAGATAAAAGATGAAAGAAATAGAAAGGGAAATGTACTGAGACTTGAGCAAAGATTTCTTCATTTTGCTCTTGCCACTGTAATAATCTTGCATTAGCAGCTGCAATTAGTCAGTGCCAGGCCATCAAYTGTTATTGAAGTGTCTGTGACTAATTAGACACAAGGTTTTTATGGGAACAAGCCCATTAGCCTAAGAATTTACATTAACTATTGTTCTGAAGATGAGCACAAGGCTCATCACAATGACATTCCTGAAATCAAAAATGGTTTTAACACCAGCCATAGCCATCCATGCTATAAAGAACATTTTCTTATACTTTCTTTTTTCCAGTGAACAGCAGCAATTCATGATAGCAGATCACTTAGTTCTCTCTGAATTAATTGCTCTGATTACAATACACAGGAATTCTGGATAGGAATCTGAATTTGCCCTTTAAAATCAACCTCTTGTTATGTGTATCTTTACCCATTGCAAGTCCCACATACACAGAATGTATCAAGCTGAGTATTCTCCATATACACTGACATTACACACAGGTCATGGAGAACTAGAGCTAAGATTTGCTTTGGTAGACACATCACCCCCTTTTTAGGGCTCAGTTCCAGAAGCAGTATTAAGCTTTCATCTCCAAATGAAACTTCAAGGCCTGGTAATGTCAAGCAGCTGGCAGGACATACTTAGCATTACACAGGACTGAATTGCAGTGTACGTGGACTAGAATTGCATGTGCTCTGTCTGCACACATTTACATCATTTAACTTGTGTAAAGACAAAAACTGTCAAAAACTGTTGACAGTTAATGGAGTTATATTCTCCATCTGAGCGGGAGAGTTAAAACAGATAAATACATTTAGAAAGAAACATGAATCCTGGTCAAAATCTTGGCCGTTTGCAAAATTGATCCTTTTTGGAAAGTGCTAGAATTTTCACTCATGTTATACCTTATTGATTGTGTCCATCAATTAATGTCAAAACACAATGAAATAGCTCCAGAATTGCATTTGACAGCCACTAGAATATCAAATTAATTCACTAATGAGCAGTCACTCTGCCATGACAGTCCCTAAAATTCATGCTGATGGGATATTTAGGTTCAATTCATTAAATATGGATTGGCTGTAGAGTAGGATTTTAGTCTCTGGAAAGAATGGGGAGCAACGCACGTTAGTAAGGTTTTTAGGGCCTGAAATTTTAACTACAGTAAAATTTAATGGCACAGAGCAAAGTTCAGGGCTTTATTTCCTCCTCTTTCAATGGAAGTTGGGTACTGACCCAAAACTTCTCCTGAGACCATGCCAGAATACCTCGAAGAACATTCAAAAAGTGCTGGCTTCCCTGCCATCCTGGTTTAAGTTTGGGCATTACCCACCGGTTGCACGTACTTCGCATGACAACCATCAACCTGAGCGTTTGCCACAAGCTTGGTAGTTCGGGCATCTCCTCCCTCAGGAGACCTTGTCCTCACGGCCAGGTCTCTCCACCTTCTTCCTCGCACCGCTTGAACCAGCAAACTGGAGCCGAGCACCCTGAAAGTGGGACCTTGTTGCCTTTTGCGCACTTACCACTGCAGCCCCGGAGAGGGAGGGGTGTGCTGGTCCCGCCGGGGCCGTGGGCAGTGGATGGGGCCAGTGTGTTGGCGATTCTGAGAGGGCTGGACTGGAAATAAGGCSCCTTTGGAGGGGCAGGAGACTGCCCCAGGCGGTCCGCGAACACAACGTAAGTGACAGAACTGGGGCTGAGGGTAAAGGCTGAGGTGACTCTAGTGTAGGGAATAAAAAAAGATTCTGGCAGGAAAGCGC
>NW_028185828.1:1126942-1209621 GCF_003343005.1 Rhea americana
GCGCTGAGGTACCTCGGGAGGCGGCAGCGCGGCCGTTCGGGCGGGAAGCGCTGAGATTCCTCGGGAGGCGGCAGCGCGGCCGTTCGGGCGGGAAGCGCTGAGGTACCTCGGGAGGCGGCAGTTTGGAAAAGCTTTACTGATCGATGTCAGAGCTAATACGTAAACCAGAAACCAGTAATAATGTTCCCCGTATAAAATTTGGATTTTTTCACAGAATCTGAAAAAGGCGAAGATGAAGGAAATGCTAAGCATATTGACAGCAAGAAGGGGAATGGTGTGAACCTGTGACTCAAGACTAAGCAAGGTATACAGATATGCTATCTTTCTTCTTGTCTAGGTCTTAAGTATCTGCTCACTTTCAAATGCCCACTTAAGATTAGTTTCCTGTATYAGTCCAATTGTACCATGCAGGCAAAGTCAGCTTTGTGATATACACTGCACCTAACAGTTACCTACCAAAAATCCAGTTTTCATGCATTCACAATAATATGTTCTATTTTCCATACTGTATCTCAAAGACAAAATATGACAAAATGAACAACTCTTCCTACAATAACACTCTACCATAAACAAACTCCTGCATAAAATCTTGCAAAATAATACTCCATCAAACTCCTGCATGAAAACTTACACAGTAATACTCTACCATCAACAAACTCTTGCATAAAGTCTTCAAAATTCTTACTGAAAGTCTACTGTATACCATCTAGGAACAGACACACTATCCCTACAGCAAACAAAACACTCCAATGATTGGTGAGAATGTTTCAGTATGATTTCTTCTTTCCTAATGTACTATATATAATAAAGCCTGAAAGTTCAGAAAATCCCTGCCCCTGTGTTTGCTCAAACAAGGAGAAAGCACCTAAGAATCYTTTTTACTCTGGTATTAAAGGTTGGTTATTTTCCCCTACTCCCAATTTTAAGCTGACACCTTTCTCTCAGGTACAAAAGAGTGTCCTGTTTCAGAGAGGGGGACACAGTGGGTGACATTGGGAGACAGGTTCCGAGTGTCAGGAACTAGGGCATTTTTCACAGAGATGCGCAGCAGGTAAGATAAAGGCTGGGAACGGCATCTGGTCTCTCCTTTGGATGGTGAAGGGTGTGGACAATGTGGCATGAGTTGGGCATGGCCTCAGGCAGGCCCTACCTGCAGGGAGGAACTTTCAAAATTAATTTTGGCTTGAAAGCAGACTAGACATTTTTGCAATTGCAAATGGGGAGGGGCATGCCAAAGGGAGAAATCTCTAAGTATTTGTGTAGTAAAGGAACCTGCTCAGCTCAGACTACCACTACTTCTGAGGCTCTCTCTAGCCAGCCAAGGGAAACAGCCTTGTTCCATGGGCCTTACTATAGCTTCAGAGACTGTCTTTTGCCATTTTTACAGAGCAGGAGGCACAGAGAGACTTAATAYTATGCTCAAGGTCATGCAGTGCACCTGTTGGCAGAACCTAGGACAGAACCTAGGTATCCTGAGTCCACTGGAGCTTCTGCTCCTAAAAAATCTGGGAAATCAGATCTATGCACCACTTGTATTCAGCTTAAAGGCAAAATGTTTCTCATGGGCTGTAAAGCTCCATTCAACTGTTCAGGTCCTTGAACTTGACCTGGGTCTTGTTCTGTAACAACAGTTCCATAGGTACTGCCTGTGCCTGTGCCCAGAGGAACAATGATACTTCGTCTGGTTTACTAAGGCAGCTGCACACGTGTATAGCTCTTCATGTATAATTCTCAGTGTTTCTTACTCCTAGGGTATCTTTTTCTAGTTAAAAAGAATACTAGTCTAGTATTGTTGTTTATGATGTAAACACTCTACTGTAAAATACAAAGAGCAAGGATTAGTTTAAAGAACATAATCTTAAGTTTCCATCAGCTGAGCTTGTCTTTCCTTTTCCTGCACTCATATAACACAAAAGCAAGCCCCTTGCATTTTGCTAAAGGAACTTGAATGCTTACATAGAGCAGACAGTGCTTTCTGGTCTGATTTTCAGAGCTGCTGTGCCCTTTGAAGCCACTGGGAGTGATTCTTCATGCTGTGCTACTGGTTTTAAGACTGTTAATTCCTAGAGAAGTCAATAGGCCCAACTTCAGTGAAGACCCGGGATCCGAGCATCTTTGGAAATCTCTGCTATAGGTGTTCAAGTATCTTCTGAAAGACTGATTCACAAAAAAAAGATGCTCAATTTGCTGCAGAAACAGGAAGGGTTGCATTGCTCTTGCTTACATTGGGAACACTGACTCATGGAGTGTCTCTCCAGGAGATCAGGAACACTGGTAATCACATGCGAATTCACAAAATGGATTCATCTATGCAGTACAACAGATAGCTATCAATCAGACATCCTATTTCAGACAGTTCCTTCTCTATATGATCAATGTTTCTTGTCCTTTTGCTTTACGCATTTAGGCATAGTAACATCAAAAGTAGGTACTTAGTCATAACAAAAATATCACTTAACAATCTATTACTCCTAACCACAAGAAAAATCATTTTCCAAGCACAGGATTCCCAATCTGATTCTTAAGAGTTTTCCCAGTACTGCTCACAGCTGGATATTCAACAAGTTTACAAAAATCTCTCAGCAGGATTCTTGAGCAGAACAAGTGCATGGAGTAAGAACATTTGGTAATCAATGTGTAACAAATAAAGAGCTTGAGAGCAATCAGTGGGCAGTATAAAATATTCCCTGTCTGTCTCTCACATATCCATGTTCCCCTGTCGAGCTAAACATTTCTGACGGCTTTAAAATATTCGTTCTCAGAACTGTTTATTGCTACAGTCTTGATTGCATTTGTATCTTAGCTGAGATAAAAAGCATCTGACGGGGAGTTTCTTATACCTATTGAGGTTAGATGAAGAGAAGACTGCATGTGCCAGACAGGGTCTGGCTTAAAAATTAACTACCAATATGAAAACAAAGGTTACAGGACCCCAAATCCTTGGAGGAGTGTGGTGAAAAACTCCAGAAGGGATATCTATGTGCAGGTGAATCTAAAGTACAAGAGAGCTTATTTTCACATTTGCTGCTTCAGGATGATCAGACAAAGCAAAGCAAGTGGCAAGTGCAGTAGAATTAGACTCTATTAGTCTCCTGTTATTGATCTGCATAAACCCACCAAACTTTAATTTTTAGCTCCAGTCTGTAATAAAGATTCCTCTACAGTGATTACAGTGTTGCTTAGCTACAATTGGCTATGTATTATCAGTACTTAAATCATAAACGTGGACAGTGGAGAAAGCACACCACAGGATAAGCGAGGTGTGAAGGTGAATGCTCAACTACCAGGAATCAAGTTTGAGACCAGAGTACAGATGACAGAGTATGTAATAAAAATGTGTTAACACAGATAGGCAGGGACACAAAAACCATGTTTAATGCTGATCTTCACTCCAAACAGGTACAGAATAAATAGATTAGAATCAGTTTGGGTCCCTAGACCTTTGTGGTAATCTCTTTAACCAGGGCTCATTAATTCTCAGGGAGCTTAAACTCCWTGACTTTAAATGCCCAAGTTAAAGACAGTAAAATAGCTAATTTAGCTGCAGGATCTCACTGGGAATAAAGTAGAGTATTAACATTCATATGAAAATTTCGCAGATTAATGACCCAGCGAGAATATTATATAGGTTTAACATGTCTAACAAAAGACGTTTCTGTAAGAATGAGTAAATATTGTCCTTTTATTTTGATTACAAAGGAACAATGCTTGAAGAGTAATGCTCTACATTTAATTAAAAGAGAAAATTGCACCTCCTAGAAAACTTGAGGTACCAAGTTAAAATAGGAACTGGTCTAGAAAGGGCCTTGTGGGACAGCAAGACCAATCCTGGCTATCCCAGACAGTCATCTCCTTCACTGCTCTAATAGCTAGGAACCTTTCTGTAATTTCCAGCCTTCATTTATTCATGGCCAGTTTATACCAATTTGTTCTGGTGCCAGCTTTGTTCTTCAGATTCAATGGCTTTCTTTCCCCATAGGTGTCTGGTGCCTGTTTTGCTTATAAAAAGCAATTGTGTGGTTTCTTAGCATTCATTCTGCTAAACTAAACAAGCCAAGCTCTCCCTCTCTTAATGTAGACACTCTATTCTCTGATCTTTCTCATAGTTCTTGCATTATCCTGTCATCCATATGCAGTCATGTCTAGCTGCTAATCAAATTTATTGTAGAAACAGCCTGCATTAGGACTATTAAATTTTTAGCCCTGTTACCATACTCAAGTTTGTAAGGCTATTCCTCTGCACTCACAGTTTTTCCTGAGTTTTATTTTTATTGTTAGCAGGATCTCCATTACCATTTTTGTCACTAGAGTCATCAATGAAAATATAAAACCAAGTAGATTCTAAAACTGGTCTGTGAAAATCTCACAAGACCCTCCTTTTAGCACCACTTACTGCCAGCTTCCTTTTAACTTCACCCATCAAAAACACATGAGCAAATGCTCCTTGAAAATGCCTGTTTGGAGATTCAAATCTTTCTCCTTTCCAGTGTGGATCTCTATCTGACTACGATCAGGTGCACAAGACAGACTACATAGGCTGATTCCACCCTGATATTTAAGGAGCCTGTTTCAYCCCAGCTGAATGTCTTTAATAAAACAAGTCTTTAACAAGTCTTCTCCTTGTTAACAGACAGGAGTATTGCCTGATTTAATTCTGCTATGAAACAGAAAAAAACATGCAAATCACAAGTTTTTTCTGTTGCAAGTGCAAAGCTTGTTTTCCAACCAACCCTGATTCTGATTACTTCAAAATCTGGCTTGGAAATCTTTGGGAAAACAGCCCTATGTATATATATGAATGTAAATATTTTTCTTATTTAAAAATGTAATTAGACACAGCAGGGCAGAATTTACAGTATAATTATGCAAGCATAAGTCATGGAGGCCAGCATGTGCTATTCAGTCAAGACAGACAACATCTAAGCCTGCAATAACCCTATTAACAGAGGCTGATGAATAATACAAGTTTCCTATATTTGCTTTAGGGTGCAATTCACCCATCTGCAAAGGGTCAGCACAAGAGCTGTGTTCAACTGAAGTCTTATTTAAGACCTATAAATAAGGCATAAGTGATGCATGGCCTTGCACTTCTCCTTTACACAGGGGTGAAGTACAGCCTTATGAAATCATTGTCTCAGCATGTCTCTTCTCCTTGTAATCCTATTCAATACCAAATGAATAATAATCTGATGCATTTTTCTCTTTTTCTATCAGTATTTTTATAGATGACTGTTCAAACTTCTGTGCTGGTATTCAACTCTCTCTATGCATTAATCACCTTCCCCCCAAAAGAGAACCTCTGCACACATCATGTTCATCTGAAGTATTACAGCGTTATGATCAGTATTTGATAAACATACAAAGAAATAAATAAGTCCCCAAATACTTCTTTCTTCTTTCTCCCTGTATCAGGAAACATAAAAAAATATTCAGAGACAGAATATGCAAGAAYACTTTCTGGTATTTGACTTTTGATTTCTAGTTTTGATTGTTTCTTTCTCTTTAATTCATTTGACCCTTGAGAAAAAATATGGTGGTAAATAGGAAAATTAGGAAAGGAAGAGGAAAAAGTTCAGATAATGGAAAAAAATACAATTGAGAAAAAAGACAAAGGAGCAGTTTTGAAAAATAGAACTTGCAGATTGTCTTAGTTTTCAATTTTTTACAATAAGATGTCGAAATAATAGAAAGAAACTGTTACTTTCATCAGAAAACAACCTCCTCACAAAATATTTACCAGCAGTCATACTGGTAATGAACTAACAGTTCCAACAGAAGATAAAATAGGGGGCCCTGGAGATTTTATGCAGTTGGTTTGGTTATTCAGACTGCCCACTACACATACAACATCTCTGATGGAGGCCAGTCTCCAGAAAATGGAGAAGTTTTAGATGACCAGTCCTCCAACCCCTTTCTTTAACAGTCGTCTTTCTTGGCAAAAGTTGTTTTAAACAGACTTTTTCCTACAAGTTACCACCAGATGGCACTTACATACCACAAGAGCAGAAAAGGGAAGTGGTCGGTCAGCAGAGGACAGTAACAGGACATAAATCTGGGTAAAATACAGTGGAAATATTCTGGCTAACTTGCCAAAGAAGAAGTCAATGCTAGAGTTATGCTTCTGCTGCTAGAATTATGTTTCTGCTGCTGGAGCAGTAAAAGGCTTTAGTGTAAGTTTTTGTATGTAACAAATGACCATGTATCTCTTCAGAATATATTTCCTTTGATTAAAACAATAACAGAAGAGAGTTTTTCATTCACACAAATAATGTTAGTGGCCATCAGTCTGTATACTTGAAAGAAACTGAGTTTTATCTGTAAACATTCCTGTGAAATTAAGAGTTCTGCAGGGATGTGGAAGCTCAGAGTGGCTGCAACTGGCCAAAAGTGAAAGCAAACCTGAGAGCTGCATATGAAATAACTCAGCCCTAGCCTCTACCACTGTATGGTTTGAACTCACGTATGTCTGATGCTGTGCAGAGTTTTTGAGTGAGTGAAGTCTCAATGAATGAGACTCATGTACTGGGCATGAGRTAGGGCTAGGTTCTGAACTGAGGATGGAAGACTACATTGTTAAGACTGCTTTTTTGGGGCTGCAAGGCAAGAGCTGTCTTTCCCATCCCTGGTCTATGGTCAGTAAGTTCTGAAGTGACATAAAAAGTAACAGAGCAGAGAGAAATAGGGCTGTAATTTTATAGTCTGTTTTCTCAGCTGTACAACAAGGTCAAGATATCCAGCAATTAGCATCCTATCAGTTTTGTTTTTGTCCACTAGGAATGCTCCCTTTCACAATGTTTCTTTTGTGCCTGTCATATGCTAAATGCAATCTCTAGCATTTTTGAGATGTTTAATTATTTTTCTTAGTATCATTTGTGTTGATAAGGGTTTTTTTTTTCTTTGTAAGAGAGAAGGAGAGAGTCTCACACAGAGAGTAAATCACTGGTTGATTGGCAGTGCTTCTCAGAATGGCTTCTGATCACACCCTTCTGGTGCTAAAAATGCTAATGTCACAAAACAATGCAGGGCTTCATCAAAAATATAATTTATTTTCCTTTTGAAGAGCGCATACTGATAGAGGGAGATGTTCAGACATTCTTTCTTCCTTCTTATTTGTGACCAGAATCCCAAGATTGTATAGTCTTTCTTCCTGCTTTAAGGAAGGCTCAGTCCTATATCAGCCATCCTTAATAGGTCTTTGTCAAAGGTTTCCATGAAAGAGATCTACATTCCTTCTCTGTAGTAAAATAGTAATTAAACTTCCCTAATTGCAAATTAAGCCCAGAACTTTTTTGCCTCAGTGGCCAAGAGGTACATCTGATTGTCAGCTCTCTGCAGTATGCTGATGTATTTCAAAATGTGCCATGTCCTCACGCTGCAGTCTCATAGCCTTCTCTTTTCTAGAGCAGTTCTGCCTTTTCACTTTTGTACATTTTTCAGTCTGTTTACATCTTTTTAACTTGTGGTGACTGGGAAGCAATGAGGCCCTACCAGTACTTAGCAGGATAATGACCTCTTATGTCCTACATAAAACATACTGCTTAATACCATTTTGCATTTTTTTTTTTTAGTCCAAAAGCATCACACTGTGGTATTCTTCTATGTGCTGCACTGTTACACTGTTACCCTCTTAATTCCTCTGTGTGGAAAGTCTATGTAGCGGGATATTTCCTGCATTTGGTATTTCTGCCCCAACTTGTCTTTATCCTATTAATTCCAGACAATTTCTCCAGTTAACAGGATCTTTTAAAATTAAAGGTCTCTCTTCCAAATGGCTATCCACTTCGGCCCTCCCCATGGCAACATCTTCAATGTGATGGGCACTCTGTCACCCTCCTTAGGACAGACATGCATGCACACACATCAGTCTTTGCCCAACCCCAGACTGCTTCACACTTGCTGCCAAACTGATTCAAGGAGCCCAAGGGCAGTCTAGAAACAAGCTCTAGGCTGGATGTGTAGCCCACTCCCAGTTGTAGTCTTCCCTCAGGAACCCTGCGCATTGCCTGGTGCACGTATCTGTTATGTGACGAGAGAGGAACTGTTGTGTGATGGGAGATGACTCGCTTGAACTACCCTAGATCTAGAGAGAGAGGAAAGGACCACAGGAGGATCACATGTGTTTCTTGCTAACACTAGCTGCTCTTAAAAATGATTTGCCTGAGTCATTTCTCCCCCCAACTTACAAGCCTGATTTTTACGTACTGTGGTAAATAATACACCTTGAAAAGACCTACACATGAATAAAAAATCAGGCTGTCACTCTGCTGTGCTCCTTTTAAAGAGAAAATGCTGAAAACAGGAAGAAAGATGTCTAATCTTGGGAATCTGGGAGCCAGTGTTTGCAAATGTCTGTTCAAGCAGGGGATGGCAGAGGAGATATGTGTGTGGGGTCACTGTAGTTTATGCTCATGAATAATGAATCTGACATTGTAGCTATGCAAATATAACCTAAAAATCTCCAAACTAAATAAAAATCTTGTTTGTTCTGTCAATTATTCACCAGCCTCATTTTCCAGCACTTGCTTGGAGTTTTGGAACTGTAACATATTTATTTAAAGAGGTGGAAGTGGGCAATCTACATAGAATAATATTGTGTGTCCTTATGAATCCTGGAATTTAGAGCCATCTGTGTATTTTAGAAAGCCAAGACAGGATTCATGGTCTGAATAGAGCAGAAGGATTTGATTCTTGTCAAAATTTCCTGAACTTCTATAGTAATGACTGAAAAATAATTACCATAAGCTAAACTGCACTAGGAAATTCTCCCTGTGATCAAGTTATTCTATAGTAAGCTGTTTCAGACTTTATCTTCTCTTAACTGTTCAGTGACAGCTAGAAGTGAGATATGGGATTGGCAAATCTCATGACAGTTGCTTAACCCCTCTGCATTCTTCAATTTTTTCATCTGGTGCAAAGCATTAATACTTGCTACTTTCCCACAGCTGTTCTATGGCCTCTCTGTGAAGCACATTGAGTAGAGAGGGGGAAAAAAAACCCTTGTTATCGTGTGATACAACCACTTAAAGGTAGTTAGTGCCTGCTACATAGTCTAATACAATACTAGATGTCTTCTGATCATTTTACAAACCTGTAAATTAGATGCAATTGCAGAGACTGTTTAAGCCAGCGGAAAAACTCAAGCTGACTTCAAGATCCTCAATAAGGGGACTGAAGCTGGGGTGTTGTGTATCCCCTTTCCAATCACTAGATTTTTCTCCTTGCTTTCAACAAACTCACAAATGGATTGCCTAAAGGAATATAAAGCCAAAAGCTGCAGACATTATTTCTCTACTGGGGTAACCTTTATAGCTCTTATGAACAATATTTTACACAGCTATTGCTTGGACAGAAGTCACTATATTGTTTTTTATACCTCTGTCTCTTGTCAGGAAGAAGCTAGAGTAAATTCTCCTTGGACAGCTCGGTGAAATCCTGACCTGTGTGCTGATCATTATTGTGTTTTCTCAGCTCAGAGCACGGGCAAAGATGTGTGTCAGGTTATTGATGAGTCCAGATCAGCTTTCACCCTTTATTTTTTTTTCTGTCAGCGGTATATACCTGGCTTTAGCTGTGTTGTGGCTTCCCATTTAACCAGTAACACAATCTGACAAGTAGGCATTTACATGTAAACAGATGGGTCTATGGCCTGTTTGCCTGGTATTTTCCACAGAAATAAATCATGAAGGCCTGGTCTAAGATGATTAGCAGCTTTAACTAAGGGCAATACTGTATAGAAGAAGAAAAGATCTGTGTGCTTGGTAGTGGTAATCAGAGAGGGAGTGCTGTGCTCCCAGTTATCTCCCCTTTGTTTGTTTCAACATGCCCCAGTCACAGACCACATGAGCTCGTTCAAGCAATAACCACCTGCTTGCCATGGGCGAGGAGCAATCTTAAAACTAACTTAAAAAAGCAGTGTGTAGCTGGTAAACTACCAATTAATTGAATTCTAGTTTTCTTCTGGTGTGCCTCTTACACTGTGTAGAGAGAAGTATGTGGACAGGTGTCCTACGGGAGAAAGGAAGAAATCAGACTATGTATTGGTGTCAAATAGTTCTCATGATGAATAGCTGCTGAGGATCCAGTCTTCTGATGAAGCACAACCATCTCCCTACTCTTTACCTGATAGAAATTATGCCAAGCAATTACTGAAATTGACTGTGAAATTAGCCTGGTGACAGACTGCCTGACATAGTCAACAAAGAGAGAGGGCATATCTGTTCTAATTTTTTTCATGTCAGCAAGTATATGGGAGCATGTTGCTTTGTGGCTGATGGAATTTCAGACTATGTTTTCCTCTCCTGTGGCGCAAGAACAGCTAACTCCCTTCCTCTGACACGTTGCAGAAGGCGTTTTTATAAAAGGTGGTAAGACATTTGATTCTGTGTCAAAGTTTCTTCCCACCGAGAGGTGAATTGATAGTCATTTCTGAATGCTGGAGAGGAAAATGGCTACAGTTATTTGCGAACAGAAAGAAGATTTACAATTTTCATAAGTTATCAACCTCAATTCAGGGGACCCTAGGAAAGACTGTCTGACAGACAGTGTCCATACTGAGCTTTATTACTTGCTTAACAACTGCATTTGTCTGTATAAGGCTGTAGAGGCATGAACGTATCTATTATACACAAGGGTGGAATATGGGAATTTGTGTCCTATAATGATGCTCTGACCAAAGCTGAGTTACTAGTTTAATGGAAAAACTAAGAATGGAAGAAAGAGTTCCCAAGGAATGAGCAAAAAGGGTAGCTGCTTATCATAGTCCTCAGCCTCTGTAAAATGAAGAAGAGGATAGGAGAAAATGAGATTGAAGTCAGCAAGACAGAGGCTGCAGAGAGCAGAGGTGCAGCAGGAGACATATAAGCTGTTYAACAGTAGTTAGCAGTCCCCTTACTTCCCTCTGTAAAGAGATGTGCAGTTGGACTTTTCTGCCTCAACTTAGAGGGACTTTCTGACTTCAACTAATCTGACAGTGTTTAAACTATTCCCTTTTCCTGACCATCAGGCCAACTGGGAGACACTGTGCTCTGTATGGTATGGTATGTTTTGGGTATGCGACATTAGCTATATCATATTAACCTCAGTGAATAACTGAGAATTACAATCTAAAAACAACTTGGTTAATACAGGCATTAAGAACATTATCAAAGGGTTAGCTCTAAGTAAATCTTTCAGGTAATTAACAGTACAGTTCTGTGAATTAGTGGAAATAAYCCACTGAAACGCTTGGATGATAGCCATGCTGAAGTGAAAGTGCCGACTTCTGTCTGATCTCAGAAATCAGCTGTTTTTGGCCTGCCAAGTACTTGAACAGAAAATTACTTAGAAACTCAACGTATTTTTGGCATAAAATAAGAATTGAGCAGTGGACTACAGAAACAAGTAAGTGGAAGAACTCTACTTGGGATCATCATTACTGCTGAATTCATATATAAGAATGACAAAAATAAATAAATACCAAAACCTAGAAACCACGCACCCATTATGAAGTAATTAAATAGGTTAAAACCTTTCTATCCTTTCCCCTGTTCCTTAATCGTGGCTCTTTAACCATGGGAAACTCTGTTCATGGAAAAACATACAACGGATGAGTTGTACTTCAAATATGTGGAGAGTTATGCCTTTATCTTACAAAAAAAAAAAAAAAAAAAAAAAAAAAAACAGGTACACAGTACGCCTTCTGCTTGCTTTCACAGACTTTCACATTAGTCTCCAGTCCTTCCTAACAGTCATAAGAGCAGATGATTTGAAAGCGAGCTACAGTCATGACCTTCTTTAAGTGTCAAGGGCATCTACTTTGCTTCCGAGCACAAGACATAACAATACAGATGTTTGCACACAAACAAAAAAAGACTCCTCCAAAAAAGCCCAGCCCAGTGGAATGTGGTCACATATCATCAGTCCACTGGTTTTATCCCCTATGATAGAAAGAGGCATGTATGCAAGTATTACAGTAATGTCTATCAACCTCTAAATCAAGCATTAAGGCTCCATTACCATTACACGATATATACATTTTGTCATTCCCGCTCTCCTTATTTCCATTGCAGATCCCAGAAGAGCACTGGAAACATGAGAGATGAGAAAAGCTCATAATTGCACATCATTTCCTTTGGTGCTGGCAAACAATGTTTACTCTGATACTTTCACTGTATCYAGTGAGCATGCAACAGCCTTACACAGATACTTAAAATAATGAGGAAAGATGCCGCTTTTAAACAAAGAAATGTTTTGCTTTAAATGACAGCAGCAGCAACAATAACTGCAGCCTTACAAAGAAGGCTGTCTACATGTGGGACTGTGAACAGCAACTCTCTTCCTGGTCTCCACCTTTTCTTATTTTTTTGCATTTCTGTCTTTTGGGAGAAAAAGTAAGAACAGGATCATGTTTCTAAGGGAAGACTGAAGACAATTACAAGCATTCAAATACACAGGTAGCTAAGAGCAGGCCACCAGCAAATGCTTAACGAGAATATAAAATGAGTGGGAGTGCTAATAAGGGAGATGCACACAAAGTGGTAGTTCAAGATCTTAGGGTGCTGGACAGTGGGCATTACCCTCTTCCTGACCRGATCTCCATAAGATAAGATTCCCAGGAATTTGGAGATCTTGATGAATTTATCTCTGATTGATTACAAATGAGAAATCAGGGCTTTTTATTCCATATTATTGCATTTTCAGGAAATAAAACTGCTCACCCTCCAAAAGGCCTTTTCCAGACCCCTGAGTCAGATATGCATGGTGCATTTAGTGCCTGTTCACACAAATGGAACATCTCTGATCTAAGGCAATAATTTCTCAGTGCTTTCTCCTTGCACATGCTGGCAGGATGAACTTTCTTGTGAGCTCTGGGAACTTGTCTATCAGGCAAACTGCAACTACTTTCATATTTTTATTCATTAAGGGAGTGAAGAGTCGAAACAGCCAAATGTTTCCCATGGTACCAGTGCACTCTTTTTAAGGTGATATGGGCCTGATCTCGTCAAAATTAATGGCTTATGGTTATTCATGCTATTATTCTTAATGGGGCCAAGCATATACTGTACCCAGCAAGAAGTTGTGCCTGACTTGTCAATGATTGATAACACATCATGACCTGGCTGTGCTAACTGTAAAGCATAAAAACTTCATTGCCAATAATGCCGCCGTGCTCTGAATAAAAAGGAACGAGGATAGAAAGGTACTGCAGGCACCCATCTGCCGATCCCAGCATCTTCTCAAACTGGTGATTCAGTAATCAAGTTTGCATGCAGGCACCAAAGTCTGTCAGAGGGTAAAAGATTTAGCAGTAGTGGGCCAGCCATATTCCATCATCTGTTTGCTAGGAAATGGGCAGACTGCCACAGCTTTAAGGCATAAGCCATCATTCCGTATTTATAAAGCAGCTAGTATTCTAGTAACTTATGATGCTGATCCAGCCTTTAAACTACTGCAATCTTCTTTACAAGGCCATTGACCAAGCATCACACCTTTAACAGTAACTGTGAAAAAAAACACTCAATTTCATACCTACAACATGGAAGACAACTGGATCCCAAAGATGTAACTGAGTAATTTGTTTTCATGATGGGGCTCTACACCGGAGACAAGGGAATCAAGTGAAGGCAACTGATTTTGAAAGATAACAACAGACTTCCTCCCTCAAGAAAATTGCAAATGATAGGACTGCCAAATGCCAAACTACTACAACAGTGAAAGATTAAATTCAACTGAAGAGGGAAACCCCCTTTTAATTAAAGCTCAGATACTGAAAACACTCGCACAGCCTAAATGATCATGAAAAGACGCAATGTTTCACTAGTAGGACTTTAGAGGACACAAACAGAAAATTTGCCTCAGTTAGAAAAAAAAAAGAAAGAAAATTCATGGAGATTTATATGCATTGTAAGGCTTCTGAATACCAATTGGTATGATCTGACTGAGGAAAAAAAATATCCTTCCATATGTTTATTAAAAACATATGCCTCTGCCCATTAGGCTGCAGAGAAAATGATTTTTTGTTCTTCTACTAGAAAGCAATGTTTTTCTGATTGCAAGAAAATATTTTTGCAACAGAAGGAAGCCTCCTAGGAAGCAGTTTYCTGCAGAAAAGGGTTTGGGTTTCTTCATTGCTCTAAAAGTGCCTAATTTTGTATTTTTAACCAATGCATTAATTACTGTTAGCCTTACAAACAATATCCCTAATTGCTTTATTCATTTGTAACAAGAGTTGTGAAGAAATATGAAAGAAGGGTTGAACTGCAGACTAGAGGGTTTAAAAAAACAGAAAGAAAAAGAAAATTTGCCTAGTTTTGATGTTCTAAACACTTGGGTCCCCTGGTTCATTAAGACAGAATCATCTCTGCACTATGCTTGATAAAGAACTGAAAGACTGAAAGGCCTTGATCGAAGTGTTAATATTTCTGCATCAGAGCAAGAGAAAGATTTAAATTGCCATTAAAATATCGTGTGAGTCTAACCTGCCCAATTATAAGGCTAATACCCCATGGCTCTCGGATCTGTGAAGTGTGTGTGTTTTAATGTGAATTTCGTGCTGGACTGGTGGTAGTTCTAGAGCCCAGACTTCCCTATGGACTACAGAGGAGATGATAATAACATGGGCAGCCAGAGTCAAATCCTTTGTCATGTAGGTACATTTGTGACTTATCAGCAATGCTACCTGTAAGTGCTAAGGATAACCTAAGATTATCCACGTCAGAGTGGAATGGTCATTTACAGTAGCACAGACTTGAGGACTCCAGTTTTCCACAGTAAAAGACCTTGTTCACCAATATTGAGATGTTTGCAGATGTCTAATTTGTTTCATCACATTCAACTTCTATTGATTTTAATGCAACTGAATTTTATTTGCATCTAAAAACTCCACCTCAGTGAGCAAAAGCAGTTGCAGAGGGTTCACTTGTAACAGGTTGGATTCAGCTGGAGTGAATGGAATTCAACATATGGAACGAAAGCACAATCAGACCCTGAATAAACAACATATCCCTTTGTGCACGTTCTCCACCAGATCGTATAAACACTGTATTTAAATCAAAGCAACCCTTTTGGCAATTTTGCTGAAGATGGACAATCTAGCCTGTCAGCTCCTATTACAATTACAAAGTCTTGTTTCCTAGTCAACATGCAAATATGACTAAACTTTTATAGATACAGACTGGGTTTGTTTTGATTATGGTGCCCATATGTTCAACTGCATCCCTAAATAGCACGCACAAACTTTTGGCTGTTGCTGGTACCAGAAAGATGCTGAAGAAAGATGCTGAAAAATTCTGCTCTTAAAGCCAACAGATAGTTCTACTTCCCCCTTCTTCCAGGTAAGATCATAGGATCACACAAGTCTCCTTCTATAGGAAAGCAAAAGATAAAACACACAGGATGCTACCGTGAGTCAACATTTCTAGCTCACGAGTAGGGAAAAAACAAAGTATTTAGTGACTTACACAGTATTCCTGAGGAAATCATTTTGCCTATTCATGCCTCTGTTTCCCCACTGGAAAGGTCTTTCAGAAAGCTCTTGAGAGCCACACGTAACTGGTATTTTTAATAGATCATCATGGATTTTTTTTCACTATTTTTTTTCTCTTAAAAACCCTCTGAAGACTTTTTAAGGAAAACATTTAATAATAYGATACTATTTTATAAATCACAAACTGTAGCAACAGTTACTATATATTTTATCTATGTGCCTAGGTATACCCTCTGAAACATTAGCCAGAAAAATGGAGAAGATATTTAAAATTATTTTTTAAAATCCAATAAAATCCAACAAGAAGCAACTTCCAGTAATAGCAATACTTTGCACTTAAAAACTCTTTCATCTGTGGATTGGAAAACGTTTTACTTACAGATAATGATGGTTTACAACACACTGACACATTTTGTCATATGTATATTTAGACTGTAGTAGTACTAAGCAGGCTTCAAGGTGCAGGTCTTAAAACGATAAACACTGCATACACACACACCAAGAGGCACGTTTAGTCCTTGGAGAGATGGTAAGTTATACAGGTAAGACAAACAATTRGAGAATGGAATTACCCTGGTCTACAAGTAGTTTATTAAAGCTCAAAGACATAAATGACCAAAATCAGACAGCATCAGTTTTAAGCCTTTTTTTCTGTTCTTTCTTCCTGCTTACAGTCCCTGAGCCAGTTGCCTTTTAAGGTGGCAGCATCTGGGCCAAGTTGACTTGGTATGAATTATCAGACTTTTGATACATCAGTAATTTTTCCAAGACTGTCACCAAAATGAAAATTGGATGCCATTGTATTACTTGTGTTTATCCATCTGCTATCACCGCTCTTATTTTCATGACATTAGAGAATTTTTGATGCATGTCCATGCACATTGCCTACTTGGATGAGTCCTCATACACATTAACAATTCTAGTGGTGACTTCTGCCAAGATCTTTTCATTGCAAGCTTATTTATAAATTACTGATTTATGAATCATGTATCTACTTGATGTGTACTTCAGTTAAGTAAGATGCGGGGAACCCCTCTGCTTCAAGCTAATCCATGATCACTGTGAGACACCTGAGCACCTCAAATCATCATAGACAAAGATAGATGCAGGTAGCATTTTACCAGCAATCTCCATGTCTTAAAACATAGGTACAAATCAATAAAAATCACAGCTGAAAACAGTTATCTTTGTGCTCTGCCTCAGGTTCAGCCCTCTTATATCTTGCCTATTGTATCAGGAAGTTGGTACCCAGACCAGAGAAGATTTGCTGACAGTAATAAATTAGCATGTTGCCTTGGAATCGACATATGCAGAAAAATCAGAAATTGCAAGGAGTGACATTCCACACGTCTCTGAAAATGCAACAACTGATATTGGCAAATATGTTTATTGTCTTGTTTGTTCCAAGAAGAGAGGAAATTAATGCCAAATCTGTCATGCAAATATGCATAGTTCACCAGACACTGCATGCAGGCTACCACCAAGTGGAGTTTGGAGCCAGTCACTGTCACACGCAAGTGGACAACAGATGCCAACACAGAGTTTACACATTTTATGACCAAAGCTATTCCAGGGCTCCTGAAATACAGCCCTGGTTGACCCTGACAAACCAACAGAGGCAGGCATTAGCAATGGATATAATCACAAAGAACTGTGCAAACTGCACCCATACTATCTAAAAGATTGACAATGAAGAGACAGCTAGTACTGAAAGTCCAGGTTAATGAATATTTGTACAGCTGTGATGCTTTGGGGAAATAGGGAGTTTTACAGTATATGTAATTTCTTGTGTTGTTTGTAAGATACTTGAAACATTGAAAAGTATTGCAGTTCCTTACCTGCACCTTAGTGCAGGTAATCACCAATACTTGAAGAGAAAATGTTATAAATATATTTTTGCAAGTACAGTCATTAAAAATATAATGACACCAGCAAGCAGCCACTCAGCCAAGGTTCCCATATCCAAGCAAAGGTATAGAGACACATGCATCTTCTAACAGCACTGGTAGAATTTTCCGTCTAAAACCAATAGCTGAAATTTTCTCTCAATTTGTGGCCTGTAGGTCTTTTGGAAGCACGAGCTGATACAAAATACAAGAAAAAGGGTAGGATTTAGTCCTTTAAAATCTAAGTGACTTATCCAAGGATGCACAGGAAAATTTACTGCATGCCACTTAACATGAATTCCATCCAAGATGATGATTCTTACCTAGGCTTTTAAAGTCACATTCCTCTCTCTGGCTTCCACAGATGCTTACAGGAACCATAAGAGTAGCCACAGAAAATGAAAAAGTCCACATGCTATCAGCAGTTGTTCCCATGGGGGTGAGGAAAAAAAAAATTCTAAACAGAGAGCCTTAAATATATACTAATTAGTAAATGGAGAATACCTATCACAATCAATCTAATTTCAGTGTCTGGAACTTTATTCTTAGGAAAATAGTCTTTTGTTATCTCTGATGTTTCTTTAAGCAAACAGACTGTAAAAAAAAGATGATTAGATTTCCTTTTTCTACCCAGAAAACCTGTCTTAGAGGAGCAGAGATGCATGATCTATTAAATAGCATGAGCTGTTCTCAATCTCAAAGAAGAAATGCCTGCTTGCAAATTTCCCAAAGATACCTGAAATCTACTGTCACCAGAGCAAAAACAAATCGGAGATGTCTTCTCTGGGAGTTTGGCTTTCCTTGTAGTCATTCCAATGGAGTCCACAGTGGATAAGTCACCTTAGGTAGGATCTAGCTTAGATTCATTTATCTATATGAAAGTCTGAACATAAGAGTGAATACAGATTCTCCCTAAATCCCGTGGAGAAAAGGAAGAGCCACCACACTTAGCTTGCTCAAGAGATGAATGCAGCTCTTACAGTTCAAAAGTAACCTGCCAGTCACCTCAGCATGCGAAATTAAAGGTATAGGCAGACCCGTGATCCTTTTCTGCTGTCCCAGCACCACTCATTTTTCTCTTTTGGCCTCTTAAGTTAGGTTTGCAGTAATTCCAATCCCTAGATCTAAAATCTTGCCACAACTCAGTTCCTGTTCTGCACAATAGAATAGAATCAAGCTGATGTCTTTCTCCTATCCTTTTTGTAATGTTTATTTGCACTGTGTACTTTCTGAGATGTAGTCTTAAGTGTGCATCTAGACACATACAGTGCCTAGCACCACAGGGAGTTTCAAATGAAAGAACAATCTCAGTATACTATGAGATAAATAATGATAGTAGTATATTACTGTGTTATGCTCTCCCTCTTAGGTGTAGTTAAAAAATTAAAGGTTCGTTGTAGAATTTATACAACCTTAGCATTTGGATGGGAGGTTATAAACTTCTTCTCTGATCTCATGTCATTTTATTCTTTCATTTGCATTTTGGGAAGGAAAAGAAACCTTTTGATAAGGCTCCTGTGTATAAATCTGTTTATTGTCTTCTAACAGGACAAAATGTTAGTTCTATGCCAAGTGTCTTCAATTAATGGACTACAGGTTTAAAAGAATGAGAAAATTGCCAGAAATGTTCCTGCATTTGTTCTAGCCGTGAAAAGCATTGATTTAATTAATCTTCCTTCATCGGCAGCAGAAAGCATGAGTCTAATTGCAAGCTCAGAAGCATCAGTTGTCCAAGTGATTGGATAGTAGTTAGAGATGAAAGAGAGTAAAACAAGGCATTGATGAATGCAGGTTTATTAAGAGCTTTGTCTCATTGACTTGTCTCATGAAGCAGTTGGAAATTGGCTACAAAGTAATAAAAGAAAATTAAAACACATAAAACTTTGTTAAAGTAACATGGAAAGACCTGCGTTAAACACAAAAAAGCAAAAGCTAGGGAGTGAGAAGTAAAACACATCGTAAAGACTTACTGTCCAATCCAAAGCCCATTGAAATCAATGGCATAGTGATATACTTAGCTGAAGGATATTGTTTAGCCATTAGAGGTCTRTTTGGGCTGTATGGTGCTGCAGAGCATGTGTACTTAATGCTAAGCAACAGGGCCAATGCAAGCACTCATGTTGTGTACAAGCATGTCTCTGTATAGGTATAAAGCTAGGTATATATAATCAAAAGTATAATGCATAAAAAGCAGATTTTAAATACTATGGTGACCAGCAGGATTCCTAAGGGACATCAGCTGGCTCTGAGCAGGTCTTAAGCTGGCTTTACAGAGGAACTGTCCACTCAGCCATGCCTGAAGCATCTGCACATGTTGGTGGGCAATGTGTGATTAGAAGCAAGAGCTTGAAGAACTGTGGTGACTGAAAATTGTATACGAATTTCACTAGCATCTCCAAAGTCCCGTTCCTTCCACAATGGCTACATCCTATCTCAAAGAGGCATGCATTTGAGTGGCAGATGCACACAGCCTGGATCAGGACCAAATACAATATTTCTGAAGACTGAACCTAAGCAAAGGTTCTTAACATCAACTTGCTTTTTCGTAGCAAGTTTTTTCCGAACACTGTTTCTTTGAAATATTGATTGCAATGAAGTAAAATCAAGAAAGAACCTTACAATACTTCTATGTCTTGTGGAGAATGACTGCTTGATAAGAAGAACTAGAAAGTCCCCCCCTCTTTTTTTTTCCTGTTTGATTTTTATACTCTGGCTCTGCTGAGATAAGAAGCCTGGAGATGACTCGGGTCTCCAGCTGAAATTTCACATGAAATCAAATGTTCTTTTTTGATTATGCACTAAATACCTACCACACACAGGATCAGTCCCTCACAATCACATCCAGTTACCAGACCCTATTTTGGCTGCTCTGAGACCAGCTTTGTCTTGGTTCTTGTTTGTTATTCTTCTCTTTGCTATCTGACAGCCTATTTGTACTGTACATCCTTGGTAGATAGAGACTTTCATCTTCTCTGTGCAGTGTTTATCACACCTGAAACTTGATCTTGGCTGGGGCTTATGGGTGCTAGTGTAATACTGAAAAAGTCTACAATTTTGGTAATATGCAGCTGACATAGCAGTGGAAATTAGTGTGCTTGCCTAAGTCAGTAATCACAGTGGTCTCCCAGGTGGCAGTCAACATAGCTTCTAAATTTAATAGATTAGATGGAAAATAATGCCTCCCCCAGTACTTTCCCTTAGGGGACTGGTATCTCTCAGGAAAGCGTTTCACAGTAATTAGCACCTGTGTCTTACAAAAATCAGAGCCTGCCATTCCTTCTCAAGCAGGTCAGTGGGAAGCTTTGCTACATTTACATTTTTCTGGGTATCAGAAATTTGCTACAGATCCTGCAGTCAGCAGGAAGTTCATGGTCTGAGTGTCCGTTGGGGGGAGGGGGAGAATAGCTATAGATGCAACAGCCTAGCATTTCATCGCTACACAGGGTTAGAGAGCACAGAAAAAGCAGCAGGCCTCTGAACAAAACTGARGAGAACAACTGCAGCAGCCTCTGCACTGGTCCTCTTCACAGAGGACAGTCCCTCAGASGGTGAAGTGAAGAACCAGCCAAACTACTTTTAAGATGAACATGAGTTTTCCTGACAAGAAGAAGGGTGTGTGTGGGGAAGAGATTCAATGTTTTTCAATGAGGGAACTGCAGTCAAGTAATCTACTTATTGGCACTTAGAGGAAGCTTGAGATTATTCTAAGTTAGATCCATGAATGCAAGTCAATAGTAGAATATGTTGTGTTTTTGCCAAGGTTCAGGTTAGTCTCACAATCTTCTTTGAAAAAAAAATGGACTGTCCTCAAAGCAAGGTTTTCCCTTTTCCCTTATCCATCTCTACTGCTGTCAGCTTAGTCAGATTTTCCAAACTCTTGTAGTTTACAGTGGATGGTGAAATAAGAAGAGAGTTATCAAAAGAATGTAGCATTGCTGGAAGGTACTATCAACTATAATTAGTGATGACTGAACAGGAGAATGCAGAGAACGTTTGTTACGAAAAACAGCAGAGCAATCCTGTTCTCTTACACTGTACATACTAACTTGCCTCCAGTTCAGTATAGGAGAGATCAGCATTTGGATGGTCAGATGAGATTCATATTTGGGTTCACTCCTACAAATACTCAGAAGTATAATTTAAAATCTGTCTTAGGTGAGATATATATAATATAATCAAGAATCACACGAAGGTGGCACTCAGGGGCTGTTTCATTTAAAAAGGAGGACCACAGTGTTGCTAGTGAACTCTGAAGCTTTTAGTGGTTAAGCTTTGCTAGGTGAAGGAAGAAAAATAATTTATGGGCTCAAAGAGTTGCTTACTTGTAAATTAAGAAAGTTAGCATGCTGGCAATTGGGAAATGGAATTTGAGTAATAAAACTTTTCTCATCAACTGCTTGTTACCCTGTTTTTCACTTGCATATCTTTAGTAACATGCTCTGTGAGAACAGAAGGAGCTCTGATTTTCCTGCGAAAAAGGAAAATCTTCACCTTGATGGTGAAGAAGGAGTGACTTAAGCATGCCAGGTAGTCATGAGCTCATCACAAAGGGTCAAGCTTACAATTAGGAATTGAGCGTTGAAGATAAACTGCTTGTATGACTGCCCTCCCCCATGCAAATATCATAGTAGGTATCTAACTTCCTTTGGCATTTCACAAAACTTCTGAGTATCAAATTGCATCTAAAGATGGCTAAATCCTTGGTAAATATGACACAACATGTTTTTTTTCCCCTCTCAAGCAAATATAACCATAAAGAGATCTGATAAAGTATTATAATCAACATGCCAATTGAATGTGGAGAAAAGCAATTGATTTTTAATGATGTACATAGTTTTCTGCATGAATCTCATTTTCTTCCAGCATTTTGATGACAGCCACTTCTCTGATCCCAAAACATCTTCTGGTTCAAGAATTACTTAAAACCAGTCTTTGTGTGTGGAAAGTGATTGATTCCTTTATTTTATTTTGCAAACTTAATTTTGCTTCCTCTACAAAGAAGATTATACAAATTTTTATTGTGTTGCTTTGTCACTTTGTTGCTTTGTAGGAGAAAAAAAGGATGGAAATTATTTTGTGCTAATGATTAAAACAAAAGAAAAAAAAACCCTTTGCAGCAGAGATACAAACTATCAACTCATCAGGACTGCAATGGCTTTGAATCTATCACAATTGCTACTTTGAATTTGTTCACGTTTGCGTCAGCATAAAGGCAAGAAGAGGGCAGGATAATTATTTGACAATACCAGTACGCAAAACCAGCATGCTGTCTGTTGTTTGTCTGTGCCCTACAAATTCAAACCTACAAGCAATGTATTGTGGTGTAACAACGGTTCAGCTGACGCAGGGTAACTGTTTTGAGGGCCGTTTCAGTTACAGACAAAGATGTAGATAGTTTAATGTAGCTCAGTCCATGGTGAGAGAGAATGGAACTGATTTGCCATACATTACATTTGTCATTAGCTGAAGTTGCATGCTCAAAGAAAGTTGCTGCAGTGCACCTGAGCAATGGTGACTAGACCGTGACTTTGAGTCCTAAAAAGTCTTTAGGTCAGATCTATGCATAATATAGGCAAAAAAAAAAAAAAAAAATCTTTCTGGAGACTGCCTATGCTAGTCAAAGTAGTATCTGGCATTTGAGTTCTATGATACAACCGCACTGATCTTAGATAGTACTACATTTTTGCTGACATCATACTGAATTTAGGTACTGATCTGGAGTTGAATCAATCATTTGGCATCAGCATGACTGTGTCAATGCTGGCTGTATTTCTAGTACAAGTACTTATTCTGCTACTTTAGCTACCATTTATGTGTAAGAAGGTACATTCTCAAGAGGGAAGGAGGGAAAAGGGTCCACCTGTTTATTTTGGGGGATGTGCACAGCTTTTGTGTGATACATTTTGTATCTGAAGACAGATACTGCTTCAGCCCTCCTCTCTATGCCACTGTCACCACAGAAGATCTGGCCCACATTCTATTAGTATCTAAGGGGAGAGGAAGACATATCCAGAAAGCAGATATGCACACTAACTAGACGGAATTTGTTGCCTAATGCTGCTTTCCTTCAACTTCAGCTGAAGCAGGACTGTGACCTAAAAGGAAGAGATGTTTTATTTATTTTTAAATCCACATATTTCTAAAGATGAATACTTTAAAAATAAAACCTCAGTGGAAAATCTGCATTAAAGATATAATCCAGTAGCACTGTGGTTCCTTATCCCATAAAGTTGCAATTGAAAAATGGAGCAGATAATGTGAGCTTTTGTCATTTATATCTGAGAAGACTTCAAGAAGCAGACTTTCATGTGAATCTTGTAAAAGGATTATCTGCAAAACTCTGTGTCAGAGTGAGAATAATAAAAAAAAACTCAATTCAAGAAAGGGCATCATGTTAAAGAGATGTACAGTATTGCCTGGCAGGTCTAAAACCCTCATGAGCTCTAATTTTAAGTTTGCTAAACCTTAAAAACTTTTACCTTTATTTGCAGCCAAATGTTCAGAGGTTTTTTCTCCACTTTTGAATATAATCACTGTAGGAAACTCCTYGCTATCAAGATTGCAAAGTCAATGATTTAAAAATACTTACACAGAAGGAACATGCCAACTTTTCTACATTTAAATCATTCTCCTCCAAGCTAAAATATGTATTTAAACCATGCCATGTGACAAAAAAATGTGAGATTTGAGAGATTGACTTGAAAAGCGAGATCCCTATGGTTGGAAACACAAGAGATGGTAGATCTAAATTACCATTATACTGTTTGCATAATTTCCTTATGACAATACCTACTCTTATGCTCTTACCCAGGATTCATTGCTCCCACAGGAAGCTTTAAAACACTAGATGTAAATGGTAAATCTGTTTTTTCTCTTCCTGTACAGGGAACAAATGCAAAAGACATCACCAAACTGTTTGAGTTGGGAGCAAACTTCCCTCTCCTGCAGTAAGTGTTTAAACATGTTCCGAACTTCCTGATTAATATTATCCCTTGATTAGATTCTAGATAGTCCTCTGATTAAAGTGCTCTTGGCTATTTTGGAGTTTCACATAAATATACATGAATGTAAGAGACAAGAAAAGAGTAAACAAACAGCAAAACAGAAACCGACAGCTACCGCCCTGAGATGCAATGGGGAGATTCAGGTCCTGGTGCTGTTCTGCACAAATTAAGAAACATGGAACTCTAGGAGCGATTTGCCTCCCTTAGCAATGGCCAGTACTCAGAATGAGTACAGACTCATCTGAGGCCAGTGGGGGTCAGCCAGACTGCCTTCATCAGAGTCAAACTGAGCTTATAATTATTTATATCTTGAACCAAGAACCTATTTCTTTTGATGCATAAAAAACACAAGGGCCTTTATAAAGTACTTTGCTTGATATTTCATTTCTTCCCTGGAAGTTGTCTGGAACTTCTCTGTTGCTGTAAGTTCAGCCAAGAGGCACAAGAACTTAACACAGTTGGATTTGCTCATTCATCCTGTGTACCGAAAAGATAAACTTGGCCTGGGTTCCCACACTGGTTCTTAGATCAGCTCAATGCAATACAAAACTCTGTGATTTAGGGCCTAAAGTGCTCACTAACCATGAATGGTAAATAAATACATTGTAACTGAATTAAATCAATAACATTTACACTTCTCCGCCCCTTTCCTGCATCTGATTACTTTTCAAGTAGGTTCTGCACAAGCAGATGTTTCTATCATGTATCCTCAACTGCTGTCACACTTTCATATAAACAGCAGCCCACTCTTCTGCTGCTGGTGTTCTTTTTATCTGAAAGCAAAAAAGCAAATACTCCTAATCAACAATGCTGCTCTTCATTTTAGGTAGCTTATTAGAGCAGCCTGTGGGCACAAACCTCGCTCCCCTTCTCTCTGACACCTGGAGAGCTGTTACCAATTGTTTTCTCTTGAGGCTTTTCATCTTGAATCCCTGTTTCTTGTGGTGACCTTTATTCTCACTAGGTTTTTATTTTTATCTTTGCTTTCCCTCTGAGGCTCTGCTAAAGATGAAGCAGAACTTCTTCAGCTGTAATACTGAGCCACCAAGCTTTCAACCCTTGAACTGTACAGTTTTATCTGCAACTGAATTATTTTTATAAGGCAGTTGCCCCTGTGTTTCTGCAATGTGCTTACAGAGATGTTTCTTCAGAAGATGTGAACCATCTTTAGCTATTCAGTAATAGAGTTTTTTCTCTAATTTACAGAGTGGATGTTCATGCTACAATAGTGGAAGATGGCTWCCACCAGCATAACTGATTGCCACTGCTAGGGCTTCACTGTGCTGTAAAAAGAGGTGCTCAATCTTTCCAAATGCAGCGTGTTAAATTGACAATATCTAGCAATATGCAATTAAGATTTTTGCAAAATTTCCCTAGCATGATTTCCTCTACCAGTGGAGCTCCCTATTTTTTTAGTGCTTATCTATATTTGATAAATCATGAAATGCTGAATTTAGGGGAAAAGATTACCAACATCTGCCTTTTTCAGCCCAGCTCTAATACTCTCAAACACAGCCAGAAAGTTAGAAAGTACCTGAAATCTCTTAGGGAAACTCTTCCTTGCAAATTCTACAAAAAGGATGTGACAGAGCACACAAAATTACAGTCTGGCCACAGATAGGGAGGTGTATCCGCTTAGTGATCAAAAGCACTGTCACTGTGACATGAAATAAGGAACTAACAATATTCACAGCTTCCTCTGTGATCAGAATATATCACAACCTTTTAATTATTTACCTTTGCAGTTCTCCTGAAAGGGCAACAATCTGCATTTTACAGATGGTGAAACCAGTGATCCAGCTAAAGTCATAAATGGGTGCCCTTAGTGCAGTGCCTTCTGAGCATTAAGGCTGCGCCCTAAGCACTGGAGCRTCCAGTATCCCAGCTCAGTATTAATGGCCTGCTGAGTCTTTGTTCTGACTCCATCAATTCAATGGCCATTTAATAATGATCTATTTTTGTAATGTAGATACATGTCTACTGGGAATTGGACTGAGACCAAATAATCTTATGGAGACCTTGCACATCTATCAACTATCCTAGGAGTGACTTACTCTGACTAGCTATAAACTAAAGAAAATTTTTACAATTAAGAATAATTCTAATTAAGATGAGTGACCAAAGTATTGAAACCCACTCACTTAAATTAGGTTGAAAAATTCACATCACACGCCCCTCAATTTTCTTTTTTATAAAAACTTTTGCTATGCACAACAATAATTAGTTGTTACTGAAACCAACTGGAACTGTATGTGCAACCTGTTTAAAATAAACTCTTTCAGGTGCATCTATTCCAAATGAACGGGTCACTTGGCCTATCAGTTATGTGACCATGGTGAAAACGTGCATTTGGGCATGGGTGGAGATCTGGTGTGCACAGGGAATTGTTGAGGGAATAGAGAGAAAGAAAGGAGCCACTCTAATTAAGCTTTACTTAATTTTATGTGTCTGATGCACTTTGTAACACTACATAGGATAGCTCTTCACAGTGCCTCGAGATTAATCAATAACAGGAACAGTTTCCCACTTCCAACATGTTGTGTCATACATCACAATGTTCAGCTTGGGAACGTCCCTAGATAGGTATGACAGGCAGCATATTTAGTTGCTCTTCTTGATAGTTTTTGCATCTTTGAGAGCAAATACATTTTGCATAGCAGGAGAAAAACCAAGTTTTCTGGCAAGGCATGCACATTTCATTCAATCAGTGGAGGCAATTTAATCAAGAATGTGGGCCACTTACTGTAACATACACCTTTTCAGGGGCACTTTCTGGAGTACAGTCCCATTACATCTCTCTTTGAGTCCCTGCCTCTCTAACTTTGTGACTATTCTCCTCTTCTGACTATGGTTTAGTGCAGATACAGAAGAGAGAAGATAAAACTAGAGAACAGCAGAATCTGAAAGAAAAATATCTAGCTAAGATAAAGTACAATGTGCTGCAAGAAAGGAGTGAGTAAAGCAAATGATTTGCATTAAAAAACTCCAGGGTTATCTTGTGTAACTTGGAACTACGGTGATTATTGCTAGATGAGAAATGTTACACGTGCCTCTCAGAACTGTCTAAATTTAATATGGTCTTTACTGCTCCAGCATTTTTTTTTTATCATCAGTCCTTTTTTTTTGTAGAGCTTTGGGAATATTTGCTCAGACCTGAGTATATCTCCCTTTTAAGAGTAGTTCCATTCTTAGCAGCTTGCTCATCTCCTTGACTTTTCAGCAAATGCCAGATTTGTGGAGTGGAAGAAAGAACAAGGAAAAGCACTGAGGAGCACTCTGCAATAAAGATATTCTCTTCTTTAATATTGAGGTGAAAACAGAGTCTTTCGTGGAAGGCCTCTGTGCCACTTGAGTTCCACTTAAGGCCTTAAAACTATGATTTTCAAAAGACTGTGCATTTCTTCTTAAATGATGAGTGTTTAAGCTTGCATAGGACTTAAACTGATCCTCCACGTAATACTGCATTTCACCCCTAACATACAGAGGTCCACAGACTCATCTCAATAATACCAGGGAAAATCCAGGACAACCCTCTTGATAATAATGAATTTCCTCCAGTTTTTGGGTGCTACAGGATCAGAACTAAACCCTTTAATCGTTACAAAACTGCAGTGAGGATATGTGAGCTTGGATGCAAGTCACTATATCTTATTTACATATCTGTCTTTAAGCTAGATCTATAAATGGTTCTCGTGCAACTAATAATTCAATGCATTCGTCAGAGCAGAAAATGTTTCATCTTAATGACTCCCTCCCAGTGATAATTATGTATTTAAATAGCTTATGTCAACGAAAAAATATTTTCTCCTCTTAAGACAGCATTTTCTTTCTTCCAGGAAGGAAATAAACTCGTGGGTTGACATTTCTTTGATAAGCGATAGAGCATCAACAGTATTTTCAAAATTGTCCTTAGTAGTGAAGAGTATCCTCGTAGCTCCTTAAAAAAATAGAAAATAAAAAGCATCAGCATCAACAGATGGACAAGCCAGCAGGAGGATTTGCAAGAGCCACCTGAAATAAACTAAGCTGATAGATCTGTTTTGATAGACATGCCAAATTCTTGAACAAAAGGTTCTAAATTCAGTGTGACATACATTTCCATTTCTTTTACACATTTTTCACTACACTGCTACACCTGTAAAATAGCATATATAAAATCTCCAAAACATATTGTTATAACCATGTTTGCTCCCCACAAATGGATACACATCGCCCAAACCAAATTAATAGCTTATACATTACTTAAATGACAGCACTGCACTTTATTTGCCTTCTAGATTGGGAAAGATGCTGGATTTGCAGGGTCTGTATTTCAGCTTTTCTTTTTAGCCAGTAGGACTTGAAACTTAATCCTTTCAAAAAAGTAAGGTCAGATTTTCAGATAATCATAAGACACAAGAAACTGAAGAGGTTTTATGACTTCTGAAGGAAAGCACAAAATATCACAAGTGCAATATGGGATGGGATGTTCACCCACTTAATACGATACTTAAGCCAAGGCACTGTACAGCAGCCCAGTGGTTTATCAGAAAAAGCTAGTCCTAACATACTTTCCCTTAAAAATAATGGCCTGCACTAGGCATTGCAGACTCCATACATCTTGACCAGACTGGATTACCAACTGTTCAAAGACTTCCTGATCTGCGGAGAACAACCAAGCTCAAGACTCAAATTTCTTTTTGATTAGGCCTTTCAAAGCATCCCTAAAAAATCAAAAGGGAAGAATACAGCATTATTCTGTGGCAATTCTGACAAAAAAGCTAAAATGTTAAGACTGCTTAAAACAAAAAAGATTTGGCTTTTTTATTCTGGAATGAAAACTACCTTATTATAAATATAAAAAACCCAACAGCCCCCTGATGATAATGACTCAGCCAATTTATCATAACAAAATGTCAATGTCATCCATAGAATAATCATGTAAGAATACTTCAAAAAGAGAAAAAAAAAAAATGAAATGCACTCAGTTCTGGGATGACTGTAGGGGTTGCTTATGAAAATGATTAAAGTGAGAGGCTTAAATGATTAAGTTGAATATATAGCTCATTCATTTGCAATTTGATTTTAACTACGGACAAGATGAGTGAAAACAAGAACGGCAGTGTCTGCATCATAATATTAATAAAACATAATTAGGAAAAGATTAGCATAGGAGAAAGAAAAGCATCTTAATTCACCTTCCCTTTGCCTGCCAGTATGTCTCTTGCTGTTGATTATTATTTTCAGAAGCCAGTGTTTACAAAGGTTTGATTAGATTGGAAGAATGCAAATTAAGAGGGAACTCACTGACAACGTATTTCCCCTTTCTATGCAAGAAGGTGCTTGGAAATCACAATAGGTACAATATGTCTGGACTAGCTGGAGAACATAGATGGTGGGGCTACTGTATATTTCCATACATGATCTCTTAGCATGCCTAACTCCCAGTTCAGAGAGGTTCATAGGTTTTTTAATAATCGGTTCCTCCATTAAACAGTGATTTTCTCCTGAAGAATTCAATGTACTCAGCAGAGATAAAGTATTGCTTATAATTTCTAGAAGGAGAAACCTGAGGCTATGAGAGAGAAATTTTTCTGTCTACCAATATGTAGTGGCTTAGACTCAGAAAAAAGAACAAGTCTATAGACTCCTAGATCTATTAGTCAACAGACTAACAGCTATAAGCACAGTTTTCGTTACATAGCTCTATACAAAGTCCAGCCACCACAGGGATTCAGGCTCTTCAAACACATGATAAAAAGTGGGGGGAGATGGGGGAAAGTACAGCAGACGGTGCTGGAGTGATTGGCAAAGAAAGCTGCACGGAAGATACAGATATAACAATGAGAAGAGACCACAATGTCAGGACAGATGTGGCACAGCTGAGAAAAGCTGCCAAAGCAGGGAAAAGACAACATATTTACTACAGAGAGACAGAGTGTTAGGATAAAAATGAGGGGAAGCATCATGTGTTTTTACCATTTCCTCAAAGGGAACACATGTTTTTTCCTGCTTACATTTGTTTAAATGATAGTACACAGTTTGCCTTTGGTAATGTGGTTTATTTTCAATTTTAAAAGCCATTCCTAGCACAAAAAGTGTTTCAAGTCAAACAACAGACTAAGTGAAAAATGAAAGGGGCTTTTTTCTATAGAATTCTGCTAGAGTAGAAGGGCTGAAAATGATTTTGACTTGTGCACAATGGTACGAACTGAAAAAACACCTCACAGACAAGGTGCTGGTTAAGGGATTTTGAGAAAGGCAGTTCGGTTTCCTTTATACGTTCAGTTTCTCCCTCCATTTTAACACCCAGTTCTTTATCCTTGGGTGGATTCAGCAAAACCTTCAAGCACACAAAAGAAAGACAAAAAATTCTTCAGACACTATCCCACATCTTTTGTTATAGTACAAAGACACATAATCTGTAAAAATCATTTACAGTCTCTCCAACTGAGTCAATGCATTCAAGACTGGCAAACTGATAGCTTAGAGAGAAAGCCACTTTGACATTTTATTCATATAATATTTTTAAATTATATAAGCTCTGTTCAAGTCTCACTGTTGAATATAGTCAGAACCAGTCAAGGAAGAAATCTAGTTTTTTGTAATTGCTTCTAATAATTTAGGCATTTGCACTAGAGAAGTGATTGATAATAAGGAACAAAAATTTGTTTTTTTTCCCCTCTTATCGCATTTCTTTAAAAAAGAAAGATGAAACTAGTTTTTAAATCAGAATTATTTACAGAGATGAACAGCTACCTTTAATCTCAGTCTAGAGAACAAATTTAAGCCATTGAAATTAGAAGTATGACCTTTACTGTATCTATTTTATTACGTCCTCTTTATGACCTACCACAAAAACGTTAAACAACAATATGGATAATTACTCTGTTATCTCTTCCAAAGAAGATGGTTGTATCATCAAATACATGGAAGTATGTCAACCCAACAAAATTAGGGTTTAATGAAAATTTAACTGTAGAGTCCACCCACTATTCATACACTATGTCCTACTAGCGTTTTAAAATTCATGTCCCACAGTGTTCTCACCTAAGTTGCATAACTTTTTTGAGCAGGCATTTAAAGTAATAGGAGAACTGACTTGTGCTCAATCACACTGAATGTGAAAACAGATTTTTCTGCCTGGTTGGTGTAGGTAAATGCAGAGTGATTCCCTTCCATATGACACTTATGAGTAGAAATGTTTTAACTAGAAAGCTCACTAGTGTTTGACACTTTTCTATAAGATTTATCATCATAATCTACAATTTCCTACTGCTGAGAGGGCTGCAGCTGATGCATGAAGATCTATTCTGCCTTTGTAATTCACCCTCACTAGGAAGCTGAAAAAATAGGCGAATTGAGGCATGGGGAAAAATCACCTCCACTTCTTCAGCTGCTTGAACCCCCGCTGGACCAGGGTCAGTGCCATGAGATACCCAACTGTCTTAAATAGCAATACAACAGTGGCAAAATGGACGTGAAAGTACAAGCATGACTGACTTACTCTTCAGAGAATTGTAATGTCGTCTTGAATGTCAAATAAGATTGAGCTTTATAGAGGAAACACTAAGTGAGGCTGGTGATTTAATAACCCCCTAGTGAGTTAGTAATCACATCACTCCCCAAATTAATCTTTATCTAGTACCATTTTGATCTCGACATCATTTAGATCACAATTTCTTTGGTACACGTTTATGAAACAATTAGCACAACAGAGCTCAGGCCAGACTGAGGCCTATAAGTACTCTACAACATGAAGGATAAATGGCTCCCTGACCATGCTACACCTAGGCATGGTCAAAATGAAGCAATTAATTACAGTGCACACTAGGGAATCAGATGCTCCGTATCTACCAGATTTCAATATTGTAATATGTCTGAAATGAAGAAGCACAACATAAATACAAGTTAGGTATTTAACATACAAATTAAAAAAAGTTTTATAAACCACAAAATGTTAGAAAAGATATAAAGCAAATTTATATACTTTGAGGCATTAAAAGTTTTAGGAGGTGTGTTTGTTAGCCTTTCATCTTGAGAAGCTTTGTGTTGGTCTCTATGGATCATTTAGACTGAAATGTACATCTGCTTAAGTGCTTTAATATATGTGCTACTTATTATACTCACTGCCAGTACCACATTTGGATAGCTCTCCCAGAGAGTACCTTTCCATTGATACATTTTGGATCCTGCTCAAATTCTCCCAGAATGCTTCAACATAGATAGGTTTAGTCAACATAATCCACATCTACATGTGTAGCTTACAGCTCAAGTCTAATGTCCTTCAACAGCCTTTGCATACATAACTCAAAACAGAGTTAAGTGATATTATATGAGTCTCAAGTTGGCCTAGAAAATAGGACCAGAGATTCAGAGCTGAGTCTCAGTATTTCACTTTTTGTGCAGTAGTAAAAAGCTAACCAGGAATCATTAAGGTTGATAGTTTCCCTAGACTACTATGTCTTCTGATAAAGTTTAGAAATAAACATTTTATTATTAGTCTGGGCAGTATTTCTTTTACTAGCCCTTATTAATTGAAATAAAATGGCAGCTCTGCAGTTGTAAAGCCACAACAGCAAAGGTATCATAGCTAAACCCCAAGGGGCTTGACATGCTTTCATGCTACAGAGGCCCTCTTTGAACAAGTGGGAGTTTCTGTACCATAGAAACATGGCAAACTCTTCTGGGTTTAGCTATGGTATCTTTCCCACACCTGCAAAATTGCACAATGCTGTAACTGCATTAGCTGTGAAGAGCAGTGAAAATTAAAAGAGTAGACATTTTAGTAGCGCTCTGGTCTGTTCAGCCGGTTTTCACAAATTTTCACAGTCTGCATTGCTATTCAGGCTTTTGAATTGATCATTCAAAATGCCTGTGTACATGAACAACTGATATAAATGAGATGTTAGTAGAATGTGTAGAATGTTTAGTCATCAAATGATAACTTCTCAATTTAAAATTCTCACAGAAATTTAATAAGACAATTACTGTCAGAAACTTTACTGAAAGGGCTTAGATTTGTAACTGATAGCATCTATAAAAGAAGTAAATATGCGAAAAAGTAGCCATTGTCACTGCATTGCACATGTCTGCTAAGATCTAGTGTTAGCACTGAAAAATCACTTTCTGTAGAGCACGGCTTAATGTGAGACAGCATTTAAGGTGAGAAGACAGGCAATTCCAATATGCAAGTTTCAAGATCTGAAAGTAAAGACATAGACGATCAAGAGAAGTATAGCTGTCCAATAACATATCTGAGAGGTCTTTGGAAACAGAGCCAGTGAGGGTAATACAGATAGCTTTGTTGTAAAGGTGTCAGATGACAGTGCCCCAAATTGTTCCACACATGAAACAAAAGTTACAATGGAGCTAACTAGAAATATTAAAATAGGAGTTTGCCTGAAACCCTAGCAACAAATACGCTCTGATTCCCAGTGTTATCCAGAAAGACAGTTGGAAGTTTACCTACAGCCCCAAAGGTAATAAAACACAGTGTCATCCATGAGATATGATAAATGAGCTCCCTTTTCCAGAAGCTGTGTTTCCAGTTGCTTTATTTAATGAGAAATATGCCTCACTACACTTGTCTTATTTGCTGCTTCTCTCAGCCCGCCTGTGTGTATGTAACCTGAAGAAGCTGTTCGTTAACCCCTCCTCTCCTTGAGAGGCACAGAGCAGTGATTGCAGTAACACATTGCTTTTGCTTGCAACACTGCATTTAGCCACGAGATATGACTGAGATATCTCCAAATGCACTGTGATCCCTGCTCAAAATGAGAGACCTGGGACTGAAGACGTGGGGACACCTCTCTGTCTGTAGAAAGACTGTTTTCTTCATAAATCCCACTGAAGACCATGGCATTGGAACTTCCAGTCAGAACAAGAAATTAAGCAACATCTAGTCATATTCTTCTTAATCCTAAAAATAGGGATTTACAAGCATATCACTGTGACAAAAGTATATGGTAATACTTCATCATCCTGCCACAAACAGCAGGACACCAAGAAGTGACAGTTACTAGGGCATTAACTTTGGGCATGTTTCACACTGAGTTAGATCTACTTTATGCTTAATTAATTAGAGATACAGTAGTTGAGATCTGACTGATAAGAGTTGTCCAGAGTGGGTTTCCTGTTGTGTGTGTTCCCTGTTCCCTGTTGCGGAGGGAGAGCCTTTGCCAGAACCTACTAAGTACTCAACAATACTGTGCAATTCCCTCATTTTCCCCTAATTTGTGGGGATACCTGCCAGCCTGAGTCAGAATGAACTACAACTGCATAAGAAAAAAGCTCATACAAAGTGGTCTAAGTCTCCTGAAAGAAAGGAGGAGAAAGGAAGAATATTCATGTCCTTCCCAGTGGAGAGGAACGCCCTGCAGCCTGCAGTCTCACAGCACTGCAGGGATTGCTGGCACAGCAACCTCTCTGCCGATCATGTCAGCACAATAGTCCCCTGAGTAATGAGGCAGGTGAAGGATGGATTACTACAGCTTCACAAGGAACCAGAGATGATTGATGGGCCTGAAGAGAAAGATATGATTCCTTGATTAAAACAGAAACTAATTGATGGTCTTGGAGATGTAGGTGATAGCTCTTAGCTTCTGTCCAGCAACAATGAAAGGAGGCTGTATGGCAAGTCAGGAAATCCTAGTTCAGCAGAAAAAGGTAACAGGAAATGAGAGTAGGTGCCATTGGTGTAAAACACTGGTAGGAGAATAGAGTAAGCGGCACTTTTTCTGAACATCCTGGGTGACTTGTTCTGATCACATGAAAAGACTGAACAAGGACTTTTCAAGGATGCTCAACACTTTTCCATTCTGCAGGCTATCGAAATTTACTGGCTGTTCAGCAAAGGCAACAATATCCAAGAGAGGGCAATGGGAGAAAGGTTGCCAAAACACGTGCTAGGTTTCACAGAGCAAAGAGTGTCAGAGAGGAGGGATAAGTTTAGAGTCAAAGCTAAGCCCCAAAAGGCTTCTCTGCTCATCTTACTTCACACAGGTTAATAGCAAATGAATTTCAAAAGAAATCCTTTACGTTAGAGTTAAGCAATCACTCAAATACCTTAAAGAGCCAGGGTCTCAGTCTCAGAATATAGGAATTACGTACTTGCATCTTTCACCATTTGCTCCACAACTTATGCAAAAATATCACCGGACAAAAACATCTCTTCCTGTCAAATCAAAATTAGTCAATACAATGCAGCTGGTTTTGCTCATTTGCTTTTAATACAGTGGTGCTTAGAAGTATGAGATCAGAACCAGAGCCTAATCATGGTACCCGCTATGGTCATAAACATAGTAATAATCTTCCTCAGACAGCTATCAGGCACTTGGCTGGGTTGCTGGAGGTTCAATTTTTTAAATCTGCCACAGCACCCCTTGTCAATGCTTTTAGTCTCCTCAGGCCCAGCTGTAAACAGGGAATAATATTCCCTTTTTCTTCTGCATCTAGATCGTAATCTCTCTGATTTAATGACTGTCTTTGAGCAGCACCCTGCACAATAGCATCCTGATCTTTGACACACACTTGTAATGTAACTATTAAAATAAATTATCCCTTCATTCACTAGATTAAGGAACTGCATCCAGAACACTTGATGCAATTTATACTAAAGAAGGTTTCTGTAGCTCTCGTCATTTATCCCCAATGGCTGCAATTTTGAAATTAACAAACCTAATGCAAAAATATGTATTTCCAGAAGTTTTGCTTGAGTTCAGTAACACATTTGGCACCACTAAACTTAAATTTAGGGCTAAGATAGTCTACAAAAGCGTTTGGAAACCTCAACGGGAAAGAAATCCATAATGAACTCAGAATTAATCTCAACAATCTTACCCATTGATTTTTTTGCCTTTTATCAATTAAGCTTCTTGTTCCAGAATAACTCATTTGCAGGTAATAGACTGAAATAACGAAGTCCTACATAGTTATAATTGACACTATTTCCTAGAACATGTTCGTCAGAAATTATTGGTCTAATCATGATTTTTCAGATACCAGGATAGGTTAAACAAACTCCAGGCTTCGATAAAGGAACAGAAAGCTTAACTGAATTTAATTTCAGACATCAGATGCCAGCATCTTCCATCTCAGTCCTCCTCTAAAATATGGCAAAAACTTTCTGATTCATGTGCATGGAAAAAATTATCAATTGTAATTCATATTTTAATAGAGGGAAATCTAGCTTTTTAACACAGAGTTTGTACATACATGATTCATCTTCTATAAAATCACATTTTAGATGTAAATAGCTAGAACTGGACAAAAATTTTAAGTCGATGGGTAACAAAACACTCAAGCATTCAGGAGTGATTTTCTTGCTGCTAAATTCCCAAGTGTACTCAGTAACAAATAACAAGTGAACAAACTTTGCAAGCTACTTTCCTTTTCCTCCTAAGGCCTGCAAAAAAAAGGATCCATGTCAGTAAATTTACAACAAGTTAGAAACTTTGCAAATGGAAAAATGTTCAAGTTCTTCTCCAGAGCAATCTTGATTTTGTCTCTGTCCATTAAGGTATCTATGCCATTCCCATCATTGTGTCTCTGATATCAACTACAGATTGGTACTCCCAATCCATCAATCCGATCCAYAAATCATGTATTAGTGTATCATACATTCACAGAACTCAAAGATCTCAAACAATTTCACTATAAATAGTACTGATCTAAAGATTCAAGCAACACTGGCAGACTAGATAGCAGAAGTAGCCACTCTCATGAGAACAGCTTTTCTCCTAGGAGTGAGATTGTACTGTCACCCAGTCCTGATAACATGGGTAGATTCTTAATTTGCTACAAAATAACAGACTACGGCTGGAAAAACGTAGAGAGAGAGGTCTTACAACATTAACAGAGGTAGGGAAGCAAACATAGCCAGGAAAATGAAACTTACTTAAGTTKCAATGAAGACTGTAACTGTGGTATCTTGCAGTCAGGAGGGAGAGAGGCTTCTCTTTTCCACTGTTTTCTTTCTTTAGAGGTTAAGGTAGGTGAGTATCCTTATTTCCATACTCCTTATTCTTTTATTGATTTGTTTCCTGTGCTATGGTGCAGACATCATGCATTACAGAGATCATCACTGAATCCCAAGTGTTTTCCAGACTCCTCATCACAATATTATTTCCATTGCAGTAGGGTTTAGAAGCCCAAGACATGATTACAGCACATTTATAAACCCTTGATAGTGGCACAGTGAGAATTTTCATTACCTCAAGGAGCTTACAACTTAAATTATATGAAAGACAATGGGCAAAAGATACTATTATCCCCACAGTGTGGGAAACTGAGGCATAGAGAAACTCAGAGTCTTGGTAAAAAAAAAAACTTCAGAGAAGATGCAAAGCAATCAAATCTGCATCTCAAAGTGCCATTTCAGTCCTTTAACCTCTAACAGAGTGAGAGCAGAAAGTAAAATACAAGAAAAACTACTTCAATAAGAGAAACTATCATTTGTCACTGGCTTCACTCTATTTGGAAATGTCCTGAAAAATATGCAAGCTTCCCTGAACTGCAGTCACCTACAACCTGTGTTCTTCTATCCCAAAACATTCTGCTTTTCTTCCATAAATCATCACAGCCCAAGGGAAGGGGGAATTAAAGAGGCTGAGTAGGATCTAATCACTTCTTCCCTATTCTATTCCAAAAACATACCCAGATTTAATGAGCAAGATCTAGTTTTGAGTTTCCAATCTATCTTGCAGAATACTGAGTGGAGCATTCAGAATGTATTACATTGGTTAAAGCAATGTTCTACAAGCCCGTTTCCATTTCCATATTCACAAGGATAGAGCCTGCCAATGTGAAATTAGCTACAGATTCGGAGAGCTTGCGTTAGGTGAAGCAGGTGGCCAGGCCTATAATTAATCTATATACGTTCTCACTCTGGATGCATGCCAGCAACCTCAACTGAAACTAATATGTGAGTGGACAGAGTTGCACTGGAAATTGTCAAGCATCAGACTCCAAGAAATAATTAAATTCTTTGGGTGTCCATTTCAAAGCTGGTCTCTGAAAGAGTTTGCTTGTCCCTGCTGCTGCTGCTTCTGTGCTTCAGGGTGTGGGAACGTAACAGGAAAGATTAGGGTTAATGTTAGTTTTTAAATACTGCAAACACCTTGTCACCTATCTAAAGATCATCATCCCAGCCTGACTCAAGTACAACTGGAAGTCTGAACGACACAGGTTTTGATTGGAAAGAGCTTTGAAAGCTCTACTGTTGGTGAAAGGACCCAGATTGCTATTCCCAAGACCCAGGTCTTGAAATTGTATGTGCAGGCTATGAGAACAGTTCTCTGAAATAAAAGGTAAGCAAAGGAAATAAACTTCAGGGAGTTCAATAGGGAAAGAGCTAAGGAGGAGCAAGAGGAGAGAATTTCTGTGCAAGTAGATGTGGGAACAAGAGAAAACGACAGCTCTCAATTTTCAGCCATCCCAGCCCCTGCAGTTGGGTGAATAACCCCACATTCTCTTGCTAGCRTATCAGGTCTGCCAGCCCGTGAGTGGGGAGAAACAATTCTGTTCCAGTCATCCAAGGATTTTTTTTCCAACTGCGGACAAGACCAAGAGGGAATGCACTCAAGCAAAAAAACCCTTTGGTTTCGAGGATACCCCAAATGACTGGCCAAACATTTTACTGAAAGCGTCCATTACAGTGCATCAGCAAAATACTTGAGACTTCAGATCCTAAAAATGTAGGTGATCAGAGTGATTTTCTTCCTAGGGGGAAAAGAAGGACTGTGAAGACTCAGCTGGCACAGCAGACAACAGCTCTGGTCTTACGTTGTCAGAACTCCTATAAAGGTTTGGGGCTGCTTGCTCCAGTAGCTGAGTCTCCCATCTGGGATGTTAAAGTAGCATTCATTCTCAAGCAGGTCTCCTCAGACCAGAGATAGTATCAGGAAGGATATGGAATGTCTTCTGCAAGTGCTTGGCTCTTCTCTTATATAATGCTGTTAGTGATGGATTCTGTCATGTCCTTTCCAGTGAATTTATACAAAAGAAATATACTTAATTTACTGCAATATGCATTCCCCATAAAACTGATACATGTAATGATAAAATCAAACATTGATGGGCAGCATGATGATTAAATTTTCTGATTATTTGGTTTGCCTGAAGTCATCTTTCTGAAGTCAGCTTTGATTTTTTAATATAGCCCACATTCTTCTGGGTCAAAGTCTCTTATCTTTGAATTTTAAATAAGGACTTGGGAGACTATAAAAATACATCTTGAATAAGAATTCTCTGTTTAGGTAAGATGGGATCCTAATTGATTATAATCAATTCAGTGTGTTCAGCTATTGTCATTAGATAATATAAGTCTGGAACATATGGAGCAAAGAGTAACTGCTGATGATTAATGCAGGAAAAGATTGTCCATGTTTCATTTGTACCATATCCTTTTTATTTGCATGCAAACTATGAAACTGGACAATCATTAAAGAAATAAACCAGTGAATGGACTCTTCGCAGTAGGGCTTCATTTTCTTTCTTTTCTCACCATATTTTCCCAGAGCTTGTACTTTTGGCCATTTTATCTTTGCCTTGCTATTCAGCCAAATGGATTTCACTTCTCTGTGCCACATAACAGAACGGCAGAGTGACAGCAGCAGAAAATAAAAAATAATGAATTAATGACATAAAGAAATRTTTATTAATTTAACAGAAACAAGGTGATAGGTGACAATAAAAATATGGTCTATTGTCAATGAAATTCAGTGCAGAGGTTAAAAGGTCCTTKGCACACTGGACTGAATACTAGCTGTGGCTAGTGAGCAGTAATAGCCCCACATTTAAATTTGACAGTTAGTTAGTAGCCAACAAAGAACTGGAATTGCCAATACTATTTTCCACGAATCTTGTTGAAAAGTTTTACATCCACAGGCCAGTAGATCTTTGATCCAGATGATTTGGGGAAGAGGAAAAAAATCAAATTGTGATATGGCCCACAGGCAGAAAGAGAGTAGGAGGAGAAAGAAGAGCTGTTCAGTCTATTTGAAGAAGATGAAGATCACTTCATCCATTTACAGGCCAGCAATGCCTACTGGGATAAAAATTAAAGGTCCTCATTGATGCCTCCTGCTCTGCCTCTTTCCTAGCCAAAATTCTGCCTATTTCTTTGCTTCTTATCTCTACAGTTGTGAACAAAAAATAAAATAACAGTGAAGTATATACTTTGGATCCCAGATGTGAGAACCAGTTGAACTGGAACTCACTGAATAGGTGAACTATTAGAAATGAAGTTGACTGTGCCCCCCAGCTGAAAGCTACAGAGTCCTGGCTACAGCCATTCCTACACTGCTGGCTTGATGGCATTAAACATCGATGTGAAACATCTCTCCCTCCTCCTGTGGCTGTTACATCTTTTTCACTGAGAAGGAAATTGGCTTGCAGAAGCATCTGCCCTTATGCAGTCCCAATTTTCCTCTAACATACACAGTAACTGATTTGAGCTGAGCAACTCTTGCCTCACTYAACTCCGGGCATCCTTCAGCAAAGATGCCCACTGCAGATCTCATCCCTGGACAGATCGTTCACCTTATCTCTACCAGAGACCAGGTAAAGTCAAGATATGCTTAGCTCATTTCCACATTTCCATCTTTTTTCCTTCCATATAACACAGAGTGATATAATCTCTCAAGTTTAGCTGATTCTAATGGAAATATGAGATAAAATATCTAAAATGTACAGGTTATAAAGAGTTAATACATGGCAAATCAATTTTTATAGTAGTTCAATAGTTCAAGAGGACACTTACAACTGTATCTTGTACAGATTATTCATGCTTGCAGGGTGATTCTAACACTTCTTAATCATGTATTAAGTAATTATTAATGAAAAGAAAGCTCTGTCTTACAGATGACTGCAACTAAACTTTTAACACACTCCAATATAGAGCATTCTCCTCTAGTTTGGGTCTAGGTTGACCACATTCCAGGACTGGTGTTCTAGTCATCCACAGTTTGATGACACAGCCGTCTTTACCCAAGGGCACTTGATTGTTATTCATTGCTCTCAGAGACCGGGTTTGCATGAGGGACGGAAATAGATCTTCCTGCAGACAGGAAGATCTGAGTTTTCCCAGCTGCCGCGAGGAAGCGGCTGAGGTGCGCAGCATCATGACAGATGCAGAGTCCCAGCTGGCCAGAGATGCTACAGTAGCTCTGCTACACTACAAGCACTTTGTGCTATTCACTTGCTCAGAGGAAAAGAAGCGAACATTTCAATCTAAGGCCAGATTAGTCGAGCTGGTGTTTGAAAGCACATGTCATCTTACAGTCAATGACAGCTGGGGGGGCCCAGCACCTTTCAATGTCAAGCTGTTTATATTTAAGTTAGAGATGCCACTCCCACATCAATTTTATTGTCACTATTATTTGCACTATAGTAATACCTACAGACTCCTATAAAGACTAAAGTTGCAGTCTAACAGGCCCTGCATATACATGTTGTAAGAGGCATCAGAAGAGGAAAAGGGTAGAGAAAGCATCTTTCCAGAGGGTACCTCAAAGTTAAGTTATAGACCATGGTTTTTATGTGGATATACTCTAGATAGCTGAACTGGTAATGTGGCAGAGAATGGACCAAGCCAGGAATAAAACAGGCCTGCCCTGACACTCAGCCCATGTTTTCCTCATTAGAAAATTCTGCCTTCAGTGTTTCTAACACATCTGCTTGTTTAAACAATCTCCCCAGAAAACAAAATAAATACAAAATACAAATCATCTTAGCAGCCCCATTTCTTATTCTGTTGCTAACGGTACCTAATGAAGCGGATAAATGATTAATTAAGAAACAGTATTTCTTTACAGACACTAGCTCTTAAGGGAGAAAAGATTCCCTTGATACCATTGTTCAGTGGTCTGTTATTTGCTATTTTTTGTAAGTGGAGGAGAAGCTGAAGCAGCAGAGAGGAAGCACAGAAATGTTTGATCACAGTAAAAAATAAACAACCCCCCCAAACAAATCACCAGGCATTTTTTAATACATAGCTCTCTGGCTATGCAATTAACTCCTCTGCCATTCCTGATACATACGGAGCTCCAGGAACGGTTACTCATTGTTAACATCAGATTTCCAGAAAATTATAAATCCAAAGGGAAAAAAGGAGTGACTTTTGGGGATCCATGCTGAATTGTGGGAGATCTGGTGCCTAAAGCAAAGAACAAAAACAACAACAAAAAAACTCTTCTTGAGCATTTTTTTCAAAGAAAATCATTTTATAGCCCTCTTGTGCCAATACACACTAGACTACCCTGCATATCTGTCGGGAACATGAAGCAGGATATTATGTCTCTTCGGGTATTTGTTTCAGAAAAAAATCTAGGCTATTATTAAAATACATCCAATTAATAGTTTTAAAAGATGCGCATGAAAATTGCATCTTTTATTCCAGTTCAGCCTATAAGAGCACTTGTCTGTTGTACTCCATAATCTCCTATAATTAGGAAATTTACATCACTGCTAGGCAAGAATTCTGGAAAGACATTTTACACTTTGCACGCACGTTTAGGAAGGAGATGGTAGTTGTCAGAGCCAGTAGCACAGCTATTTAGAGCTCAGTTTAAGACTTCATTTTGCAACTGTTGCTATACTATATATATTTTTGCTTTATATATTTTGGATTACAGCAAAGCAAAACATTTGTTAAAAATACAACTCACACATCAAACTGCAATAATAAAAATAGTAATGAAAATATCAAATCAACCAAACTATCCTAGGCAACTGAAAGTAAAACATTTGATTTTAGCTTTGGATTTCTTATCCTTAAATCTTGACTATTTTCATTAAGAAAACTTTGTTTTGCAGACTACAATCAAAACAGCAGAAGTATAACAAAATATATTGATGAAGCATTGAGACTAGTGATTTTGATTTYTATCTGAAACTACTAATAAACCTCTGAATAGTTTCAAATTTCTTCTCCTTTCTGACACCTTTTTCTGAGAGAAACTCTTTTTCAAAAATACATGTTTATATTAATTCCACTGYATTTAAGTTCTCAATGTTCAGACCCTCCCCTTAAAAAATAAACAACTTGCTCGCATTTCACATTCAAAGATCTTTTAATATGACATTAGTTCTAGCTTTTTTGTAGTTAGCGCTTACGATCTCTCCTAGCAGCTTCAATGGTCATCTGAGCTTTGGCTTTGGAATCATTCCACCTCCATTTCCTTTGGTTTAAAGCAACGAAAGAAAGCAGTTGAAATCAATCTGTCTTTTCTGTATTCCTCTCCCCTGTTATTTCTCTTTCCTTCCTCCCTAGAGAATAGAGGTGTAAAAAGCCATTTCTTGGGAGATGAAATCTTTGGAATGATTCTGAACTTGGTATTTCTTCCTTGCCTCCGGCTTAATATTCCCTCCGTTGACAGATGTATCCCACCTCACCTCCCTGCAGAGCTGCTTATCTTTTCTAGATATGTCTTCTGCAATTAACATAAATACTTTGCTCTTACATCACTATTTAACTTCACTGACCTTTATTGCTTTTTCCCCTTTGGGACCTAAGAGAGATGAATTCCAATTGCATCCTCTTCCTTCAGCACTTAATTATCCTTGGCTTTTCTGAAGCCTATTTCCCAATACATGATTTGACTCCTAATCAGACTTCCTCAGGGTACTTCCTCCTCTCCAGTCAGAAAGCTGGACTGTTTTTCTGTGTGTTTTTTCCTCAGAAGAGTTCCAAAGCTAATAGCTCTGGATAGAGATCATTAAGCCTTAAATGACCTATACATTCCTTTTGAAAAAATTGGATTTAATTCATTTCCCTAAATTCCATCCACAATAGCCTCTGACTATGTCAAACTCTGTAAGGATCAATAACTCTAAACTTGGTTGCTATTACATTTCTGCACAGTAACAATTAATATCTATCTTGGGATTTTACACTGCCTCATAGCTGTAGTTTTGAATGACTTCTGCACAAAATCTGTGCAATAGTAAAGTCCTCAGAGAATACCTGAGAGCCTCCCACAGATCCGTCCTTCCTGGGAAGAGCAGTTTCTGCTTGAAATAGAGTTATTTTCTCTTGAGATAAATGGAAATAGAGAAGAAACAGGTAGACAAAAATTATTCCTGAGGAAAGCATTCAGCATCAACAAAACCTGTTTCCCTTTGGTCTGATGCAACAGAACCCTTTGCCAACTCTTGGACAGCAGAGAAGATTTTCTTTTCAATCACCTACTGCAAAGTTATTTCCCTCTGCTCCAGAAGTCTTCTCCTTTCAGAAGAGTTTGAAGAAAAATCTATAYAGCTTTCATCTAAAATACAGCATTAACCCTCTTGACCAACCCGGAGCACACCTCCAGAGACACCAGACCTATATTGCAACTCCTAGCATGGCCTCAATTTTCCTTGGAGGACTCCTTTCTTGTGCTACAATCCCACAAGAACTTATGCAGGCATTTGCTGCTGTTCGCTGCTGGCAGTCCCCTATGCATAAAGCTCTGGCAAGCCCAGGTTGCTCCCGCATCATATCTGACCCAGGTGATGCAGCCTATTTCTGTTCCTACCTTTGTCAACACACAGCTACAACAGATGGCTGTACTCAGACTTTCAAGCCAGCATTATTCACTCCACCCTTCTGCTCTTGAACGTGTGGCTTCCAGCCCTTCGCAGCACTGAATCTGGAGATAAATTACAATTCTTGTTTACAACAGATTTTTAATGGTGCTTTAACTTGAAATATTTATTTGAGCCACATTCCGTTTTCTCGTTCCTTCTTGCTTGCTTTGTGGAAGTGGTCACTGAGGAACAGCAACTACTAGACTGCTAGTGATGAGAGACCCATTTTAAAAATCACGTAACTTCCCCCAAGTGGATTTTTTAAGTGAAGTTTAATCAGCTCAAAGAAAATCTCTGGAGTAAAATGGTGTGGACTTCCCTCAGTTAATATTAATATATCTATTCTTTTCTGTGATTGCACTGCTTCATAATAGGGCTTACTTTCTGTAAAGGAAATTCACAGAAAAATAAAAGAGCTGCTCATCTCATCCATGGAAAATCAGGTTAACTTACTGGGGTGGAAATCACTTAAATTACAGGGAGCACAATTGGTGTGGAAAGCCACATGTCATTAGGGAACAGAACAAACTTGGTGGGGCTTTATCAGTGTCCACCAGAGATTAGAAGCTGGAGCCCACCTTGAGCAAGGGCTAGCTACTTCAGTGTTTCCCAGTGTAAACAGTGCCAAGGGACAGACACAAGGTACATCTCTCACARCTCTAGCCCCACCACCCTTCGAAACCAGTGGTTTTGCAAGTCCTAAGCCTGGGCACTGAATTTGTGAGCCCTAGACACTGAGCTAAGATTTTGGTTGCACTTACTGGGTTGTCCTTCTTGCTCCAGGGGAGGTCCTGGCTTACTCTTGGCTACGGCTGAACAGCTGAAAGGACAGTTGCTCATTTGCTTTGCTCTGAACTGGCCTCTGTAAACACAAATCTATTCACCTGTCAAGCAGATTTGATTCTCAGCATGTCCTTTCCCTGCACTGCTCTGAATCACCAATGTCCACAGTTCACAGCACCTGAGCCATACAGCAAAAGATCTATCTACAAATAGCTTTGGCAAGCTGACAGCAGTCTCTGTTGTCATGACACAACCTCTGAGCAAGCAAAGGGGAGTCCATCCCTAAGTTATCCTGCCTTTCACAGATACAGATACTAAACTAGACACTTTCACAGTAGTCAGTCAGTTGAAAGCAGGCATCCAGGTTTGTCCATTAAAGCTAGGACACTACCATGTCTTACCAGAGTAGGATTTTGGGAACATCAGTGAAAAAGGTTTCTTGTTTCCTAGCCTCTATTTCCCAAGACTCCCCACAATACACAAACACAAACCCAGAGTAGCCCTGTAAAATAACAGCAGTAACTAACTCAGTTCTAGAGGCTTAGTGCTGTGGGGCACGGATTGCAGATGGAAGGGGTAAACCCAAGAATTAATTTAATTGCAGCATCACTCCTCATATTCCCTAATCCCAGTGCTAACCCACCGCTGCCCCATAGTGCTGATAAGCACCCTGGAGCCCCAGGGTAAATATTCCTGACGGGTGGCCTTAGAGCTCTTGTTAACAGTGAGCCTCTTCTGTGCCATCTGCTTCCTGCAGCAGAGATTTGCATGGAGCCAGAGAGGGAGAGGCAATGCAAATCTCCTTCTGACTTTAATGGAGCCGCTATTTCTTTCACAAACATCTAAAGGCCCAAATGTAAGCAAATGTTCCAAGGTCCTGCATAGCAAAAGCTGTAGACTTTTTAATTCTGATTCCTGCAGCAAATTAATCTGGAGCAAGAATGATTTTGATTTCCTACTCTTCTGAATTTGTGCAAGAATATCATTCCCTGTGCAGCAGGGATATCAGCCTAAATACTAGAACCTGAGATCTCATTCACATGCAGTTTCATAATCAGCATAAACTGACTGCACTGCTGCCAAATGCTCACTTTCTCAGGCATTTTGAGGTGCTTGTAATCCAGCTCCCCGGACGTGTTTATACTGAATATTAAGGGCATGGCTTGGCTGTATATACAGTCTCTGACTATGCTTCATGGCTGTCCTGCTTAAAACTACAGCCAGCCAGAAATTAGTGGTGACAGCATGTACAGAACTGAAATTAGCTTGTGTATAAAGTGCAATTTCCCACCAGCTGAGCTGTAGGGCCATGGCTTTGGGTGGTCCAGGAGCTGTGTTCTGCAGATGTGAACAGTTCTGAATGTTAAAACAGGCAGACACAAATGTGCCTATGCTATTTCAGCTGGCTATATAAACTGTATTTTAATCAATAATAACTGATAAGACTCTAAAAGGCATTCAAAAAACTTGCCCMTCCCAAATGTGAATGCAGAAATAAACACTAGATTAAAAGTTGCCAATTTTTTTCAMCAGAAGAAAATACCATATACCCTATAGGCATTTCTTTCTTGGGTTGTTGGTCGGGGGAACCACACAGGCATGTGCTACACAGAGTAGCACAGGGAATAGAATAAGACTCCAGAGCAGATATCTGTTCTCTCACTTCACTGAGCAGCAGCTCACTGTTATTCAAAAGAAAGCTTTTATATGTTTCATTACTGTTAAACATTTGAGACAAACCAATGTTGACATCACATAGATACTTCCCATTCCTGCTAGCACACTGGATTCTTGCTTTATTACTTAGATAGGATCTTCCCGCTACCTCCAAAATGCCTGGGGAAAATGACATTAAGAGATTAAAAGAAAAGCCATTGCTTAATATTTAGAATGAAATAGATCTGAATTCATTCACTATTTATACAATAATAATTAAAGCTAGGAGGACTTAGCTGGGGATAGCCTAAAATCCTCAAGCAGGTTTATCTTCCTAACTGAATTTGGCCCATAAACCATTTTAGTAATCGAATTATCAGTCTCTTATCAACGAATACAATTCATTAAAACACAAAACAATAAAGTAAGTTTGGGAAGAAGGCTGAATTAAGGTTTAAGCAAGGTTTAGAAGTTCAAATTCATAGGTAGAGGTCATATCAAATGCTTTAGAAGCATTGTACACTGCCAAGATGAGATTTGTAGCAGACCTTAGCTATATAGTGTCAAAATACACATGATTTGCAGAGATATCCTTCACCTGCTCTGCCTTGTGCATCTCAGAAACACAGTCAGAAAAAGGGCTTAGGAGTTAGAAGTGTTATACGGACTCTTAAGTTTTACTCAAGTCTGATKCTTTGACTCTGAAATTCCTCCATGCACTTGCTCTCGTGAACTGGAGGTGCCTGACTGCAGGCACGGCCGTATGCTCAGCTCTCTCAATCAGMCACAAGCTAGGAGACTCAGTGGTGCCTAATCCTCTCTCCTAAAAGACAGCTGGAGAACATAGCTTTCCCCTCCGAATCCCAGGTTTTAATCTAAGACCCTGGTAATTAGAGCACGCAGCTAGGAAGGTAGAAACCCGGTATGCCTTTCTGCTCATGTCCTAGGAGATTCAAACCAACCTGCAGGAACTGCAGGATTTTGGGCAAAAAGAGCCAACATTTCATGGTGTTGATATATGGGGGAGGGGAGGAATTTCAGATGCCATGTTTCTGCTACGGGTAACCCCATCTAACTCCTGAAGGAAAACATATTTTTTTGTTAACAAGATCAGTAAGTAAAGTGGTTAGAAAGCAATGGGCCTGCCCAAAACTGAAAAGCCAAACAGGAGTACACACAGAGGGCTGGAACAAATGTAACAGGAAAAGAAAACTCAGAAAGACATTCTTGATCCTGACTGTTAGAAGCCTGGAGTATTTTGGGAGAGGTGGGAGTTTTTAACAGGTAATTAAATGTATAGTGTTTTTATCCATACCTGACCTACAGATGGCTGAATTTTATCACCAATTCACTTACATCTGCCTCTCCTCCATTCCAGTCTGGTCCTTGGGACTTTATTGGCATAGACAGAATAGAATAAACATTGCCTACCTTAGTTTGTACTAAGGACACCTAAGCCTTTAATGAATTTAAGGGAGCCTGAAAATATTTGCAGCCAGGCGTCCGTTTGATCTAGTTTGCTCTCAGCTGACTCTGAGACATCTTGAAAATTTAATGTAATTGGAAAGGCAGGAGGTGTTTCTCTGTGATAAAATGTCATGATTGCACCGGAGACAATGACACTGTAAATACCTTCCTAAAGGATGCCTTTGTTTTTCCTTCCATAACAAGGGTGGAGAGGCAGGGAAAGAAAAAGGACGCAGATGACTTGCATCAGATGATCATTTTGATGACCTATTATGAAAAATGTTTTGTTAGAAGAGAAGTCAATTAATTTGATTCCTCCCCTGGTGTGCTCCAGATGTACACAAATTTATTCAGGTAGAAAGACCTTTTGATAGATTGTTGCTAGAAAAATTCTCAAGGCTTTTGGGTTTGATTTAAGATAGGACTAAATGTCGTTGTTCCTGATGAAAGTGGAGCCTCTGTAAAGGACATACTTCAATACTCATGTTATATAAACATCTTTACAGACGAATGAGAGGAAGAATGATTTTGCAGTTAAGACATTGGGGAAAAGGAGGGCAGAAGGGATTTGGGGTTATTCTGCAGCTCTGTCAGCAGCCACTCTGGATGACAGCTGGCAAATATCTTAATCACACTGTGCCTCTATTTGCAAGGCAAAAGATTTCTCACTTATTTGCACCAGAGATCTTCGGAGCAGGGACTTAAAAAAAAAAAAAAAAAAGAAAAAAAATCCAGTGATATCTTCAGCTTCAACAGAGTCAAACTGTTCATGATTTCTAAATCCAGACAGGCTGTGTAGAGGAAGATACAAATCTTGAAATAATTGTGTGGGCACGTCTACTTCTACCAGCACTGCCCATGTCATTCAAATTTGTCCTCAGTTCTGTATTTCACAATCAAAGCACCTGGCTTTTCTATAAAGCTTTATAATGGAATACAGGTGGGGAAACTGAGACACAAAAAGGCTCAGAGATTTGTTCCCATAAACTAGGGGTAGAAAGAGATACTGAACACCAGTCCTAGGTTATCTTATTTCATGCACTCTCCACTATGCCAATGTGAGGAGTGTTAGGTGAATACTGGGTACTTATAAATGCTAGGGAAACGCCCCATAACAGATTGCTTTAACCAAATATTATGTCAAGGATGTTGCTTCCCTTACCTCTAAGGAATAATCTCAAGCAGGGATCTCATTTAGATTCAGAATCACGTCTTGCTATATCAATAAGAGTAAAGACATATTTATGTCTGACATCAGCATAAGGTACATGCTCTGCATTCTCAGTGAATTACATTGAGTTTCACCCAGTCTGGAGGCAGACCATGGTTTACTGAAAGAATCATGGACACATTTAAGAAGTAAATTTGTGCTTGCTCTAAAATGTACAAAATTTTCCATCTAGAGTACTTATGTTACTGAAGTGCCTGAGAATGTCACATACATTTAATATATCATCCTTTTCAACCCATGCTTTCTTCTGTGCAACTGTGCTGTTCAAAAACATGGTAAAAGACAGTCCTTGCTCTAGAGAATTCATACACAAGACATTCAGAAGAGGGAGAGATTATTAATATTTTACGTTCACACAGACTATTCTATCCACAAAAAAACACAAAGTCTGTTAGTGATTAAGATCAGGACAGGAGTTCAGGACTCTCCTACTGACTCTGCTGAAGATTTCCCTCTGAATGCCTCATTCACCCCTACAGAGTATTTTTTCACAAGGATATGGTGTGAATTATAAGCTCTGAGCTGTTCCATTGAAATGTGAAATGTTATTTATTGTATTAATGGTTTTGCCTTTGATCGTCACTGAAATCTTGTCTTGTCAAAGCTAACCCTGAAAATATATGTTGTGTCATACATTTATATGGGGTAACATCGTGCACAGGAGACAGACTGGAGTTCTATGATATGGATGTGTTGTCTGTGGAACATAAAAGATAGATAAAGATACATGACAGAAGTCTCTGTGGTTCCACAATTCCAGATCTTTACGGTTAACTAACACAGCTCGTAATGAGTCTGATATTTCTTCATATCAAAATTATTCTACCACTTTAATAGATGATGTAGTACATTAATTTTTATTTCCCAAATCAAGGCTTTTTTTGCAAGCAGGCATGGGAAGAGCATGCAAAATTGCAGTCCCAAATAACAGTAAACTTTCAATCAACCAGATAGCATTTGGTATTTAAAGTAGCTGGAGTTCAACCATAGATTTCTGCCCCCCCCCAAGTGCAAAAATGAGGCTGATCTGTCTGCTGGTTATCTGGCCAGCATCAATTTAAACATGTTCTCTTGGTATTCTTATTAAATAGTCTATATTCATCCTAATAAACATTCACTGTTAAAACAAAAACGGCACAAAAAACGCCGAGCCCTTCCTCATCTGAATGACTCACTGCTGCTTGGTGAAGCAGGGGCTCAGTGAAGATCCTAACCATATGCTCCAAGCTAAAATGCACTCGGAGTGCCACACAGCAACCTTGTCAAGGTTTCATCCAACTCACTCCTGACTCTGGAAGTTAGCAATTTTAACACAACTCCAATGAAAAAGAGCCAGGAAGAGTATGAAGTTCAGTCAAATGAAACAACTGAGGCCGGAGCCTCCCAGCCTTAAATTCAGATAAAATTTTAGTTAAGTGATTTAACTTTATAACCGCTAGGATGAAAGCTCTGTCTTTGTTAATTTGTTTCTCTTATTCTCCATGCCTCCATTCTCTGAGATCCAAATGGAATGATTAAAACAGCTGGCTGTTTTTCTTCTTTGTGACCCACTCAGAGCCTTTTGTTTGCTATTCAGATTTTTTTGTAGCTTTTCAAGGTTAAATGCACTATATGCACACTTTCATTCCCACCTGCCAAGTTTAGTATTCAACAGTTGAACTCCCCAGTCCCATAGCCTCCTGAAATAGCAGTGTACACAACAAAATCCAGTAAGGGAAGCGTGATGAAACTCCTCTGAAGCTGAGAAAGAAACCAAGCTAGGACTGGGATGTTACAGGATTCATGTGATACAAGCAGTATATACAGCTTTAATCCCTAACTCTCATCAGAGAGAACAAATAAAATGATGGAGCAGGAGAAGAATGAATTTYAATGACAGATAACATCAAAAACACTATTGTACCAGTCAAAATGAGATGCATGTTACTTACATGAGTCTGCAGAGAGATATCTATCCTATTATCCCATTCACAGCTGAATTAAAATACTCCATCTGCATCATACATACCTAATATTACTGTTTCAGCTTTGAATAACTTTCATCTTCTGCCTCTGTCACTTTACAACTATCAGATTTGTATGAATTTGTCCTGATACCCTGTTGGATATAGTGCAGAGACAGATATTCACTGATAAGAAAGGGACTTTTTCATAGGACTTGGTACTTCCCTTTCGAGCCTTTTGCAAGCATTCATGAATTAAGTTTGGTAACAGCTGTGTGAGGCAAGAAAGTGTTATTTTTCTATATCCATTTTTAAAAGGGACAAAATGCCCAGGCAGTGTAGCTCTGATTTTACCTTCTGTTGCTCTATCGGGTATTAATGCATCTTTGAGGATCAGGACATAGATGCCTTGCTCAAGGCCACATAGATTACCACCAAAAAAAACATGATTAGAACTCAGCGTCCCAGCTGCTGGTCCTATAGCAACAGCACTGAATTATTTTCATCCCTCCCTTGAAACATTTCCTAGCTGCACTGCAGGACTGAAGGTCATATGTTCGCAGATACTTATTTCTTCTATCTTTCCACCTGGTGACCCTTCTCCTTTATCGCCCTATAGTCCAAAACCTTTATATCTTATCTTAGTCTCAAAGCTACACTGTGATCTTCCTGCTTATTTAGATTTTCCTTATGAAATTCAACATCTGATCTGCTTACCCAGGAACTATCTCAGAAACTTTCTCACCCTTTAGTTTCTCCCRTCTACAAATCCGGTATCAGTGTTTTCCTTTCCCATCATGGGTTACCTCACAGTGCCTACAACAGAGTACCTTCCCAAACCACAGGAATTACAGTTTCTGTGATAACTCCTTTTCCTCCTAGCAGCAAGAAGCTCTTTGATTCAGGCCAAAAGACTGCTCTGTTATATTTCTTCCTTTGCATTTCACGAAGAAGTAATAAAATCGCTTAAAATGACAAGGGTGCCAGAGTTTGTTTGCAAAGAGGCTGATACAAGACTGACAAATGTTCTCAGCTTTCATACACCTTGTCCAGTGCATCAGTGAACTCATATCATCAATTGTCCAGTGCTCTAGACTGATAATCCAAAAGAAATGCTCCTCTGATGTATTTTTGACAGCATCTAACCATAGTGACTCATAGAAATGACGGAGAAGAGTTGATTTTCTAGTCTATCCTTCTGACAGTGAGAGAATGCTCTCAAGAGCATACTTCATATCATTGTCTGGATCAAATCTCTTGGGAAACTATTTCAGCTCTCACATCCTTGAAATCTTCCAAGTAATACAACCTAACTCTTTTGTTTACTGTCACTCATCAGTGGTATATGCACTCTCTCATCAGTGGTATATGCACTCTCTCTGCTTCTAAGACTTGCCTTCTGTGGTGCTCAGAACATTCAAATTTATAGGTTTCCCTCAGATGATACAGAACCAGAATGTCAAGAATAACCAGTAATATAACATTCATTCCTAGATATTAATTTTCCCGCCCTGGGCTAGCGTAGTATCAGTGTTACATTTAAGGCCCCAGGTTCATGATTAATTTATTACAGCTCAACAGCATCAACTGAGCCATACTGACCAGAAAGGAAGTCTGATACCTGAGTGTTGCATAAACCCTTAACATGACCTAAATGAWTCTATGAGTTCTGCATCTGATTGAATTTCCTCTCCATAACTGTAATATTTTGGGATCAAGATACTTTTTCCTCCTTCAGTCTTGCTGTGTATTAAGCCTACTGGATCATATCCTCAGCAATTGTAAACCCACTGAGACCTATGCTCAATTGCCTAACCTACTGATTGCACTAGACATTGTGTTTKTATTCCTTATCGTGTCAAGTAGCCCTCAGTGGTAACTATTTGCCAAGCCAAATTCTATGTTAGAAAACTGCAAGTATGTTCTTATACCAAGAAATATTTTTAATCTTTACTCAGGAAAGAGAAAAGTCCTATTTAAAGTCCTATTTAGAGTTAGAGTCACATCAGACATGAGAACCACTAACTAACACAGGACATCCTCAATCTAGCATAGCTTCTGTAATACTGCTTGGGCTGCAAAGATTATTCTTTCTCCAGCTGATATCCCATGACTGTCTTCTAAAGACTTTAATCTTTCGATGAAAGAATTATACCTACAATTATGCATACTATTGTTTTTTTAAGAAAGATCGAGAGCATTTTTTAATTTTCAGCAGGGAGCTGTCCCCAACTTTTTGTCACATTTATAAYGAAGATAACCCTTCAATTTGGATGGATGTGAATCATCTAAGTACATCTGACATGCCTCCTCCTGCATGGTGCACGATGATGACAGCTTGGGTGAATGAAAGTGCTAGCCAGAGAGCAAGAGCAGAGGACTGGGCCTGTTCTCACCTTCATCTCTGAACACCAACACGAACTGTGAGGGAGCTTTGTCAGTTGTTTCTCCTCCTGCCTCTTGTCTCCCTGCCATATTTAGGCCTAAACTTCTCAGGGCAGGGACTTTCCCTTCTTGGTGGGTACCAGACACAATGATGTGACAGTGCAGAGCTGACGGTGCTACAGAGCAACAAGCTTTCTGAATACTGGCTTTGCCTGCTATTTTGCATGACAAAAGATGGTCAGCATCTATTTTGCTGTAGAGTAGCAGCATCTGCTTCCTAGCTAGGAGTAAGCACTGTCTAGGGATCCAGGAGTTCAGCCATCATTCTCACTTGTCACCATTCTGCAAGTCACTTCACCTTTCCTTACCTGCATTCACCTTATCTCTCACCTCATCTGCTGAGGCTGTAAGCTCCTGTGTTTAACTATTCATCTATACAGTGTGACACACTCAGTGGGATCCACTTCTCTTCCGTATCAAAACAACAAGTAGACGGGCTATTGCTCACAGCAGCCCATCTCTTTCTTTTCCACATCAAGCCACAGTAGCACTTGCCCCATATTACGGTTATTTTTAAAATTAAGTGACAAGAACCATCTGGCAGAATTTCTGTTGTGGATCTCAAAGCACTCCATCAAGGAGAGCAGTAATATTAACTCTGTGTGTGTTTTTTTTTTAAAAAAAAAAAAAAAAAAACAGCAAATAACAGAGGATTAACTTGCTAACACTTGGCTAGTAGCAGAACTGGAAGAATAAAGCAATCTGTTCACCAGGACACTTTTAAATACATAACAGTCATGGCATAATCATATCTGAAGCCCATTGCACACTAGAAGTTCTTTTCAAATTGCACCTATTGGAAAACCAACTTTCTTTTGCACTCAACATAACAAATGAGAGAGTGCAAAGAAAATAAATAAATACAAATATAAAAAAAATTGTGAACCATGTCAGAAAGTCCACGGTATTCTATCTTAAATCTCTGCTTTTGACAGACAGTGGATTAAACAGAAAATGAGTTACATCTCCCCAAACCATATAAATGTGAGTCCCACATTGCAAGGTAGCATGACAAATAGCTGCTGATATAGAAGAATAAAAATAAACCATGTCTGAGATCAGTGCAGGCATCACCACTTGTATCTGCCATGAAAATCTATTCAAAACCTTGAGATAGGAATTTGAAGTGCATAGTTTCAGTGGTATAAAACTATGAAATCTTAAGGAATAAAGAAAGAAAAGATGGTTCATAGAAAGTAATATTTTTACTCTGGGCAAATGGCTAGGAAAAAGAGGGCTGGTTCAACTGTTTTCAAAGTTAAAAACTCCCAGAAAGGACAAAAAGAGTGTTTCCTGAGGCACAAATGATCTACACCCAGATGACAGTATTTCTAAAAGTCAGTTGGAGCTTTCTTTTAAGCATATCAAAATGCATCCTGTATCTCTCAAATTATTCAGAGACAGGGGTAGAGGTAATTTCTCTTCAAAGACAAAAGTGATTCAATGAAAAATTGTGTCATACAGCAATAGAATGTATTAAAATAAAATCTAGGTCTTCTAAATTGTAGCCCATCTTCCCATCTAAGGGGCCACAGTGAACATTAGGGTAACCTATTAATAATTGTCTCTTTTTGTCTGGCCACCAGAGGATAAAAGTTTGTGACAGTGCCAGTAAGCTTTGACTCTTAAATTGAGTTGGAAGGCCTTCTGCTTTCATCTGTAGATTTACAAATGCACTGATCAAAATGGTAACTTCTTCCTCCCAAATTGTTCTGAAATTGTGGTCCAAGAGACTTCAGAACTGACTTGATTTGAGATGTCATGAAGGGATTACTTAGAAAGGGACTGTCAGAGGTGCGTATACCTCTATTACTCATACAAAACAGCACATTCCAATCCAGCACCAATCCTTACTAGCTCTGCTTATGCTTATTTGCAACATCAGTAGAAATCACTAAAGGATTTGGCCAAGTTTTCAAAAACCCAGGGGTCATCTTGAATGCAGAATTTAAGAGCCTTACATAMGGGCTTGGTTTTGAGGAAGTATTCAGCATTCACCATCTACATACCAGGTTGTCTTGAAGCATCTTAAATTAGGCACTTAAAATATGGCATGCCACTTTTGATAATAAAACACTTAAAACATACTTGTTTTCTCTGTAGAAGAAAATACAAGCAGTAYCCAGCAGCTCAGCTCTATAGAGTCATAGCATTGCTGTTGCTTTTTTCCTCTTTAGTAATCGGGTAGGTCTCTGGCATAGTCTGACACACCAAGCAACAACACAGTAGCTTTATCACAGTCTCAGGCCACTAGAATTCTTTTTCTTAATTCCATGCCATCTTCCCTCTTCTCATCTTCTTTGACAGGTGATGACTAAATGCAAGAGCACAGAAAGAGACAGTTTTAACTATTGGAAAGATCCATAAGCACTCTCAGTCTCCTCATGGTGTGACTTTTCACATGCTGCTTGCCATTGCTCTATGCCTGGAGCTTTGGCAGATCGATCCTACCTGGTGCTGAGCCAGCTCCTCTTCTGTTGACCAGATAAAGGTCTGAAAGTAGCATTTGACACTTGGCAGGATCAGGCCCTTACAGTCACACAGCCACAGTCACATCCAAGTATTGCATCTCTTTTGCTTGGATTTTTTTTTAACATATTAGAGCATAAGTAACTTTGCCAGCCCATATAAGCATCAACAACATACACATCTGAACATACACCTCAGAACAACATCATTTTGTGTTGCAGGCCAGAGGCTGCTGTTTTCCAGAATATTTTGAGCTTTTCCTATATAACGTTGTACCCATAAAAAAAGTCAAAATTTCTGCTCTTTCCAAACAGTAGATCTTTCTTCTACCTTCTAAAAGTGATCTTTCTAAAGGTAGATGGAAGGTGCTGAGAATGAAGCCCTGTAGCCAGAGCTCCTCCCGCTGTTTAATGTAGAAGCATCTCATCTGAGCTAATTGGTGACTGGCTTTTAAATAGCTCAAGTCTGTAAGATGAAACCCACCTTGTGTGATCAGATGAGGTCTAGAGGCAGGARGAGACATTTTAGCTGCACATTTCCTGATGTTCCCTCAGCATAACCTCAAGTCTGCATGCCCTTCCTGTAAATGACTCAGATTTAAAAGCACTTGAACATGTCAGCTGACTCAAGACAGAGAAACTAGTCAAGTATTTAAGGGTACTGTAGACACAGCATAAGCTCCAATAAGTTACAAGAGGGCTTCCATCTTTCCCTGAATAATTAAGACACTTTCCATTTCTGAGACTAGGATATGAGATTTGGGGAGACATGATTAGAGGTAGCCCAGTAAATCCTCTGTTTCTCATTCTTCTCTGTTATTGCATTCTTCTCTCGCTATCTATCTGGGGATGCTGCTAAATTAAAAGGTTTATGACAGCTCTTCAGCATTCAGTCATATAAAACACTCTCCAAAAGATTTTCAGTAAATTAAAATAATTACTAGCACTTTTTTTTGATCACATAGTTTGGGATTTTCACAGAAGTAAAGAAAGTTTATATATCCAAATTCTATTGGATATCAATAGGATTCGAGTTCYTAACTTCCTTAGTTATCTGCAAAAATCCCCATCTTTTGGGGGATCTGCCTTTATCTGAGGAAGGAATACCTTGAAGTTAAGGTTAAAGATGTTTTTAAATGAGTAAAGATTTGAAAGTCAATGAGTAGTTACTTTTAATTTACACCAATGAGGATGAAAGCAGAATTTGCATACCCTGTTTTTATTCCCCTTTTCAAAATAAAATGAAGTTTCTGTTACAAGAGGAGAAAGTTAACATTTATATTGAGCTTTCTCTCCGGCAGAGACTGTTTTTGTCTAAGCAAAAATAACTCCTGCAGTTTTGGACCAAATTCCCCTCCCACATCAGCTACTGTGAGCCTCCAAAGACTTTGGTATGGTTGCTTTGGATTTATCTGGATTTAGTTGCTTTGATCCCTTGATGACAAATGTTAGCATGGACAAATTTCACATTCCTGGGAAAAAGGTGGCAGACTCTCTTCTCTAAACACTACCACCTGTAGCAATTCTGCTGCCCTCTACATACCAATTACTAATCAGCCAAACCAGCTGCACACAGTCAGCAACATAAACTGCTACTAACATTTTGCTGCTGYAAATACTTAGCTGTCCTGGGTAGTTATATGTCCTGCTTCTGATGGCCCAGAAGTTTCACATCAGAGAAACCAGCACTTGAATGCATGCTCTTCCCTTCCTTTGCATCCTGGGGCAGCAATTATATGAAAATGGGCATCTTCCTATAAATTTCTGCTTAGAAAACAGGATACAGGGTGGGAGAAGCATCTCAGTACAGATCCTATAGTTCTTCCAGGAAGAGGATCTACGAAAAATCTAAATCTGTTTCAGCTGACTTCAGATCAAAGCATTTGGACCTCAACAGGTCCAAAGGCAACAGGTGCCTTATCAAAACACTTTCAGAATAAAAAAAGGTCTAGAGTTGATATCCAAATTCTACTGTATAGCTGTAACTCTCCCATTAACACAGGTTAGTGTGTAAGGCTAAGTGTCCTACCAATAGGCTAGATCTGGTAATTTTACATATTGATACCAACATTGCTCCAAAATGTCTCAGAAATATGCCCCACTGATTAACATACAAGCCTGACACTTATGAGAGTTCAGGTTTGGTTACTGCTACACCAAAACTTCCTCTTTAAAATCTGAATGATACACAAATATGTTACAGTTATTGCTTTCAGATGAAATTCTCTCATAACAGAACAAGGATAATAACTTTTGCTTCAGTCAGAAGGATGTTTAGAGGGAAAACACATTGAAGCAATGTGCTCTGGTAAAGGCTGGGTTCAGATAATAATTACATAAATATCTATGTCAGATAGACTTTTTTAGTTCTGCTCAGTGATTTGAACATGATCTGCTGGATTATAGTAATGTACAACGAACAGCCATGAATCTTTATATTTTAACCTTATCTACCATAGAGTTACATGAGTGATTCAATTTGGCCTTTTATCTTGAAGCATGACAAGTTGTATTTTATGACTCCTGTTTCCTTTCCCAGTTCAGAATGGAAATCTAGGGGAGGAAAGGAGCTAGCACCTGACATTGCAAAGTCCACGACATCATGTGCCAACACAAAAAATTTATTTTGCAGCCGATTGTTTCTGACTTTCACTTCTCCCAATTGGCTAGAGATGCAATTTTCTAGATCTGCCTGAGGCTATCTACTCTATTCAGAGAAACAATAAAAATCCCCAATGCAAACTTAACTGGTATATGTGAGCATGTCCTAGGAGCTCACATTATTTGTAACTAACGCTATTTTAGGGAGCTTATTGACAAATTACTTTGTTTTCAGAAGCTAGCAAGGTTCATTAGATAAAGTGGACAATCATAATAGACATTCAGAAGCCACAAGCTGCTTTTGAAACATTTGAAGAAAGAAAAGACCAACTCAGAAAAACATGAGCCTATTTCTGGAGAGCTAACAGGAAGGTTGGCTTTATTCTGACTTAATATATTTTCAGATTTTAGTGAGCGAACTGCATAAGCATTATTTAGCTATGATTAATGGCATGAGACTGGATTTTCCCAGACTGACGCAGGATGGCTGAGGTTGAAGGGACCTCTGGAGATCATCTAGTCCAACTGCCCTGCTCAGAGCAGGGTCACCTGCAGCAGCCTGCTCAGGATCTTGTCCAGACAAGGAACATCTCCAAAGATCGAGACTCCACAATCTCTCTGAGCAACCTGATATATATGTATCAGCATACCTTTCCCCAGTCCTCCCTGTGTTCTTGGTGCATACTCTGTAACCCATTTGTCTCTCTAATCAGTCTTCAGGATGCAGTGAATGCAGCTGTTTACCCCAGGAAAACAACCCTGAGACAGTTTCTGTCACTAAGAGAAAGGCCTTGCACAAGATTCATATTCCCTGTCCACCAGGGCCAGACAGCTCAGTTTCACATGCTCTAATCTGCCATGTGACCATAGCGAACAAGATGCTTAACCATCACAAGTGGAACGGGTCTCAGAGAAGGTTCCAGGAAGATTACTGTCTGCTTGGGCTGTTTTCACTCCGTATTTCCACTAAATCATTAGTTATCATCACGATTCCCATGATTTCTGGATATCCATATTTTAGCACATTATCTAATTCACAGAGGTCTATTGATTCCTAGCTTTGCTCTGAAGGGCAGTGACTCATCTTTCAGTACGCACAATAGAAGAGCTGCTAATAAAAAAAACATTTAACATTTAGAGCCAGAGTATCTGGATGAGAAATGCTCCTACATCCCAGACACCCAGGCAGCGTGAGCTGGATTCAGAATTGTTTGGCTTCCCTTCCCCCACYGCTCCCAGGGCTGAATACAGGATCTTTCCAGATTTGCTGATCTTCTGATGAGCTAGAATTTGCTCTGGGTATGCTACCAGAGAATCATTCAATGTAATACATAACCTCAATCTGTCTGTTTTAACTCTGTGTTCACGTGTGTATGTGCATATGCATGTGTGCCTGTGTTTTAGAGAAGGGAATTCATGCCTGCCTGTAAAAAACATTACCATTACCACACTGATTTTATTCTCCTTAAGACTTCWAACCGGGAACAGAACAAGACTGAGGCAATGCATGGACTTGTATTGGTCTGAATCTTACAAAATGAGTCCATATTCTTAAACCTCCAGAACCAATTTCATTTTTAAAGCTAAAAGATGAGGAACCGATTAGAAAGAGAAAACTGCATATATAGAAAGGGAGATATTGCTGCTGAAAAACGTAAGATTCATCTGTCAGTCATTAATCAATAATGCCTGAGCAGTATCACTTGCAAAACTCTCATTGATTTTAATAGGAGTCTTATTCAAAGAAACTCAGTGCCACCCTTTGTGAGCATGCCTCACAGCTTTTTTTCTCTTTTCTCCTAAGTTTTTTTTCCAACTTAGGATCCTGCTATGATGCATGCAGTATGAATCCAGACGGACTATACATGTAGGTGCGAACTACTGCAATTTCAGGCACACTGTGAATAAAGCACACTCCCTCTAAGCATCATGAGCAGCAACCAATAAGTTGACTCATGTGGCACCTAACATCATAAGAGAGGTCTTCCAGCGCAATGTGCRTAGCACAGGCCAGTGCATTTAATTCCCAGATTTCTGTATCAAGCCTGGTTAATTCAAAATATACTTTTCAGCAATTCATCCACTATTGTGCATGCATGAAGGTGCTGATCAGAATCCACCTTTGTCTCTCCTCCTCTTCCTGATAGGTACAGAATCAAGCCCATCTGTTCTACAACACGTTACATCCTTTCCAAAGTACAGCATAGCATTTGTGCTGACAGTTGGGTGACTACATTTGCTTCTGAAGTTATAGGGTGGATCCAAAACTCACTCTATAAAGCTAATTTTCCAGCCAGTGAAGCAACCTAAATATTTAAGCATTTTTAGTTTGACACTTTGTTCTACTTCACATGCTGGCAAATGGAAGTCTTTGTCATGAATAAGCCAAGATTTGTTAAAGCAAATGAACCTTGATAGGGTGAATGTGCTGTCTTAATCCTTCAAATATTTCTCCTGTTCTCATCTTCCTTCACAGAAAACTTGCTGCTCTAGTAATYTTTAGATTCTTCTCAATCATAAGGGAGTGACGTTTACAAAAATGCCAATGCCACTAAAGTTACTGTAATAAAAAATGCTGCAATACTGACTGATGCTATTCATTCTGATAAATGATGTTAAGTGGAGTTTCTAAGATAAGTTTCAGCTTGGCAAATTGTGGACCTTTACCCCAAACTTGCCCCATAGTCCTACCTTATTTAATCAAATACTTAACTCYATATCTTTTCAGGCCAGCAATTAAGCATGGTGGGAATGGAATTAAGTATGGGCTTCAATACATTTTTATTGAGGATATTTTCCAGGATTGGGGCCAAATGCACTGAAATTCATCACTGCTCAGAGATAAGTGTAGTGCTGTAAAAGGGAAAGGAGAATCATTAAGTTTCCTATTTGGACTAAAACTGAAGCATTAATTAGGGCATTAATTTCATTTCCCTTCCTATGTCACCCTTTAATTAAACATTAATTTACCTTCCTATGTTGGCTTTGGGGCTTGCCTGGAATTTCCACATACTTCATGGCATCCTACAGTGTTGCCAGCAGAGAGTCGGGGTGGTGGCTGGCACACTGAGGGAGCAAGAGGGAAGCACGCGCTTCATTACCGGTGCCAATTATTCAGGGAGAGGGAGACCGCCAATCTCCAGRGCTGCTAATCTGGCTCCGTTTCTGAATGTAGATGCTCAGATCCTCAGCTAATGTGAATCTCTGCAGACGCACGGATTTACTTCCATTTCAGAGCTGGGTCTAAAATTAATGCAGAAGAATTTCTAATGATGTCTTAGTTAAATTATTCCTCACTTAAATCCAGCTCTTTAAAACATAATATTAAACTAACAATGTCTGGTGGCTTAAATCATTATAGCTCCATATCAACTTTTTAAGGCTTTCCTTTTTATTTCAGAATATTGGATTTGATATAATAACAATGATCTTAGTAGAGTAAAAACTTGTTCCTAAATAATCTAAATAATACTGCTTCTGGAAAATAGCTCTTTATGATCATTTTCATTGTACACTTTGATTCCATTAAGAATTTTTCTTAGGTAMTGGAGTTCGAAGAATAGCCACAACTGTTCAGAAATACAGAGAGACCTCAACTATCTGCTCATTTAAAATCTTTCAGGGAACTAGGACTTTGCTATAGATAAAGCACAAAACTGGGTTGTGTAATCTGGATTGTAATCCTGGTTCTGCCGTAGCCTCAATAGATGACCTTGGACAAGACCTACCACAGATTTCTTTTGAAAGATTGGAATAATAGTTTTCAGCCTAGTTGCTAAGAGGATTCATTCACAATCCCTATGGAATGCTGAAAATACTTCTGCCTCCTAAGATAAAACATTTATTCAATCAGGAAACAGAAAAGACACTTTATGGCCTAGCTAAAAAGGTATGAGACTGAGGAAGGATGGGGGAAAGTATCATAAATACTTTCCCTGTTCTTACAGTGATTTTTTACTGACTACTGCCAGAGTCAGTGTGCAACCAGATGGACTCCTGGTCTTGCTGGCAGTGGTTCTGATGTGGCYGCCCTGACTCATGACAAGTACGGGACTGGGAGTTTCAGTAGGACACCGTGAATAGCASAGCGTTCCTGCCACAGGCAGAAATGGCAGAACGTAGCTGGGCAGTTTCCATTACGGTACGTGAAGCATTCAGCAAGCAGGACTGCAGAATGGGGTCTATAGTGAACAATCTATGGGATTAAATTTTACCATAGAAACTAACAGTCCAATGCTTGGGGGGGGGAAAAAATGCAGCTAGCAGAATAAGCTCACAGGCAGCAAAATATTGCTAAAAGACCTACTCTTTTATTTCTCAAGAAATCAGTTGTTATATTCCTAACTCATTCAAAACAGTAGGAATCTTGTTTAATGGAGTTAATTTTTTTCTCATCACATTTCCACAGTTACAGCAAAGAGATTTTTGCAGTCCACAAGTATGAGTCGAAGTCCTTCACCCTCCTTATCCCTTTTCCAGCAAGTTGAGCCAAGTACACTTTTGGCTTGGGGGGTGGGAGGATATTCAAGTGATTTATAGTTTGTCATATTAAATTAAGAGAGGAATCAGTTAAAAATCATTTTAATCAACGAAACAAATGGAAAAGGAAATGGAATGATCCCTTGTAGACTGCTTTTGACATTTGTGGATTTGTTTTGTATTCCCTCTCACTCAATAAACTGAAGGATGACTGAGTTCATTTCACAGAAGATGGATTGTATTTTCTTCTTTCAGCTCTGCTATGTCCATCGAATTCAAACAGAAAAAAATTACTGTGCTTTAAAAACTCATGATTCCTATATTATTGGACTCAAACTGCACACCTGAGGCATGGGAAAGGAAATGAATACATTCTCCATGTATGATAGCAGCGGTTATCTARTAATAGTGGTTAATATTTAGGGGCAATTTTAAAGCAAATATGCACTGAGAAATAAAGCCAAAACTGAAAAGCTTAGCTTAAAGCCTCATCATCCAACCCCCTTTCCCCCCCCCCTTTTTTTTGCAAGACAGTTTCAAACTAGGACTCATATCTACTCACTCACTGAAAGAAAGCAAAGCAAATGGGAGTAGACAAGATAAAACTAGACATAAAGGTCAATTCTGGCCAGCTGGAAGGACTGTTCTGCCCTAAAGCTACACGCAGCAGTGCAGAAAGTCGCCACCACATCATTCTGTGCCTTTGGGGTGAATAGGCTGTTACATATTCTAGGAGCCACTGATCTTTAGTATCTTTCTAGATCCTTTAATGGTAGAGCGTAAAGCAAGTGGTCTATGTCAGGGCAGCTCCTATCAAAGTCACTGGCACTACAGTGACTTGTACCAGCTGAGAATCTGACTTTTCACCACAAAAGACAGCAGAGCAGGAGGCTGAAATTATTAAATAAATAAATAAAACTGAAATATGCCTATTCCTGTCAGAGACTGAAAACAGAAGGAGAGATTGTTCTTATACCCAGGAGGTCCTTATGTGTAATAGAGATGGTTATCAATTTAAGAAACTAAGTCTATCTGCAGCCTCGGTATGAGATCTGCAATACAGACTATGTAAGATAGGTTTTTGTTTGAGGATTGGTTCTTTTTTCTGGGGGTAGATACAGAAGATGAACGTGAAGCCATTATGGGAGTTCAGCAGAAGCAGAATAGTTAGTTATCTCTCTTGTTTCTAAAACCWTTATGCTTACTTGCTTTTATTATTGAATTCCTCTCGTGTTTTAGGGCACCAGTGAAACACTGCAGTGCCATTATTACAGGCGTAAGACAGAGCACACAGCCAAAAGGAAATCCTGATTCAAAACTTTCGTTCTGCAATTTCAGCATGGCACTAGTGTTGCAAGAACTAGTGTTGCGGAATCAAGCTGTAAAATGCAATCAAAACCATCTCTCCCTGCCTTTTCAATCAAATAAACTGCCAGCGTCCATATATGCTGATATTTTCCTTCAGCAAAGTTGAAATGTCAATAAAAATATTTCCATAAACTTTTTTCATCAGCATTTCTTTATCTCATAGGTGACAGGTGCATATCATGCAACTAGGAAACTGCCTACAAACTGCCTACAAGCCTGCAAATGCAATCCTTCACTTAGGAATTGGCAAATTGGCATGAGAGAGGGTTATCAAAGATTTAGCAGACCTGTTGCCAAAAAACTACTCTGGGAGATTGTTTTTATGATTGAGTCTGTCTTCCATGAAGTCTCATTTGAATGCTGTTAACACACATCACAAACGCTGATGACACTGAATTATTTAGTGCTACACACCTATCTTACTTAGATGAAATCTTGCAGATCAAAGGAAAATGTTTACTTCAGTTGGATGGAGTTGCTATATACACAATATGTGGTGATGAGACAGATACTATAAAATATTATGGAATCATCTAATAGGAAATTAGTATAAATTCATTTCAACAGTCTTCCTCTGCCTCATTCATCACGTCGAAAGCATGACACGCACCTCACTCCCCAACCTTTCTTGTCCTCTGATAACACTATTTGCTGACTCACAGGCTTTCAGTTTACTGACTGGTGTTCTTACGATATGATTCCTGCTCAAGTCCTCGTGTGTTTCAGTGTTCGCTTCTTCAGCCATAGCAATAGATACTATTATCTACAAAGCAAACAAAAGGGCTCCATTTTTACCCCTTGTTCAGGTGAGCAGGTGAGTCAGAGTATTTGTGACATAAAGCTGTTGTAAAGCATCTGTGGAACACCTTTTAGCAAGAAGGCATTGCTTTTACCTATTTTGAGAAAAAGCTCTGCTATAGGATCTCCTACCTTTGGAYGGCTTCTGCCATCACATAGAATGAACATAAAGCCATTTAAAACCTATTTGTCAAAGGGTACAACTAACATCATAACATGCACGGTCTGCTCACAGCTTACTAGCTGTTACTTGAAGTCACAAATCACAGTGACTATTCTGTTGAAATTTTAAAAGAGAAGTTAGAAATCCTGCTAAACTCAATGAGCCATTAAATAGTAGACAATATTCTTTATAGGAATCTAGAATAGTTAATTAGTCCCAAAATACAAATGGTGAGCATGAATAATTACCACCATAGATTCCAATCAGGATACTCAGGACTAGATCAGCAGCTAGCATAAATTGATATTGCTTCATGTACAGTGCCAGCTTATACCAGCTGTAAAGCTGGCCCTGAAGGGTTGGCCTTATGTTTAAAATAAGGGGGTCCTAGGTGAGAAGTCCTGGATTCTGTTCCCAGCTCTGCACTGATTTGCCATAGAATCTAGATTTTTCTTCCTATCAGTTTCCCCGCATGTATTGTCAGCCCCGTTCCCGGCACTATCAAAGGACCTGCCTATTCCTTTATCTTCCTCATTGTAACAGCTTCCCCGCATGCCTTCTACCCTTGTACTCTTTCACCTGAGCTACTCAAGGCGCTCCATTTCCTTCTCTCCCCGTCACTCCTTTTTGAGGTTTCTGGCTGTTGTTTTCCTCTTTGAACTAGTAAGGCTCTACTTACTGATGAACAGAATGTTCCCCCCAAGTTTTGTACTGATGAGATACAACCTTCGCAAGTTATTGCATTACACACAGACAGAGAAGTGCCATCAAGTCGAGTGCAGGGGATTGCTCAGCCAGTTAATATTTACATATCCTTGGATGCAAGATATCAGTAGTACATGCTATTATTATTATTATTATTATTATTATTATTATAAGTCCATGGAGAATCTTCTGTCAAGCAAGCACAAATAATGATGTGTCTTACATCCTCTCTTGGTACCCCACCAAGTTTCGGAGGACTTCGGTGGAAAATCAGCTTCTTACTCAACCCCAAAAGCTTAGTGGAGTTTGAAGGTGTTTAGAAAGCCAACCTGGGAGACAGAGCTGGGAAAGGAGGAAAGGCACACTGTGCCATCGTCATTGCAAAGACGTCACATAGTAAAATTGTGCACTAAGTATGACAGCAGAATAGTCCTTTACCTGAGATCCCTGCCTTAATTTTCCTTACATGGTCTTGATCTTGAAAGTAGCTTTTCTGCACTGAACTGCTCAAGTACATGAAGATAAGTTAAACTTAAACACTTCCCAGCTCAGGAACATGAGGTTTCTTGCTCCTGAGGAAATTCATTCTGCATCCTTTTCAGCACAGATTCACTGAAGCTACCCAGAAAACAGCAAAATGGTGGCCTTGGTCCTGCAAATCCTCACAGAGATTTAGAGCTACCAACAAGCAGCCTGTCCTGTTTAACTGGTGCCTATGAGCATTCTCGATGGTGAAAATTCGAAATATTGATAAACCAAAAAAAAGTCTTCTATTTAGTTGTAACAACCCAATGATCTATTATGTATCTTTGTCTTTCAAAATAAAAGCAGGAGCTTGAAAAGGGTACATTTTAGGATTCTTAAATGGTTTCTTCCCCTTTTACTGCTGCAGTGTCTATAGAGAGCCAGCTGCCAGAATGTGCCTGTACAAATATATTTTCTAAAGTAAACAGCCCAAGGCTATCTGTCGCACCCAAGGACCTTGTGTTGATTCTGCACCATTCCTTGGAGGATTTGTTCCTCCTTGCAATTCGAAGATGTGAACCTGGGAGGGACCAGAACCTCGTTCCTATACACTTCCTGGCCTGAAGGCAACCATGCAAAATGTATTAATAGACCCTGACAATTCTATATGACTATGCCAAAAAACAGTGGTAAAAACATCTAGAATAAATACTGCTTCAAGAAAACAGGAAAAGGGTTTCTTTTCATGGGTGTTACCATAACACTGAATTTTAAGAAACAGAATTTGTTGAATTTGCTGAATATTAAGAAAAAATAGAGCAAAATTCTGCATTACCATTGTTTCATCTTCCTTAACTTGAAGCACATGGTTCTCAGTGCCTTTCAACAGGAGGACTGACATGGTTAAAACAGAATGTGTCTTTTGGTACTTCATTCAGGGCTTCAAGGATAATGATAATGGCCTTGGTGGTCAGGGGACAACTGCTGGTATGAACTGAAACAGATCTTAGTCTGTGATCTTAGAAATTCAGAGACTGTTCATGATCTCTTACCAGTACTACAGTGATAAATGGAAACAYTAAGTCAGAGAGAGTAGCTAGATTCTGTTTTGATACGACCACTTTGCACCCTTGSTGTTGCCAGCAGTAAAGTTCCTCAGTTCAGGCTCCTGAAATGTGCARCCACTGAGGGATTTGGTTTTAATGACTTCACCAAAGCTCACTTCCAGGACTATAACGTTCCCCTCCACCTCTATTAGCCATTATCTCCTCTTTCTCCTACACCCACCTCTCTAGCATCTCTCTCCYGCTGCTCTGCTGTAGCATACATCTCTAGGTGGCAGCGCAGTGGAAACATCAGTGATGCCAGCATTACAGAAAGGGAGCAGGAAACCACTGAGCAAAATTTCTCCACTGCTGCAGAAAGACAGAATGACTTTGTTGATTCCAGTGTGCATAAGGGCCCTACCATGGCTCTTTCTTTCCACTTTGTACAGAAGCAAATAACCATCTGAAATAAAAAACGTTAACATAACAGCTTCTCTCCATTATAAAATGGAACTGAAACTGTAGCTATCCTCTCTATGGTTCTTGGAGGAGCTCAGTCTACAAAAGCTTCAACAGATAGTTTGATCTAGCCTCAAATGGCATCCCCTGGAGAACCTACTGGCAGCTTTCTCCATCTGTGTGAAGTCCATATGCAGGACTAGTCTGACTTTGGGGCAGGGGCCCTGGTGACAAGGGATACAGAGAAGGCAGAATTACTGAATGCCTTCTTTGCTTCAGTCTTCACTGCTAARGGCAGCCCTCAGGGATCCCAGAGCCGGGACATGAGGGAGAAAGTCTGGAGGAAGGAAGACTTTCCTTTGGTTGAGGAGGATAGGATTAGAGACCTTCTGGGCAGGCTAGACATCCACAAATCCATGGGCCCTGATGGGATGCACCCATAGGTACTGAGGGAGCTGGCGGATGTTGTTGCCAGGCCGCTCTCYATCATCTTTGAAAGGTCCTGGAGAACTGGAGAGGTGCCTGAGGACTGGCAGAAAGGCAATGTCACTCCAGTCTTCAAAAAGGGCAAGAAGGAGGACCCAGGCAACTATAGGCCAGTCAGCCTCACCTCCATCCCTGGAAAGGTGAGGGAACAGCTCGTTCTGGATGTCATCTCCAGACATATGGAGGATAAGAAGGTGATCGGGAGTAGCCAGTGTGGATTCACCAAGGGGAAATCCGGCTTAACCAATCTGATAGCCTTCTCTGATGGAATGACTGGCTGGGTAGATGAGGGCAGAGCAGTGGACGTTGTGTACSTTGACTTCAGCAAGGCTTTTGACACTGTCTGCCCTAACATCCTCCTAGATAAGCTCAGCAAGTGTGGRTTAGACGAGTGGACAGCGAGGTGGATTGAGAACTGGCTGAAAGGCAGAGCTCAGAGGGTTGTCAGCAGTGGCGTGGAGTCCAGTTGGAGGCCTGTAGCTAGCAGCATCCCCCAGGGGTAAGTACTGGGTCCCATCCTGTTCAACTTCTTCATCAATGACCTGGATGAGGGGACAGAGTGCCTCCTCAGCAAGTTTGCTGATGATACCCAGCTGGGAGGAGTGGCTGACACACCTGAGGGCTGTGCTGACATTCAGAGAGACCTGGAGAGGCTGGAGAGCTGGGCGGAGAGGAACCTCCTGAGGTTCAACAAGGGCAAGTGTAGAGTCCTCCACCCAGGGAGAAATAACCCCAGGCACCAGTGCAAGTTGGGGGCTGACATGCTGGAGAGCAGCTCTGCAGAGAAGGACCTGGGAGTGCTGGTGGATGACAGGTTGACCATGAGCCAGCAATGTGCCCTTGGGGCCAAGAAAGCCAATGGTCTCCTGGGRTGCATTAGGAAGAGTGTTGCCAGCAGGTCAAAGGAGGTGATCCTGCCCCCCTGCTCAGCCCTGAGGAGCCTCATCTCGAGTACTGCGTCCAGTTCTGGGCTCCCCARTACAAGAGAGACATGGAGCTACTGGAGAGAGTCCAGCATTGGGCTACAAAGATGATCAGAGGGCTGGASCACCTGCCCTCTAGGAACGGCTGCGAGAGCTGGGCCTCTTCAGCCTGGGGAAGAGCAGACTGAGCGGGGATCTTATCAATGTGGATAAGTACCTGAAGGGAGGGTGTCAAGGGGATGGGGACAAACTCTTTTCAGTTGTCCCATGCGACAGGACAAGAGGCAATGGGCAGAAATTGAAGCACAGGAAGTTCCACCTGACCGTGCGGGAGGGTGGATTTCTTCACTGTGAGAGTGACACAGCACTGGAACCGGTTGCCCAGAGAGGTTGTGGAGTCTCCTTCTCTGGAGATATTCAAGGCCAACCTGGATGCAACCCTGTCTACCATGCTCTAGGTGACCCTGCTGARCAGTGGGGTTGGACTAGGTGATCTCYAGAGGTCCCTTCCAACCTTCCTGATTCTGTGATTCTATGATTTGCTAATAGAAGCAAGAACAGTATCAAGCTCTCTGCGTACAAGCTATTATTATTTGAACTTCTCTGCTAACCAAGTTCTCAGCTCTACACTGATACTGGCAATACATAAGTGACCATAGAGAGAGATGATAGAGACCCTATCATCTTCCCCAGTATAATCATATCAGATAAGCAGCATTTAAGGCTTTTGCAGATGTGAAAATAAAAATAAATAAATAAACCCTTGGTAGCAACGCTGATGCAGACTGAGCTAGTCAGTTCAATTTGAGTCACGCAGTGATAAGTTCCTACTGAAGAACAAAAAATGTCAATGAAATTCCAGCAAGGAGTCTTAACAAGCCAAGAGTCTAACTTCAGACCCCCCTTGTCCTTGAAATAACCCAGTACTACTGATCAGGTTATGGTGACAGCAAGCTTTAAGTATCATTCGTAGCAAGACAACATGACTTTTCATAACAGGTGTCCCCAGAGAAAGACCACAAGCAGAGGGAGAAAATTAGGAGGCATTACACTCCAAATGTGCAGATAGCAACACTGTTGGATTTGAACTGCTACTCAGAGACTTCCACATTGGAGGGATTTCAACAAAGTTTAGTTGCTTTTTAGGGCATCAAAAAGGAACACAGGTTTTCAAGAAGGCAGCTGGGGCAATAAAATGCAAAAAAAAAAAAAAAAAATCTCTTTTTTCCAGCATTAAGGCACGCAGACATAGTACTGCACCAAGAAATTCTCAAGCTACTCCTGCCACTTCTTTCTGATCTACAGCACTTGCTGTCAACTTTAACTTGCTGTACAGAGCAACGAAACACTGTCTTGAAGATACCCTAATTACTCCGTACTCCAAAAAAGCTGGTATCTCCTTAACGAACAGCGCATAAACATGTGAAAGATCCAGCTTCTGTCCCAAAAGACCACTAGCCACATTACTTCAGCACTCACTTTGGAAGAATTAGTGCAAGTGCTCAGAAAAGAAATGGGACAAAGGACGAAGGGGGAAACAGGGCCAAGCGGGACTCCTGAGCTCCTCAGCAATACCTGGCTGGACACAAGGACAAGGACAGTCTATTACTGAATGTCTGGTCATGTTAGTCATCCAGCAAGAWCCACACACGATACGGAGAAAGAAAGCAGAAGAAGAGAATGCAACCAGCCCCTCCTCAGCCCCAACCTTCCTCGCTGAGAGGCAGTAACAAAACCAGCAGAGGAGAAACCGACACCACAGAGGCTTAAAAACAAATGATGAAAACGATACATCTCAGGAGTCCCAAATAAAACAGCCTCTGAGTTCAGGAAAACAGAACCTGCTCCCCACCCCCAAATCTGCACTGGATTTCTGTACAGCAGACTTTGCCTTGCCCCGTGTATTGTCGGCTAACTATTTGCTTATGCGYGTATGGGACAAATGGAAACAAAATAGAAGTAAGTATTTCCATGAGCTGTGGCACTCATGAGCCTGATTTCCAGTCCTCTGCTCCAGAGTGAATGCTCTGATGTGTACTATGGGGTGAGTTTCTTAGTTTTACCCATAGAGGAGCTTTAAAAAGTCCTTCTTCTTCATGTCCAATTGCTTTTACGAAATTTGCATGAAACTTTTTTTTTTCCAGTTTCACTCTCACTGTCAAATTTGGTCAAAATTGGCTACATCCAACCTGTGAGGATAGAGAGACATCCACACTACCACAGGTGCAGTTTATATGCATATACGAGTACCTATACGCCACTGGCAGAAGAAATACTAGATTCACGCCTTACAAGGGTATGTTCAGGGTATTGTCAAACATGAAATTAACATCAATTCATAAAACATTTTAAAGGCAGAAATTTTACATTTTTGCCATTCAAAAAATGGGGGCTCTGCTAAAGCTACAGAATGAGGCTGGAAAATGCCCAGCTGTCATGGGAGACCCTACAGCTCAGCCTTCTGCCTGCACGTCTCTGTCTTTCCCTCTCTCTGTTGCTTCCATTCATACTTGGGGCTGCATCCGTTCCCAGCTGACTATTACACTTCTTTGGTTCTTCTTAGCTGACCTCCAACAGGAGTGTGTCAGGACAGAGGCATGCATGAACTTTTTAAAATCAGCTTTGCTCTCCTCCGGGGAAAAGGACAGTACCTTAACGGCTGTATCTGTCTACATTTTTAATGAGAAGAGAAAGCGTCTCTTTCTAGGGGTTTTTCTCCATATAAGATGTCTATGGTTCCAGGCCTAATGCTAGTTAACAGGAACAAAACAAAACAAAAAACCCCCCACCTCCCATTTCACAAGAAAAATGCATATAATTAGCTAGCACAGATCTAATGCTTCCAGCACTCTTTGGTTTAATCTTCACAGTTGTCCATTTTTGATGGAAAATTTGTCCTGATTTCATGGTAGCTGCTTGGAAAAAAGTCACCACACTTCATGGTGATTTCGTAGCTTGTGGGGGGAGAAGCAGAAAGAAGTGGTGAACAATGATTTAATTAGGCTTCTCTAATAAAATCTCAATTTCCAAGTGGCTGCCTATGTATATTAGTATGAAAGAAACTCAATTACTGTATTTCCTTCAATTCTGTGACTTTACTGCTAATAGAAACAGAGAAAGATTGACATCATAAACTAAAACAGAAACTCTTTGCCCACAGAATGGGTATAACATCTATTAGAACAGTTTACAYTTCCATTCTCTGCAGCTACATCCATGGGCAAAATCTTGGGAAGGATTCAGAYAAAAAGCTAGTGGCCACCTCTCATTCTTGGCTTCAATCCCCTACCTCCAGCCAAATCCTATCAGTGTAARATACATGTACTCTACCAATACTCACACTACTCCATCAAGTATATAGTGTATTTTGAATATGACTTTCACAAGATAGCATATATATGTAAAGTATTTTTTCAGGGAAATACATTATTCTTCCCCCACCTGGTTCTTTATTCTTCTGTCTTCCCAAGACTGCGAATTACCAGTACAAATATTGATAAGAAAGTCAGATTCCCTTGAGGAATTTAACAAGTCTTGATGATCTGCCTTACCAATAGGATTGGGTCAGACTATTTATGGGTRTGTTGCTGTTGACACAAATAACAGGGAAAACGAAACATAACCAGACCCCAAAGAAAAACCCAGTCAGTACTGTCTGCCTTCTAATTCCTCATTAGGTAGAATGTCAAAGCCTCAGCTAATCTCATCTTACTGTACAATCACTCCATCTGTTCCAGCCTCTAATTTCAATATGAATTGAAATAAACATAATTCCTGAAAATGTAAAAACATCTCAGATTTCCAAGTGCCTTTGTGTCTCAGCAAATTTTATGCCCTTGTGTTTGGCACAGTGGGCTTTTCAAGTGCTACCAAGCTGATTATATTAAAGAATACTACAAATTGGATAACTCAAAACCCTCCTAGAGAGCTCTCATAAAACTCTATGGTTGGATGGAAACTGGAACAGATGGGCAAGCTCCATCAAGCGCTATATTAACCCTGCTGTTCTCTGACTGATGGCCAATAACATATTCAAAAGTACAGATCTAAAAATAAGTCTCCAAAACAGAAGATGATCTGAAGCTTTTTATATACAGCTGCAAGATAGCTGACCACTGGTGACATGCTTTTGCTATGATTGCAACCAATTTCTTCCATAGAAATACAAGTATTTCAGTTTCTCAGTGTTTAAGAGAGAGGAGGAAGTATTTAAAAAGAGAAGGCATGTTTCAAGGCAAGCTGGTTACCATTTGTCCATTAGTGCTAAAACACTTCAACTCCTACCCATGGTTGTAGCAAAGAGAGTGCAATGAGGGCCAAAACTGGACTAGAGAAATGGAGCAGGAGTCCTGGGGGTAGATTCACWGTACTCAAACCAGTGCTTAAGACCTAGCTCTATTTTTGCTAACGAATACACAAACTCCCAGTAGACTCAAAAGGAGTTTTGGGTGCCTAGTGTCTTTTAATGTGAGTCTATTTGAAGGTTTAAATAGCCATTGTTCCTCAATATCACCGGTGAGTTAAATGACACGATTTCACATTGGTTGGTGAATTCTTAGATACCACAGAGCAAAGATTTTGGAGATGTCAACGGAATTTAGACTACTCCAATATGTTATGAAGAGGTCTGATTTGGGAAATATTTTGTCTCTTCATAGCAAGGACTTAAGATAGACTCTCCTCTTGCAGAAACCGATCTTTACAGCAAGCCACCCACTCCTGGCAGCAGCCTCATCCCAGAAGCAGTGGACTCCTGCAGACCATCTTTCTCATTGCTGTTCCTATGAGATACCTTGCAGGTAATATACTCAGCTAAAGTATTTTCTTTCTGCTGGGCACACACTTGGGTGCTTTACACCAGTAGCACAATACAAGCAAATCAGCACTGTGTACATTTGGTATTTTCCCTACAAGCCAGCTCTGAGGGAAGCTCCCAGCCCTGAAGGAGGAAGGGGGGGGGGGAGGAAAAAAGAAAGAAAAGAGCCCCCCCCCCCAAAAAAAAATAAAGCTCCATTTAGAGTCTATTGCTTTTTCTCTAATTAGGTATCAAAAAGCCTGTTCCTGCAGTGAGCTCCAGAAGAGCAGATCCCTGCATTTGTTTGTAGATGCAGTTTGTACAATGATCAGTCTCCCAGATAAACAAAACAAGCTCTATTCTTCATTCTTTATGCTGGCAGGCATGAAGGCTAATTGTTTAGAATTGCATTTCAAATGTCCCAGATGAGATAAGTGCCAGGAGGTAGAGGTAAATCACGCAACTACCCACTTGCTGCCTCAGAGTTTAAATAAATAGAAATTCAGAGCTAATTAATATTTAGGAAATGCAAAACTTGTCATCTTAAATCAGGCTGAAACACAATAATCACATTAAGTGCTTACTTCAGCAAAACACTACTGAAATGCTAAGTGTTAGTGAACTACGTGTGTATTTATCCACTTAATTGACTCCTGGCTCCAACAGAACTCTATTATCCAGGAGTTAGGGAGAAATTTAATTCTGATCTGTGTGTTTGCACTGAAGGAYTTCTGTTTGACTTCAGCTTATTTTCAGTGGCAGAACTGAAGGGCTACATTTTTCCAGATGTAATACTATTGAGCGACAAATGTGACATTTAACTTTGCAGGTGATGACCTTCCATTCATGTTTTGGAAATATTTGAACCTGTTCTACTTCAGTTTCACTTCCAGATGTCCTTTAAATAAATACCAAAAAAAAAAAAGGCTAATTAGTGCATTCACACACATACAGTCCGGCAGAGTACTAAAACAAATAACGAACTACCGTCCATCTACTCTCAAGCTAAGTTGATAACCTTTTYGTAATACACTGTAGCACTGACATAGAGCCATTGAACGTTTCTGTTAATTTAATGACTGGGTTTCATTCCAAATTATTCTGAGTCCTTCAGCAGACGAAAGCTGCCATATGTTTCCTCTTGGACTCTCTACTTGCCAAGTCCTTTCTGCCTTAGCCCTAGCTGTTTCTGCATCCTCCCACGGAAAGAGTGGATACCAGCTCTTGTTAAACTACCTGCATGGCCTCTAGAATCAGCTTGCAAGGGCTCTTCTTCCTTTCGCCTTGCATGGTGGATGAGGCTGCCTTGTACTGAGACATCATGACTCTGCCTGTCATAAACCAGCAGGACCTGGGAGCTGCTGGAAGTCAAAAAATGGTTATTATTGTCTACCATTCCATGAATTTCAGCTCAAGGCCTTAAAAAAACAAACCAACAAAAATCAGTATTGTGCTGCTTAATTCCTATTGATTTAAATAAGATTTGAGGGACTACAACTGTTTAAAATGCTGGGTCCATGAGATCCGGAAAAAAGTGGCTTCTCTAGCAGAAGCTACTGTAAGTTATTTACAGCGTGATCATTGGAAACCCTGAAACAGAAGATACTATGTGGTTCCTCGCTCTGCAGAATTTCCTCATGTTAGAGTGGCTGCAGGAAAATAAACTGAGAAAGTTACAGATCTAGGTAGCAATTGGCCGTTTGACCACCTTTTCCCACGCAGGCCACAGTTACGAAAACCTAATGCCCCTCCATTTTTTYGCAGGGTGGATAGCGGCTCTTGTACAGGCACTTTCAAAAGCCACAGTTCATGTGACAGCTTGACACAGCAGACAGCTGTACAATGCTTCTCTTAAAAGACACACTAAAAAAACCCACATTTAATAGTCTCTCTGCTTTAACAGGATGAAGCATGATCACATAGCTCACCTGACAATCACACATTTGCTGAAAGGTTTGCTGCGGGATTCAGAGCAAATTGGAACCTCAGTTTGCAGGCAGTAAGGATGAACTTCCACTCTATAGAGCACTGGGCAGCTCCAAGGGGTTTCTTCTCTCCCTTCACACACACGATCTGAAAATCAGTTTTTCTTCCCACTGCATATAGGCACAAGGCTAGAATGGCCCTACTACTCCTTTCAATTCTCCTTCAGTGTGTGTGACACATTTAAATATTTAACAAGGTCATAAGGTACTTGTCACCCTCCAACTGCAAGCSTGCATTAATATACCACTATGAAAATAATCACTTTTTCAACTTCAACAAGAACCATATCGTTCTGAACTTTAAAATGACCAGGACTGAGCAGAGGAAAGTAAATAAATTTCTAAGACTGTCAGGACACGACTTCACAGATTAATGGTAGTGTCTTGAAACGCATCAGGAAGCAAAACAAACTTATGAAGAAGCAATGTAGCCTAACAATGCAATGAAAACGTATTGAAATCAATGGGACTTCCTCTGCAGATTCAGTGTTTGTTGAACCAGGTCTTATTTCAGCAGCTGTAGCCAGTTTCTGAGTGTTTTCAATGAAATAATCTGGTCTAGAGGTAAGAAAGTGGAGAGTAGCTCAAAATTACAATTCCCAGCTCAGGTTCTGATGATAAAGACGAACACAGATGTCTGCCTGATCTTGGTTCGAGAGAATCCTCTCTGTATAAGAAAAACGCCTGTGTTTGTAGGTAATAGAGAGGTGCATATCACTGCATAAGTCTGTGCAGATGTAAGTGCACATGGAAGAGGGACCCAATGTCAATAATGGAAAATAACATAGTGCACTTGATTTTATAGCATCGATTCCAAAACAAAACGACCAAGCCACATTGTCAGCAATGCGATTTCATTTGCTGCAAGCTCGTTCTTATAAAGTATTCTGAAGAGCTACAAGGAAAAGAAGAGGTCACAACTGATAAGTTTTGAGGTTAGTCTCTCTATTCCTCGTCAATGTGAATAAACAAACACAGCAGGAAAAGAACAGCTGCTCAAAGCTATGGGCGCTAGCCTAGGACCAAGATCAATTCCTAACTAAACGTTCCTGTGTGAACTAGAGGAAGTGACTTAAGTCTGTGTGCCTCAGTTTCCTACTTGCAAAGCTGAGATAATACTTTTCTACCATACACAGAGATTGTGAACATTTAGGTATCACGGTAGTTCTTATTAACAGGTAACATATAACATACTCAGCTTACGTTATTAACAGTAATAACCCTTGCTCTTAACTACAAATGCCTGCATTGGAACATCTGAATTTTGAGTTGCATGCTCTGATATTTGCAGTTGAAAAACTATTATCTGCCACTCGGTCTGTTAGTAAAGTGGGATTAGCTTCATCCTGACAGAAGTTCCTCCCAAACAAGTGAAGCTGCTTGTTCATTCTACACCTCTCCTTTAAGAGTCAAAAACCACCTCTAAGAATAATTAAACGGAATGAGTTTGATTATAAACACGACATCATTCCACACCAGATCTCAGGTGAGCTCAAGACAAAATTCCTTGCACGGTAAATTCCTTGTTCCACATACCTGTGCACTTCATAAATGGCTCCATATGCTTAATTGAAAAGAAATCTAATTACCTTAATTTACTTGATTCAAAAGTAGAAGAGTAAACTGTATGTTTAATTACAAACTTTCCACTTTGGGCAGCTATAATTAATGAGTCAAGGAATCATGCAATATGCCTAGAGCAACCTTTATTACTCCTGAGGTACCTGAGCACCACTCATGGTTTAAAGCCAGTCACTTCCTATTAGCATTAGGAGCAGAAGTGCCTACCTGAGGCATTAATCATGGAGTGCTACAGCTCTGAAACTTTTAATTACATATAGCATGTATTCTATACATGGATTGCACACATAGCATGATGTTAATAAATCACCCTCCCGGGGCTATCAAAGCCTTGGTTTGGTTTGTTTCACATTGTTAAGTTTCATGCAGACATGAAACGCGTTGTTAGAAAAACGCACTCCCATAGCTTGTGCAGTATGGGGTAGACTGAGTGAGAGCTTGCAAAYGCTGAAGAGCTAATGCAGTCCAGAGAGCAGGACGCTAGTTGGGGGAGGGAGAGAATCTGGGTACCGTTTCCAGCTCTGCCACTCACTCCAATCAACTTTCTTTCCCTACCCCGACAGAGCCTTGCCTCCAAGTCCCCTAGATGATGGATTCCTCTGTAAATATCTCTTCTCTCTCTGCTGCTCCCCAGGCTCTGAAGTAGGATTTCTGGATCTTTATCATTTTTCTTATTTTAAGTTAAAATGAAATGTCAGACAGCACAAAGATAATGATGTCAAGCAAATTAAAATTGCCTCCATGCTCGAAGGAAAGGACTCCATATGAGACTAGATGGTGAATGGCTTTTACTGAGGTCATTTTTCTTTAGTGCAGAGGAGCCACTGCTGCTCTTAAGCACAACTAGGAAAACTGACCTCCGGAGGACTTTGTAATGCTATTAGTAAGAAGAGAAAAATCTTTAACAGAGTACAGATACAAGTAGAACAGATAGGGAAAGGGAGAGGAGAGGTATTTAGATAATTACATGGGTTGTGTTGGTGCCAAATGGGAAAAGTCAGGGTGATCAATAGCTAGGGTTATTACAAGCCTAGAAGAGAAACAGCACATCTTCGGTAGCGAGACACCTAGGGCTAGGTAACTTTGCTAGATACCTGGGCCTATATTTGAACATGGAAATGAGACATGGTTTAAAAAAGAATCTGCAGAGAATAACAACTTATTTTTTCTCCTTAGTAAATTAGAGGAAAATAGAAATAAAAGCCTCTAAAGTGTGCCTTTCCCAAGATCCTCAGCTGTTTCTAAGCACTTTGCCACTTTCTCCTGCAAAGCTACAGAAAATGGTGCAAGAGCTTTCCAAGCACAAGTACTGTGTGCTGCTGCAGCAGCAGGTTTGCTTTGGTTGACCAGCTGTTAGATTGTGCTAGTTGGTATTAGCTGCACTGATTTCAACAAGGCTTCAAAGGAAGATGACTGTAGTCAGTGGTGCCTTTTCAAGTCCCGCTAGCTGAGGCTCTAGCTTGATGTTTTAGTATGCAAACTTTCTATATTGATCTCTCAAGGCTGGACTGCGGTTGCCCTAAACAGTGTGGGTACAGACAAACTCCTCACTGCTGCCACTGAAACCAGCGGCAGAGCAAATCGAGGTATCCAGCTGGGAGGCATTTAATGCCCAGAACACCTACATGACTGCAGATGATAAAAATCACTGGCAAATGGGTGCCCAGGCACTTCCGAACCACCAGTAAATATCAGCCCCTTGCCACAAGCTACCTATAAACACGCAGAGCAGCTTTTAAAAATCTAACCACAATCTATTTCCTTTTATAATGTTACGAAGGTGTTGCTAGTCTACATTTATGTCTCTGCTTCCAGTGTAACACTGCTTATAATGTCTGCCTAAGAAAGCATTACCCCACACTGTAGAGACATAGAAAATCCTAATCTGCATGTTTAAGAATCTCCAAGACTAATTCTCAACTCTGTTTCATCAGGGCATCACAATAAGTACAAGAGCTCAAAGGATCCCTTTGTAATATTTATATCCTGCTACTCCTCCTTGCTCARGGCTCCTGAAATTTTCATTCAAAGATCAGACAGTAAAAGCAAACAGTTTTGTAAACTGGGAGTGTGTGCACCAAAAAGGAAAGGCAGGGGGGCAACTAACTCATCTCAGTTCTTGTTGGAGTATCAGCACAGATGTATATATAATTCTTTTATTCTCAACAGCTTCTCGAACAAGAAACCTGTGAGAGAAAGTCAATCAGCCATTCAGTCAGACACCATTATCAGTCTATAGATTGCTCTTTCAGCATCTTAAATTGTAAAAATCTCTCATTTGAAGCTCAGTAGATAACTCCCTCTGTTCAAGTGCATCATGCATTATTCCTAGGTTCACGACAAATGCCTCTGAAGAAATGATCTCCAGAAAGCCCTGAGTATGGAACATTGTTTGCACCTTACTGTCACACTGACTATGTTCTGAAGAGCTCTTAAAGTATTCATACAGTGCTGTAAAAAGCATTTCCAAGGCAGCTTTACCTATCTGTGGCCTGAGGCCACCCATTTTGTTTCAAGTATATTAACATTCCTCAGGTTTTAGGTGCAAGACTGTTCTTGTTTTCTAGTGCATTCAATATGTTTACTTTGAATGAGCATGTAATGGTCATGGTATCTTCCCAGCTGCCTGTAACGACTTCGCATCAGTTATACTTGTCCCTGGTTGCTCCCAATAAACAAATAGGAATTTTAGAAACTCTTCTGGTCATTGCAACACAGAGCCAAAATCCTCCTGAAAAAARGGGGAATATTTTCAGTCCTGTTTTAGGGCCTTTTTTAGAGAGGATCTAAATGACTTACCCAAAATCACAGAGTAAATCTGTACAAAAGCAAGAAAAAGTCTCTCAAATTTAGGCTACCCCCCCACACCCAAACACTTGGTTACCTTTTCTTTCTAGTAGGTGAACGCAGAAAACGAATAAAAAGGAAATAAAGCATGAAACTTTTTACAAATTCTCCTTCCAGGAGGGCCTATGGGTACAGTGGTACACATTATCTGTGAACTTCTTTTGTCCCACTTGAGTACTCAGATTCTTTTTGAAGAGCTTTGACTCCATTGAGTTTTAAACAGGAGCTCACTGATACAAAGATCTCTTCTTCAGAGAGGAGTTTTCTGCATCAGCAGCCACAAAACCATTCTCTCTCCTATCTTCCTTCTTTTTGTGCTCAGCCATCTTTTTTTTTCAGCTAATTATTTTTGAGGCATCGGCATTATGCAGCTGCRTGAACTCTCCCGTGATACAGAAGCAAGACAGAGGTTCAATTTGCAGGTTAGGGTCCTTTTGCTTCGAGAGCATCCAGACAGGCAACTGGTCTACAGCTGCAATATACAGTAATTCAGATAATAACTCTCAGGAAAGACTCGGTGCCAGGAAAAATGAGAATCATTGGCAGAAAATAAAGTAATAAGCTCAAGGAGACATTTCAGAGATGATCTCTACAAGACGGGTAGCCTAGAGAAGCCCATTAAAGAGATTATGAGTGTCTGCCTTAAATAACATGCCTGAAATCTAGCTTTCCATCGCAGCCTTTCACTTGCTAGCAATTTGTTCAAAGTGCAGTCTAACCATGCCGACCTTTGCTTGCCCTTTATAAGGAAAGCAGTGCTGGCTGTAATGCTGGAATATCAGACCCACTGGACTGGTTTTTGGTGCTGACCCCACTTGCTCTCYGCTGTTGGTCAGACAAGCTGTTGCTGTTGTCACTCTACTACATGCAGTTCACTCCAGTTGTTCCACTGCTAAAGCACAGTTACAATAATGGTTGCAGTCATCCAATGCATTACTGCTTTCTATGGGACATTGGGACATGCAATTAGATCTTCTGGCTTTTATAGCTTTGTTTCAAGCATTTTAATATGCCAGACTACTTTTTTTTTTTTTTTTTTTTTTTAAATTGCAGGTCTCCTGTCATCTCTCCTGAGAGAGCAA
>NW_028185828.1:1209636-1316602 GCF_003343005.1 Rhea americana
CAGTCAGTGTACAACTGGAATCAGAAATCTAAACTAGGACAGTGCACAAAGTCAAAGATGGTGGGCCAGGTTGTCTAAGTCATTCAATAAGGACCACAAGCTTCAGTGGTGTCATGTCAGATCAAAAAAAGCGAGATTTCGTTGTCTTCAAGGCGGAATCAGAAGTTTCCAAATATTTCTTGATGCTAGTATGGCCAGATTTCTGACTCCCATACTTGGAATCATGTCTCTGCTGTGAATATCTGAGTGGTGGCTACACAGTGCTCAGTTTTTCCCCAAATCAGGCTCTTAGCCCCTCTGATCACAACTAGCAGATATTTCTGAAAATATAAGTATTTACTTCAGCATCACATATTTTAAGCTAATATAAACTGGTGCAACTCCTATGAAATCTATCCGGTTACTTACATTCAYATCAGCTGTACTCTCTCCCACTTCTTTCCCCATTTTCAGGAACAGAGCTACATAATGAATGTCTGTAAATGTAAATTAGCACTTAAGCACTAATTATTAATATATTTGGTCATCTATAAATAGTTACAGCTATATTTGTGCCCCTTGACGTAAAGCGAAAAAAAGAATATCGTCATTTTAGGCACAGTTCTCCCTTGCTAAAGTTATCAAAAACCTTAAAATAAGATGGGCTTCATAGAGAACATTGGGAATAGGGAAAACCTGATAGTCCCTGAGTTGTCTAAGGGTTTTTCTTCTTGTTTTTAAAGAGTTTATTATATGACCAAGGTCTCATTTTGATATTATACAGTTTGTATTTAGAGCTGCATGAAAAGTATATGAAAAGAATTACTGATGGTTTCTTTTTCTTTCTCTCCTTCACCTCTCCTGAAAAATCTCACTTAGACAGATTTTTCATGGTCCGTAAAATCTGTCTCAGTTGAATAAGTACGTTTCCACATAAGGAACTATCTCATGCACACTTCGTTGATAAAGACGGCATAGTTGATATCTAATTATATGCCAAYCACAGTATCATGGTTGTTGGTTTGCAGAAGACAGGCATGTTTGTGAACCTCATTATGTTATGATCCCCAGAACCACTTCTTTTGAAACAAATTTCAAGTGGCCAAATGACTGCAAACTTCAGAGAAGCATGCTAATTTCTATTTCAGAAAAAAATGAAATGATGCCCTGGTTTATTTTTCTGCTCATTCAAAAACATTACAAAGAGTGAAGAAAAGAATGGACAGAGAACATAGGGGGGATAAGCATATATAAAAACTAATTTTGCATCTCATATGTTGGCCTGAATAAAAGCAAAGGGAATTTGACATGGTGGTAGGACACAGGAGGAGTTCGACTTTGCCTAGGACACCTTAAGCAAGGCCAGAATGTTACAATGAAGTTTTCAACTCAGAGTAGCCAACTTATCTCACAACACTTCGCCAGGCCTTGGTCATGCTTAGGCAAGTTATATTCCTTGATTCAGTCTGAAGGCAACATATCAGAAAAGAAGGGCAGTTCTGAAGTTACGGACAGATATTCAGAAGAACTGGACTCAGAATTTGAAGCAGGCACGTTCTCTGATRAGGGCAGACATATCGCTTAACATACTAGTCCTATCATTCAGAAACTTTAGGAGCCTGGTGTAACAAGCCAAATTAGACAGCTAGTTTTTGTGTGCAATCAAGGAAAAGAGAGAGATGCCCTTCAGAGAAGGAGATTTAGTCACCAAGTGACTAAAAGTAGTTCCTCATCTCTTAATGAGTGTAATATTCCCTCTTTCCTTCTTCCACGATGTTAACTCCATGGTCTAAGTCGGCAGTGTCCTGGTGCAGAGATTTACYGCAGATTTCTATGGCTTTACTTCCTACAGAGTCAAGACTTCACGGGGTTTTGGAGTCTACTCCAACCTCTCTGCAATCGTTTGAATATTTTGGATTGGACTACTGGGGTCTTAGTCAGAAGGTAAGAAGTTTTGTACCTTCCTCTCATATCTGAGCTAAAGATGATATTCACAGTGTTTATTGACTATATTAGCTCTTTTTTAATATGTTTCTTAATGGCTGATCCTTGAGTATGAGGCACCTTTGTGCTAGTCTCTTTGTGCCTGCATTCATTTAACCAGGGCCAGAGATGAATTTCCTTCGCATTATCATTGCTGTGGTGACCTGCAGTAAATGTTGAGTTATGGCCAGATTTATCATGAGGTACTGCTGCTATTTATCATATCTAGCAATAATTCTCATTTTTACTCAACAGCTGAAAATGGAGAAGCAGTGAGATTTCTACAGTAAATCTTGCAAGATATTGTCTGTTAACATTTAATGCATGTCACCATGGTATAGTAAATAATTCCTCCCGTGAACCACCTCGAACTTAACCCATTTTATTATTCTTTGAGCACTGGCAAAGACAAAACTTGTCTTGTGTATTAAATGATATCACTGACATCTTAAAAAACTTAATGATTATTTCTGACTAACATTCTCCACCTAATGTGTACTAGCTAAAAAATATGCATTACTCCATGCTACATATGAATCACCTCACGGGTTCAGACTAACAGTCTATCTGCAAGAGGAAGCTCAACTCTGACTTTTTTATAAACTGTCAGGAGATACAAAGCAGGAATAATTTGAAGAACGGGGCTGAAACATGAATTCTCCCTTCTCAGCAGGATGTCCTAGCCACAACACTAACAATTCCATCTTCCTTCTGCTGCTCAAGTGCGTGGTTCTTGCGCTACACAACCAGTGCTCAAAGACACAGAATTTGGAAGTTTGAATCTTTTCAAGCTCGTGAGAAAATCCGAACCCAGCACTCTGAGTACTTACTAGGACAGCATATCGCAGGCTCACTATACCACTGCTCCACTCTTCCTTGGACTTCCATTTTAAACATTTGCCTTTTGTAAGGGTTCCAGGGACCTCTATCCCCTTTCATTTTTCTGGAACCCATCATCCCTGTGTTGTAAGCATTTTGCCTTATACAGTCATCTTTACTATCTAATACTATATGCTATATTAAAATTTCTTACAATCAGGTTCTGAATTGTCATCATTTTAATGACTTTACAAAGCATAATAGATACTGTAACATGTACCTTAAATGACACTTCTAGTGAGACATGCGTTTGTTATCTTCACTCTAGACTCAAATCACTCTCTTGCAAATAAAACTATATGATTTTGTTCAAATAATTATTTACTTCTACTACAAGTTTACCGCAATATTTTCATGCATGCATCTTATACAAATTYATAGAGATCTACCCAATTATTTATACTGTGATATATCCTAGACATAAGAACTTACAAAACACCCCATACTTTTGACACAGGCTACCTAGACCGGTTCTGCCTCTGAGTCGCAATAGGAGATGCTATTTGGCAGCGCATGCAAACCAAGACCCTGCCTGCAGTCTGTTCCCCTCACACATCCCCACAACCAGATCTGCTGTATAACATGTTTCTTCAAATGATGAAGATTCATGCACCTGTTGYCTGTGAATGTATCTAATACCTCTTTAAATTTACTTCTGAAGATTTCTATGACAGCAAGTTCCAGAAATTCATTACTCTCAGAGTAAGGAATATCTGTTTTAAAACAATCTCTCAATTTTATATAGTTCTGAAATTATAACCTAAGAATTCAGATTTTTAAAAGATTTGTTGTGAACTCCACCTGTAACTTGAGTTGTCCGGAGAGAGGGCATTAATAGCTTCAGGCATATACTTTATCAAGCTGATTATGCTGCTTTCTTTTAATCATACCCAGTAAGAGAAATATGCAAGCATTTTAAAAATGAAAGATTGCTTCTTAAATTCTTTCAGATAGAAAAATGAAAATCAACGGGAAAGCATATGATTGGCACTCACACATGATACAAACATGAACTGTAATCAAAGTACATTTTGGGAAAGTTTGAGGGAAAAATACCAGGATGAAAAAGGAACATCAAAATGGAATTCAATAACTAATTAAAGTTGCACATAACGGCTATTTTGCACATGAGGTGAGGCTGAAAAGAGCAGGAAGGAACAGTCTGCAATGGAACCATGACAAATATCAAAATCACACTCCACTCCATTTTGAGGATCCACATCTTTCTTTTCCTGCAGCTGTTGTGCCTTTAAAAGAAGGGGATAAATATTTACTGTGGAAAACACACATAAAATGAGCACCCTGCTCTCTTCTTTAAGTCAGATTTTATCTTAGTATAGTACTCTAACAAGATACTATCCAATATCTGAACATGTCCTCACTTCATTAGCACTTACAATTGTAGGGGAGAGATATGAATATCGTTTCTGGGAATACTGCAAAAGACGTATGCCAATACAGATGGAAATACTAATACCCTGCAGTGACAAATCACTGTTTTATTTTAATCTCAGAGTTCTTCATGACAGATTGAATAATCTCATTTTTTAGGAAAGATACTCAGGCATACAAAGATCTAATCTTCATAATTAGTTGCAATAATTTTTGTTAAAGGAATGCGTAAAGATTGACCAGTAAGAAATCCTGATGGTAGACAGTATACGAAGAAACTAGTAGTAATAGCCAATTCCCACCTTAAGGAGATAAAGATTTTATTATGATAGTATGAGAATGTCAGCAGCAATTCCAAAAGCAGAACGTAAAAATAGAAATGCCCAAACTGGAGCCAGATGGACCCTGCCCAATCACATCACTGATAACTTACAAAATGCTACTGCTTTGAAAGCTAAACATTTGGGAAGCAACATGCCTTTCTGTACTTAATATCATAAAGTCCAGCAACAGAACATCAAGRCATTCATGAACATACCAAATTTATCAGTAAAAAGCCACAACACAAAGATGCCCATAATGCATATGAAGAAGCTGGACTTTTCCACTTGGATAAGGAAAGAAAGCACAACAGAAAATGACTCTGTGAAAGTTAAAAGGACATCGGTGGAAAGTTTTCCTACAGAAGTAGATAATTGTCCTTCACAACACTTCACAACCACCAAAAAAAAAAAAAAAAAAAAGAATTCAAGAGGTATCTCAGTGCCTGCAAACTTGAATTCCTCCCCAGAAGAAAAATCATGGGTGGAAAACTTTCCACAGCTCTAATTGAAAGTCAAAGGCTCCTGAAGTTACCTACACTGTTTTGAAAACACTGCCTGAAGAGCTTCTGTTTGCTTCTGATCCCATAATGCAACTTCTAGTCCTTGTGTAAGCTTCCTAATCCTCCAGCAGTTACAGCTACAAGTTGCCAATATAATTTTATGTTTGATCCCTTGCTCTCAAATATGTGCTGCTGAGCAACTTCAAATGAACTCTGTTAGCACTGACCATGAAATCACTTGCTCTGATTTGTTTGCATATATATTGAAAAATAAAGTGATGTTACTGCAGATTTGTGAAGAAGAGGGGGTAAAAAGAAAAAAAAAAAAAAACCACTCTGTTGTCCATAAAGCCTGCTTCTTAATATCTTAATACTGTAGGAGGTTCTTCTCTATTCTCTGTACCTTATATCTATTTATGGTTCACAAAGCAGTATCCAGCAAAATGAGATCAACTTGAGTTTATGCAGTGGTGAATTTATTACTGATATAAACATAACGGTCAAAGAATAGGTTGAATGGGATCATTACATTTCAGTCTAAACTCGCGTGGAGCTGACGCCTTTGTACCCGGCCCTCTGTTAAAAGCATACCTTCCGTCGCAGGATGTCCTCACCGCTGCCACCCGGGCAGGAAGGGCCCGSGTGGCAGCTGGTGTAAATCAGCACGGCTGCACTGACTCCAGCAGGACAACGCCAGCTGAGGGTCTGGCACAGGTACTGTGGTGTGAGGTCAGAAATGGCGAACACTAAGCAGAGTAAAAGAATACAATCCACAAGAAAATGAGAAAACAGCACTCTTCATCATGAGCACTGCTTCCCTTCACCACCTGATAATCCTGAGGTGAGAGAGGATAAATTCCGATTTCAGTGGTTCTGTTGTATTGTAAAACCAGACTAATAACTCTACTACATCCAGCAATATTAATCCGGATATGCACTGGCATTACTGCAGTTAGAGTCAAATACATCTCTCGGGGCCCGATTCTCTAACCTTGTAGAGTTGCTTTATTCAGACAGTACCTGCAGCACTGCTGAACTGGGCAGCTGCTGCTTTCTCCCATGTGCCAGGGAGACCTACAGGGGAAAGGACAGCACAAGGCTAAAGGGGCTCTAAAGTTGACATAGATTATTGTAGCCATGATATTCTATGGACTGGGGCAGCTGACTCAYGCTTGGAAATGTTTTTCTCTCCATGTTAGCTGTAGCGAGCTTGACGACTTCAATCCACGGGAATCTCTTTCAGGAGTGGTGCTAGCGAAGGTCTGAAATGGTAGGACATAGTCACAGTCCTAAGGCCTCAGTTTATCACAGAGCTCCTGCTCTTACAAGCACTTACGCAGTTTGTGCCCTCCGAGTCACTAGACTGCTCACATGGGTAGTAATCAGCAGGATGAGTAAGAGGAGATAGGAGCAAGTGGCACATACTGAATCRATGCAGCAGTCATCACCAAATCTAGTATGTGCTACACTGCTTTAGACAGTCTGGTTTCCAGGTGCCTTCTCTCAACATCCTCCATCTGAATATACACCCTACACACAGAACTAAAAAGCAGGATAGTTGTGAAGGTTAATAACTGACAATGGACAGTAAAGCATATCTTTGCTGAAAGTCGATGATGCTACATGCATAATTGTACAGTACATCTATATTTGTTTCAGGTATACTGCAGAACATTTTCTTATGCCCAAGATATTACTCTCCTGTGATTGCAGGAATATCTGAGCCAGATCAGCCTGAAAATGCTTCTTGAGGAAATTGGGTTTCTCCGCTCTATTAGGAGCATTCCATTTTTATGATTAAAATCAGAAAACAATGTTCTTCCCAGTTAAAGTAAAATGTGCAAAATATGACTTTCCTATAACTAGGTTTTCAAATACTTATCTAAATTGCTGTGAAAAGGTATTAATAAATAAGGATGAAAAATGAAAACTGCATAGGTAACATGCTTGATAAACTATATTTACTGTGAGTTATGAAGAACATGCTTTAGAGAAATGATGATAATACTTTACACCTCTGTAAGGCACCTTTCAATTGAGAAGCTTCCATAAATAAAATGCAGACTCTTAATCAGAAAGGAAAACATCAATTTCTCCATTTCACAAAATTAGGTAAGCTGAGGCAAAGACTAATGACAGCCAATAATTAAATCCACAGTTGACAAACATCAGGAGAGACTTCTATTGACTGAAGTACTTAAATGTGTGTTTATGATCCACTCAAATCAAAGGGACATCCATCTATACTTAAAATTAAGCATATACCTATGTAGCTAGCAGGGAGAGGTGGTTTGGAAGTGTTTCTTTCTGTGTTTGATTTTCAACTGTTATTTAACTGTTATTTAGACATCTCTATATCAAAAACAAGGAAGGATGGTTCACAGATCCTGCAGGTGTTTAGCCATCTGGTTCCTGCCCTCTCTAGAAAAACTAGGTTCGAAGTGCTTGTGATGATCTGGACTGAAATGGTTTAACCCAAYGTCATGCAAGTAGGCTTGGGCTAAACTCCCTCAGGCTCCAGGTTGCCAGCTGGATCTCTCTTCGTTTGGTATGCAGGAAGCTAAGCCAGCTAACAGTCGAACTTTTTGCACGGTTGGTAACTCAGAGAGCACACTGTGGGGCAGAAAAGTTAAGTTTTCACCCTATTGTGTGAACCAGGATTGTGCTGTGGCAGGCAAGGAAATCGAAAGGATGAGATACACACCGAAAATGTAGCAYGACAGACAAGTGGATATAACTGAGCGGTCTGCTCTTCCACACCACTGAAAAGCCCTGTGTTCCAGGGCTTTGCATCTTATAGATTATAAAAAGAGGGAGAGCAGCAGGCTTTTGCACATTACAAAGGTCTGAAAATGTGCCACACTGCTTGCGATGAAGGACAGTTGAGAGGAAAGGAGTACAGTTGAATTTTGATTAAAAAATAATAATAGAGTCCTTGCTTGAGGCAAGGAGGAAAAAAAAACAAAAAAAGGAAGAGGGATTATTCGGCATACAGGGGACTGCAAGAAGCTCGGAAAGACCAGAATAATGCACCACCAAAACACAACCATTTTAAAAGACTATCTTTTCTTCCCTGCTCAGGTTGTAGTCTTTTGTTCCATCTCATTTCAGTCACCATCAATACAGCTGTCTTTTCCCTTCTCAGCTAGATTTAGTTGACAGTAATCCAATTGGAAATAAGCCCAGATGCATTTATTTTTTCTTTCTTCTTTGTAATCTCTATAAAAACCAGTATCCCCACCAGACAAGCACTACTTAGATTTCAAGCCTACCTCWATTTTAAACTAAAACCTCACCTTAACAAGAAGAAAAAGTTCTTTATTACAGAAATTAAATTGATAAAAATTATTTCCTGTCCCCTCAACCTCTGTGCTCTATGAACATAGCAGGGCAACCTGAGTCTGATAATCTAAACCCACTAAACTTATCGCATAACAGAGTTCTGATCCATCTTTAATCAGCTAATAAGACTGAACTCTCCAGCAACAGGGAGGTCAACCTCGCAGTTCCACACACAGACTCACACAGGATGGCTGAGGTTGAAGGGACCTCTGGAGATCATCTAGTCCAACTGCCCTGCTCAGAGCAGGGTCACCTGCAGCAGCCTGCTCAGGATCTTGTCCAGACAAGGAACAGCTCCAAAGAGCGAGACTCCGCAACCTCTCTGGGCAACCCATTCCAGTGTTTAACAACCCTCACAGTAAAAAAGCTTTTGCTTACGTTTGAATGGCATTTCCTGTGTTTCAGTCGGTGCCCATTGCCTCTTCTCCTATCACCGGGTACTGCTAAGAAGAGTCTGGCTCCATCTTCTTTACTCCCCCCGATCAAATGTTTATACACATCGACAAGATTCCCCCAGGCCCCTTCCCCACACACCAACCTTACCGAGGCAGAGTGATCCCAGTTCTCAGCCCCTCCCCATATGACAGAGGTGCTGATCCTTTAATCACCTTCATGGCCCTAGGCTTTCCTCCTCATAAATCCATGCTGACTATTGCCAGTCACCTTTGTCTCCTTCATATGTTTGGAAGTGGCTTCCAGGAGGATTTGCTCCATCACCTTTGCAGGGATTGACGTGACGCTGACAGGCCTGTGGTTCATCCCATCCTCCTTGTCCTTCTTGAAGATAGCTGTGACATTTGCTTTCTTCCAGTCCTCTGGAACCTCCCAGAATTGCATGACCTTTCAAAGATGATCAAGAGTGGCACCACACACTAAGCTGGTCCCCTCATTTACCACCCTGACCGTTTTCTGCCTCTTGACAATATTAAAACCAAAATATTTTAAACTAGAGATGGTTTAAAAGGCAATCTGATTTCTTATTAGGCAGCCTTTTTCCCTCCTCCCTTCTCCTGTTGCCTTTGTTCTGCATAAGTATAGTTGTCATTAATTTTAACTAGTACCATCTTTTGGTCTTTCAAAGCACATCTCATTCACCTGCACTGGCAAGACCTACACATGGGGAAAAAAAAGGTTTGAATTTTGCCCAAGCCAAGGAGGATGGCAAGAGAGAATGTGCTAAGATATACCCAAGCTGGTGAAGAGGAGGTGTAAAAGACACCATCTGGATATCCTGCATCTCAGGGTAGATTTGCTCAAAATAAGGATAGACAATGTTGGAACCATGGTATTACTCTCCTCCTTCAGGGCATGCACAATTACTCTAAGTTTAGCACTCCAAATGAGTCATTAAAGTGGCTGTATCGAGTCAGAGCAAAAGGTCTGTCCAGCCCTGTATTAGCCATAGCATATGGGGAAAGCAGTATAAGAAACTGCACATAAGGCAAAGCTGCTCCTAGGCTAGCAATGAGCAGCAAGGATTTCAAGGACTGCTTTGCTGTATCTTATTAAATACCCCACTCAACAAGCAGCCACTTTGGAAGCTCTTACAAAGCTCCCCATGCATAAAGGAGTTTTTGCTTTCACAGTATTGCCAACATTCTGGAAACCTGCTTATTTCCAGGAGGGAACCTGAATTAAGGAAGTCCACCAGCTATTTCTCTATGGAAACAGACACGCTAAAATGAAGACATCACACAAAGTTAGAGGCCAATCCAGGCTAAACAGGCTGGGAATGTCACGTCTCTGTTAATCTTATTCAAGGATAATGGAGTCCAACATCTTTCAAGACAAGAGCCCCTGTCTGAAATCAGCTGGACTCCCGCTCATGCTAAATTAATAGAATTTAAGACCAAAAGGAATTATTAGCTTGCCTAGTATGACATGCTATGGTAAGTGCTCAGTATTGAGGCCAAGCTGAACAAATCCATTCCCAGTCGCAGAAGTCAAACCAAAACTGAAATGGACTTTTAATGTAGTCTTTCTGTTTGCATAATGTTTCTTCTTTTTATCTTTGGTCATTTCTTTGCCAATTATTTCCAGTGCAGGAAAAAGGTGGAAACTGCAGCATCTTTTGAAAAAAATCTGTCGTGTGTTAAATTTACAGCTCGGTTTTACACACCTCAAAAATTCTCACACTTCAAATAAGCCAAGGACAAACTCGAATATCTGAAATGAACCTCCAAACCTTTTGCATTTTCCCCAGCATATGCAAGGAAGACAGCTGACAATCTCAGTATACATCTACTTAGACTGCTATTCAGAAATATATAGTAACTATTTCATAACAGAGTCTTGCTATGATTCAACTTAAGCTCGAGTTTCCATATTCTATGACTAAATATTGGTTACACATGTGGAATTTTGGCCCAGTTTCTGATGATGATCATAGCAAGTACTCACTGGATTAACTAATACTGTTGCTGATTTGTCTTCGGTCTGTGTGCTGCGGAGTCCTCTGCACACCTTTAAACCACTAACCATTAATTTGTAATACTGCCTGCAGAAGCCACGGAGTGCCTGGAACATGTATGAAGAGTATCTATCTGATCCTGCTATCACTTACATTGGTGGAATAAACGAAGTTTTGTCAGCAGAAAACTAACGCAAGATGCCAGCCAGATCATCTGTCTTTGGGAGGAGATATAAACCCCACATCTTGACTATTTTCAGTCTTCAGACTTTCTAAGCACACAAGCAGTCTAGGTGCTCATCTAAAATGTTGTGCTAGTCCCAAACACAAGTATCAGTGAGTGCTTTCTATCAAATACTCCCTTTCTCCCTTGAGCTCCTGTGTTCTAGAGAAATCTGCATCTTCACTGGCTTAAGTGGATGGAGCTCAGGTTGCATTTCTCTCTAAAGGTAGCCGCTTTGAATTAAAACAGACCCAGGATCTATTGAACATTTATCTTTTAGAACACAAAAACATTGGTCTGTTGAACATCTACCAGAAGATATTTGCAAGCTGGAAACATGACGGAAAAAAATAGAAGTAAAACAAGTCAAGCAGTTACTTAGTTACTGCAGCTTTGGTACCAAGCTTCTCCAGTTAAATTCAACTTCAGCTGAAGCAATGAAACAGTCTCTCTCCTAATGTTTCTCTGCATAAGGCACCTTTACAAATAAACATTTAACACAACGTCTGTCTGTCTCTCTCTCTCTCTCCTTTCTCTCTCTCTCTCTCTCTGTGATTTACAATGTGAAATTAAAAATATACACATCCCAGGGTTTGGGGTTTTACATCTTGGGTCACTGATTTATAAAAGCTGCCAGTGTGTTTTAAATGCTTCATTTTGATTTAGAAATCATTGCTACAAAGTTGCATTTATTTTGAATATTCAGCTGGATTGCACATCACTAAGAAAACTGATTTACAGATTGCAAAGTGCATGCTGATATACTGCAAAACATATTCATGGATCACTCCACCAAATAATGATGTATGCAACTCACCCACCAAAAAGATACTCACATATTCATAGATAGGTGTAAATTCATATATGAAGCCCCTCTCCCCTTAACTACGTATTTTGATGATAATATTAGGTACCATGACAAAATATAACGAGAGTCTGTGATGTCTTCCTTTAACCCTCCCACCATATAATCCCTGCTAATGTACATAAACTCAGCTTTAAGCTCTACTTCCACCTCTCCAGGTGCCTCTTTCTTCTGCTGCCACCGTCAGAGGCAGAGATACCTGTGCTCTACCATGAGAGCCTGGAGTTGCAGAACTTCAAAAACACGCTACGTAATCAGATCCTTCATCCAATCTGTTTGGTGAAGGTTGGCTTCTGTTGCCCTCTGTCCCCACACTGCTTACTTCTCCCTGCTGGACCTGAAAAAGACTAGAGATTAAATGAAACCATGCTGTTTCCTCAAAATTGATGGCGAAAGCCCATCTTTTCCCTCTGGATTCATACAAGGAACAGAGGAAGAAAAGGAGGAATGGCCAATCATTCACAGAGACAAAATGGAAGAAGTTGCAGAGTAGAATTTTTTACAACAGCTTCATTTTCTTTTCCTAATTCCATTCTTTAAAAGCTAACAAGTCCTGATCTTTCACATACAAAGCACATCTGTTACTGGCATCACACAGTGCCCCATCACCTGTTCATTTTTATTACATATTACATTTATTATAGTGGTAGCAAGGAGCGGGATCCWATTGAGTTAGATGGTCTGAAACAGTTTTGGATATATGTCAGCTTTTTCCACTAAAGAGCTTTAAGTCTAAACAACAAGCTTTTGCAGGTGGCTGAGTGTGGGAAGCAATGAGACAGTTATGAAACACAAAAAATAGACATACACAGTTATCTAGCTAGTCAGCAGCAGTAATCACAGATTCCCCCACCTACTTAGCTATTTTCAGCTTAAAAYGTATTACACGTGCTATGGGACAGACAAATTACAAAATATTTTTGAGGGAACGGGACAGAGGCTGGGTCTGCCACCATGCAGAGCCAGGGACTTATCCCTGCTACTCCGCTCTGCTGGCATCATCATGCCCACCACAAACTCAAGAACACAAATCCACGTATTCATGCCTCCATCACACCTGCCTCTGCATCCTCCTGCCTGACTGGCAGAACTAGAACCACCTGCACAGAACAGCTCACTAACAAAAATATTCATGAGCCAGGATCCTTGCTCCTAGGACAGAGCTAGCGTCCCTTCAAACTCCTCCCTGTAGAGTTGTTCTCTGCAGCTGTGATTTTTCCACTCAATAGCAGCTGAATTGATGCCCCTTGTCCACCTCCTAGAGATGTTCTGTGGCTTAATTGATTAATACTATAGAGTGCTCTGAGATCTCCAGGCAGAAGGCAAAGAAAGGTGTGAAAAGATTGTTTAGAGCATCTTGACTTTGTGCAAAAAGACCGGGGTGGGGGGGGGGAACAACAACAACAAAAACCTAGTAAACTATTTTGCAGTTTGCCCTTAAACTTGCTTCTCTGTGCAAGAGTTAACTTCACTCTATGCTTATTTTTCAAAAATAGCTAGCCTAGTCAGTCACAATTATTTATAGGCTCAAGAGGTGGCACATATTGTGCTAGCAGCACTTTTCAAGCTGATTAAGTTTGCATTACAACTTCATATATGGTGAGGTCTGCTGACAGCTAGTTGTTTTTACGAGTTAAATGTTAAATTCTCCATCAAATCACAGGTAGAATTGAATTAGGCTTTCTTCCCTCCTTCCCCAAAGACCATCAAGAACACTGGATAGCTGGGAAGGGATGGGGGCAGAGGAAGATCCTCTTTCATCTATACCATTAAAGGAAACAAATCAAAATTAGATCCATCATGAATCTATCTTACCCATCTGGCTTCTTATTATTCAAGCTCCTCCCAGGTGTTAAGAGACTTTATCCTCAAAATGATTTGCTAAGTTAAGGGGGTACRGTGAATCCTCTGCTAATCCAGGTGTAATGTATGGATCACAGCAATCTATCTCACTGATCTATACCCTTTGGTAATCTCTTCCATCGAAGCTGTGCAAAACAGATGGAAGAATTTACAAATTCCCTATTTCACATTGGTGTCGAYGACTATAGAGATTCCTGGGCTAATGGTAAACTGGAATAAGTATCTCTCTMTGTTCCCCATGATCTCATCGCTGCCAAAAGCTGTTCCAGAAGAGAAAATGCCCACGTAGAGGGGGGGGAAGGCAAGAACAAACATTTGGGACATAGTTATTTGCTCAACTTCCAGGATGTTTAGAGAGCACTAATAGGTATTTATTCAGCCAGAAGGCAGGTTTGTAGAGACACTCTATAAAATTACAACGTTGAACAGAGATAAATAATAATAATAAAAATATAAGGGAAGCCATTACCTGACTTAAATCAAGATAATTAAAAGCTACATATTTCAGCTGCCAGAAGTGGTAATTCAAATAATATTGCAACTTTACAGACACATTTCCATTAAGACTATCAATTATGAGTAATATAATTTTCTCATCACTGAACATTGCATACCTAATTTCACCTTTTCCTTAATAATATACATTACTTAATTCTCCAAACAGCTGTGTAATTTAACTAGGTATGGTAAAAATCCACTGATTAGCTTCACCGCAATTTTGAACATGCAAAGTAATATATAGAGAAAACGGTTCTTTAAAAAAAATTAAATTTAGGACAGCAGTGGGATTTCAGGCAACAGTCTAAATGATGCCATTAGGATAGCATGATAAGAAGGCAAAAGATTAAGTTTTTTATTATTCTATTACTTTTTTACATATTTTATTGCCAATAATTATATAGGTTTCTTTTCTACTTTCATTGCCTCAACATCTCCCAGGTTAATTAGTTTGTCAAGATGATGCCAAAAAAAGCCACCACTAAAATTATGATTCTCATTACAAGATGATCTAATCAATTCTGTATGGTATCTTTGGTCCAGCCTTTTCTACCAACATACACATCCCATACATGGAAAAATCTATTTCTCTGTCACACTATATTATACTGTTCTTGTACCACTACAGCTAAGAGCCTGTCAGCTGTTCTGCTACAACGTCTTCTATCCAAGGTTTATAATATAGACAGTAAAAAAAATGTCATTTCTGGCTGACACTTGACAGGCATTTTCATTATGGRAGCCATTTATTTGGATTTTTGGTTCTATTTGAAAAGTTTCTCAGATCTTATCTGTTATCCCAGAGGCTGTTAAAACTAGAGACTGAGCTAGGAACTAGAACCATAAACCACGCTTGGAACTGAAAAAATGCCTTACATGATAGGTGACTCCGGAGGTGGGGCCCACCCTGCCTCTAGCCTTCAGCCAAGGTAAGGGCTTGCTGACCGTCACCAAGGTAAGGGCTTGCTGACCCTTACGGGCATCACAGAGGTGAATTACATAGTCTTAACCAAGGACACAGAAATCCGATTGGCACCCTAACAGTTGTCGGGACACGAGATGCAAATAACAGTCCCTGCAAACACGCTTATCAAGTAGTTAAGGGGTGAAGGGGCTTCTCYGTGAAGCCCTCGCTTTTATTATTGATAAAGATCCACAGCTGCTTGTATACATACAATGCCRTATGCATATATCAACAAGGAATTATCAGTTCATAAGCCTAGTCCTGGGACAGTAAAGGCTTCTGAGGTTYAGTCTTAGGTGAAAACGTGAACTAAAAGTTCAGAAACAACGAGGAGAGTCTGGAGATGGCTGGCTTGACAGGGAAAACACAAAAGGAACTTTCCACACTTTCTCAGGATCCGTTTCAGTCCTGCCTGCATCTTATGTCTGTATCCTACAAACATTTAAGTAGCTGTTTTTTTATTGCCAAAAGCACCTGGGGGAGGGGAATTTTAAAATGGCATATGTAAATACGCATAGCAACAATGTTTTAAAACATATCCACGCAGAAGTTTTTGCTTCAGAACAGCTTGCACGATCTGTAGTCAAAAATAATGCCGAGTGGTTTACCAGGCTTATCACCGAACGAATGACAGAGCTTGTGTCACCGATTACCATCTCCTGGAGTGAAAAGGAAAGACAGAAGTAACTAATCCGCTAGGGAAAAACCGTAACGTGCTTATGAAATATAGCTGTTCCTAACAGCAGTGAGGCTGAATTACATTCAAATGCAAAGGCCAAAAAAGGCCCAAAGCGTTACCCCAGTCCCATATAAGCCTATCTAGATCCAAGCAGTGCAGAGAGCTCAGTGCACTGCATGAAGATGTGTTCCACCTCAACTGAATTATTCAGCACAAAAATATTTTCCAAGATGTAATTACCTTGGCACACTTTGAGCCAAAAGGAATACAGGTGGAGAAGGTATTAAAATCTTCATCTCTTTCACCAMAATGTACTCATCTCTCACGATCCCTAAACAGCATACCTAACATTTTAAAATACACATGATTTCAAAACAGAATTAAATCATGCAGTACTATTAAAAAAAGATAGGTCACATCTGTAGAGCAGCCTAACTCAAATGAATTCAGTGGAAGAATCAAAGCATGTATTTGCCAAGGATCAGGCAAAAGTAGTAGTTCTTAAGTTCTACTGCTGSCAAGATACACATTTTAAATGAACTTTGCATCTAATAAAATACATTGGAACACCTATATAAAAACAAAAGCAAATCCTCATTGTACTACTCAGAATGATAAGAAAGCAAGCTGTATTGAATACCTACCCTGAATTCTCCCAAACTGCACTGCTGAAAACTTGTGTATAGCTTGTGTATACATTTATGTAATAAATAGAGGGGGAAAAAAACAGTCCTTGGAAGGAATAAAAACAATTTCAAGTTCATTTTCTGAGTCATTTGCATGCTGTGGGTTAAGAGCATCAGAAGGATCCACCAGGATATTTGAGACATCTAGCCAGAGAAGCGTGATGCTCTGCAGATGTTAAGATAGCTCACCCTGGTCTATCATTTAGTTCATGGTATGGACAAGCTCACAAACTCCCTAAATGACTTCCTAAAGGCCAATTAAACTCCAGTTCCACAAAAGGCTACAGCAAAGGTCTTTCGTGGGTTGGAAGCAGGCATAGATTCAAAGGTGGGGAGAAGAATGACAGAAAAACTGACCTTCCTCCTTGAGCACTGCCAAGTACATTCAGTGGCACACTAGCTGCCACGTAGCCATGCAGCCCTGTCCCTCCTTCATCTCATTCCAAGCAGGACTCACCTGCCTCGGCCTTCATTCCTATATAGGAGGAATAGCTGTGCTTCCTTGGCAAGAACAACTCCTGTTTCTTGTTCCGACTTCTTGCCCCTTTTTCAGAACATGGTATTACAATGAGGTATTTACGTTAGTTTAGATTACTCTTTGGAGAGCCTGGACTAACCAGCAGACCACGTTCTTACCTCCCAAAAGCAAGAAACCAAACTCAACCTCTGTTGAGGCTTGACATATGGCATTTAACACAAAGCCGCCTCTGGTATTCTTTTCTGCTTAGCTAATGCCTCTCAAATTTTTCAACTAATAGTCAGTTATCATTGAAGTGTAAATAGTTTGCTGTGTGGATTGGCTAAGCTACCTATTAATCAACCAGATTAAAAAGATGACAGCGAATCTCCAATAATTATGCAGCATAATTAAAAGGCTGGGAAGCTTGATTTAGAGCTTATTAGCCCTCTAAGTCCTCCATTAGCCATATTAGTTTCCCGCATTAGATCCCAAAGGTAAAATATTACTGCTGTACTGTCAGTCACAAAGATCTGACYGGTACTTTCAAATGTTACACTCACCGCTGAGTTTTCTGGCCTTTCGAATTTCAGTGTATAAAACTAAATGTTTTTGTTAGTCTTCTTAGTGGAAGCAAGAAACATACAATTTATGTGCAGGAAATTCCCTTTCCCACAGGGCAAGATAAAACAGAATCCACAGTGAACAAGGTATTTCACCTAACTGATACTCCTCTGTACTTCTGTTCTCCCCATCTTAAAAAGGGATGAAAGATACTGAACTTGCTTAATGGAGCACTTTGAAATATGCCCTGCAGCAGCTAGGCTTTATTCTACGCGCATTCGTATTTTTTCAGATGTATGTATTGGGGTGTGAGAAAGAGAGTAACAAGCAAATCAATGATTCCGACTTTACAAATGCAATCAAAAATCCCAGTCAGATATCATTATGCAGCCTTGCAATATGTTTGTCCCCCTCTAGCTAGCTCCATAGTAGCTCTTCAAATCTGCTGCTAAAACCTAAAACGATGTAGAAGATAAATGGAGAAGATGAGGGCAGAGTTCACAGAAGCTGTTCTGTAAGCCAAATCTACTTTATGTGCAAGATCTAGGAAATAATAAAAAGATAATTCTCCTTGAACTCTAATGCTAAACAAATTGGTGCAACGCATCAGGGTTATGATATCACGAAAATATTGAAGTGATCAGGAATCTGTAGAAATCACAAGTTGCTCTCTTGAAGTTTGTCTGTAGGTAGGTAGGGTGTTTACCTGGGATCAGACAAAAGCGTTTCACACAGAAATCATCTACCCGAGGGCAGTTTCTGCTTGACAGCATGGGACTGTGCCCTCCCGATATTCACAAGGCAGAGCTGTAAACTGCAGGACAGGAAGGTGAAGCCATAGAAGCTCTTATTGCCCAAATAGCATCTGGCACCTTTCGATGGGCTCCATAAGCAAATGTCATTTCACAAATGCCAGTACTTCTCAAGCGGCTCACCCACTGTGATACTAACTGGCCGCTTTCCCGTTACACTCACAGCGGCCAGTATTTCTTCCACGCAACCTCCTCACCTTTGAGCAAGAGCCGATAAGCAGTTTTGTAAAGTTAAGGAAGATACATCATTATTTTCTTCAATAAAAATAGACATCTACTGGGTTAATAGCTACTGTGGTGTAGATGAACAACTYCCAGTGTTACCTTCTCATTTTCTCTGCTGTTTCCCACGTTTCACTGGAATCTATCATGAGAGGACAACCAGCCACTCAAGCCCCCTACAAGAACTTCTCATTCTGTAATTTCAGGTACCCATCCACAGTCACATTTATTTAAACTACAGACTACAGTCATACTTACTAAGCAAGTACTGTACAAGAGTACACAGAGTTCCTACCTAAATATAGGAATGCTATACTTACCTTAGTTTCTCTCTTTCAAATTAAAATACAACACTTCACAAATCTGCTTCTTCTTCCATCTCTGTTCAGACTGCAAGCTGTCTTGGACAGCGTATTGTCACAGTCCCTATTAGCAAGGTTCTGCTATTTAGCTTTTAAATTAACTTCATATTATTATAGTCTTATCTTGTTTGTATTTGGTGAGAAAATCCTCGTTTAAATGCTCAAAGGCTTGCTGTCCTGTTAGATCAGTCAAAAAGGAGTTGCCTTCAGCTGAGGATCCCCTGTCCACTCCAGTCATATAAATCAGGGCAGAATCTACCCACCCATCACCATAGCATCTAGGCTGCCATACACTGTTACAAAACACCTCCCTGTCCTCCAGCACATCTGTAAAACAAGAAGCTCCTCCCGTCTTCCTCCTTTATAGAGCTTTCCAAGCCTCATGAATTATTATTTTGGCTGTGCCAGCAATAAGCTAATCAGAACTGCTTGTTTCTAACAGCTTCTAAAGTAAAATCCAGATTGCTGTTTGTCTCTGTCTCTCCATGGTGCTGAGGCTCCACTCTTTCTAGCACTAAGGATGACACTTTTCTACAAAAAAAACCATCCCTGCTGCAAAATGTGAAAGGGATCTGTTAATTAAGYCAGATTGCCAGTGGCTCCTGGTGGGGATGCAGCTGCACTGCATGTTCCAGTGTTTTAAAAGCATCCTGGTGTTCAAGAACATTGTCATTATTTTCTGTACGGCATTCTCCCGAACACYATTAAACACACTGAAGTAGCACATTTGCTCATATATCACATTGCAGGTTACCAACTTCCACTGGAAGGCTGTGACTGCACAGCACATTGCATTCAGTTTGAATGTTTCCCTTCCGCTCGGGTGGTTCTTGCTTCCTTCGTCACCCTCCTCTGGGGCAAGTCCATTAGCTGTGTGCAGCTTCGGCGGTAGTTTTTGTTCTTGTTGTTCTTTTTGTTTGTTTGCTTGTTTTTAGTTGCCACAGCCCCTATAACAACTTTGTCAAGCTAAAATCAAAATTAGCCRAGAAAGCAGAAGCCTGAATCTGCTAGAGCCTTCTTCCCGACAGCAACAAACCTTTCTGCTTGAGAAGGCAGAGGTCACCGGTGTTTCATGCTGYAAGATGCTCATTACAAGACTGTATCATGCTAGTGTCTGACAGGCACAAGCAATGATCACCTGTGGTGATGGGAACAGGTGGGCTGAGATGGACCTGGTTTGAAAGAGCTTACAGCCTAATTACATGAAAAGGGGAGATAACAGGTAAAATCAATCAACAGATGGTAGAGGTGGGAAGTACAAGGCAACAACATGCAGTTATTTTTAGTGTATCAAGCATACATGGGTAGCCGGCTACTCTGTCATCACTCAAACTTAGATCCTCACTACAGCTTCATTTAATACTGATGTATTAAAAGGCTAAACCTCCCACAAGTCCTGAAGCTCCTGGTTCCAGCTGTAGAATTGCTGCTGCTGTCATTGTGGAAGATGGCCACAGACTGTGTGAAGAAAAATCTTTCGCAGTTCTAGTCAGGCTTTAGGATCTTGTGGGAAGCAGCACAGATTAAAATACAACAGCAATTCTGAGCAGCAAATTGCATTTGCGCAAAGCCCAAACGGGTGTAATTTTGCCACACATCACCTGGCTGAGTGGATATACCCATACTGCATCCAGAGCATAAGGGCACCTCACCTAGACATGCAACGTGAGCATGATAGGCAGCACAGATTTAAGAACTCAAGTAATGACCTTGTTGCTTGTAGGAGCTCCATTACTGTGGCTACACTGYTATCAGCATCCCAGGTAGGTAGTTCAGAGCTAGCTGGGGCGGGCCTAYGCAACCTACACTCACAGCTTTGAATGTAGATCTGAGCTAAGACCTTTGGAGCAAYCTGAAATAAGAGTGGTGCAAAGACAGGGTAAAGTCTTCTTCATCCGTCTTGGGATCACGCATGTAAGAACCATGACACAYGGACTGCTGAGGAGTTTTCAAGAGAGAGCAGAATGAAAAGGGCATTTTTTTTCTTTTTTAAATACTGTTACAAGGAGTCTCTGCAGAGAAGACAAAAGGATTTATGGAGAAACCGGGCTGCTGAGAAAGGCAGGCATGTGGGTTGGGAAGGGCACGGGCTGATGAGTAGACAGAGCATAGGAGATGACAGCATAAGCAAGACCAAGCTGTGAAGAGCTTTTAAAATAAGAACATGTAGTTCCCTTCACAGGGTACCCACAGGCCAGAGAGGAAGCTTGATCATTCTGTTCTCACTGTTTTATGTCAGTAATGGCAAAACACGTCTGCTCAGCTGTTCAAAAGACAAAAAATACCAGGTTCACTTAATGTCTCCATAATCACAGAGATAAAAAGGGACCTCTTAGAGCACCTCATTAGGATCCATTGCTTTCAGTTTGTCTGATGAAGCTGACACCACGGCACAGGCAATTCCGGTTTTATCTTACTGAAATTGCTGTGAATTTAAAATTATATGTATATATGATGGATATAAATACATCTCTTTCAACTTCCAGTCAGAGTAAAAAATACATGCATTAAAAAAAAAAACCCTAACAGCTGCATCCTAATGAATCCTCCTCTAACCGAGCCTTTAAACCTCTAAAACGAGGATCAGCTACGTAAACTGAAATTCTGAAGTACGATTTGGTTCTTACGTGAGCACACGTACACACACRCACTCTCGGTGTCCGCACTGCAACTCGGAGACTCGGCAACGTAACGAGAGCCTTAGGRGAAGGAAGGCACTGGTGCACCTTCCTTCCTCTAGGATCTCCAAGCAAGAGGACAAGGAAATAACAGAGCTTTTCACCTCACTGGTTCAAGCGGCGAGACGCTACCGCGCGAAGCCTCATTTTGTTCTGTTCCCAATCACTAAGGGGGCATAGGAGGGAGTTAAACAGCCCTTCGGGAATAACACCAGCCCCGGGGGCAGGAACAAGAGCAGCCGGCCAGTCTGAAATCCGTGACACGTGAGGCGGGCAAAGCAGCTGAAGGCAGCCACCATTCGATACGGTTAGCTCAGCCCTGCTCTTCTTATGCCATTCACTAGAAAGGAAGAGCTTAATCAGCAGGGCAGAGTGAACGAGCTGCAGAAGCTGAAAGTCTTCTCCTGGTGCCAAGCAACGGGGAACCCTCCAGGTWAAGAAAGGCTGACACAGAATAAAGCCTATTCTGCCAGTCCGAACTGGGCCTATTCTAGGCAAAGCACCTGGGTTTTCAGTTAATAAAGTGGGGCTAAGAGGTAACTGCTACTATTGCAATAATTGCCTGGGGGGGTGGGGAAACGCATTAGGGCAAGAAAATACGGAGCACATAAAAGCACTCGTTAACATTCTTTATATGTGCTTATCATGAATTTTATACAGGGTTAAATATATTTTCCAAGGACTAACACTGCAAGGCTGAGGATTAAATAGGATAATGTACAATATGATTTACGAAGTTTTAATGGAAAATCCCCATGGGTTGTGTATAAATCTTATTTATAGCTTTAAGAGTATGTAATATACTTATTGTATATTTTAAAAACTGTGGGAGAGCAGTCTCTGTCATAGTTAATCCATTAAAAAAAGCAACTCCTAGGGGGCTCCTAGGGATAAGACATTTGCTATTTTAAAGACTATCAGTGTGTACAGTGTGAAATGTCCAATATGATTTAGTTAGTGGGGGAGAAAAGAGGAATAAAWGAACCCAACCTGTCTTGAAGGAAGGAACAAAATGGCTGTTTCAGAAGTGAGCTCCGTCCATTCAGATAAGAGGGACAAGGCGAGGGGAGGAGGAGGAGGATGAAATCACTTGATGCAGGCTCTGTCCTGATGCCTGTGCTAGCTAATCTCTGCCAGAGGATTAGAGCTCCATCTTTGTCTTTAGATTAAAAGAGCCACTACAGGCCCCTTCTTAGCTGGTCAAATGAGGCATGTTCTCGTACGTGAAGATAATCGTTTTAAGTTGAATCCATAGAATCTAGTAGCTCTATCTGAGGAGGGAAGGGATGGTATTATCTAGCTATTTTTGTTAAGTTCCTTCCTCTTACCCTTGTGAAAGTCCCCCCCCAACAAAGTTTACAGAATCAATTTTACATCAGTTCAGGATATCAGCTCTTGGACTCTCTACTTTAGCTTGACATGAAGAGGGAGAAAAAAGAAAGGGAGTCCTATCTCTGAAAAAACCTTTGTTATTATCAATTTAGATAAGCCAGTAAAAGGAATCACTCACAAATTTTCTGTTTCAGAGCATGCATGTTTGTTCTTTTCAGTGGTGAATGCTCATCCACGGGACATCACCCTAGAGAGCCACATAGCTCCTAATGAAGAAGCAAGATTATCTTGTAAGATAAAATCAAGCTTTATGAAAGACACTGACTTACATTGTGTAAGGTGGCTGGTTGGTTGTCTTTAAAAATAAGATAAAATCCTTGGGTCTGGCCAGGGAAACTAAATCCCTAATCTCGTCTAAGTTAGGTACAGAGGTTTGAGTAAGGGTGTCTGAAAGTTAATTTGCCTTTCTTGTATTCCTTACAAGTTCTTAGAAGCATGTTGATATATTGGAATTCCTAGACTAGACAATCAGAGCCAGTGATTCATTTCCAATATGCCAAAGTGAGCTAGCATGGTACTTGGGATGATAATATTGCATGAAATAAGATTTTTTAATGAAATTTCTGAGAAGTGATTCTCCTAATACATTCCACTCAGATTTATTCTAATTATGTCATATTGCTGGATGCCTTATAAAAATGAGACATATTTCAGTCTACCCAGAGAATCAAAAGTAAATGTGTGAACAGTTTTGGTAGCACYGGTCATATATGGTACGTTTGAAAGGTGTTAGACATGATCTTTTGGGGGAACATATGGCTGTTTCTAGTATTTTACTTCCAGGTCAAGCTTTGATTTGCTACTTCAATAAGGCCACGTGAAGATACACAGCAGAATTCACAGCAGTGTAAATCAAAGAGAATGAAGAGCACCCTCATGAAACTGGATATCTGATGAGATCCATTTGTTGACTCGGTTGTAATAAATCTGGTCTGTAACAGAGCACAGACATTGCAGAAAAGACTGAGGCCCCACTCTGCTAGGTCAAATACACATGTGCACATGGAAAGAATTAACTTGAATTAACCTATAAGCTAAATCAACTACGGGAATAAAGGAAATATTAATGTCGTGAAACCCAGAAGGAAAGAACACAGGTCTTCCCAGTCTTACAGGAGCCYGCTTATCCATGCGTCACACCTTCATTTCTGAAGGTAAGACCATAACCCAAACCTGCCTCTTCCCTTCCCAGTTCACACGTATAGATATCATCGCTTTTATGCAGAGGTTCCTACCAAAAAATTGGGAATGATGTAAAGGTTTGGAGCTTGTTGAGTTTCCTGCCTCTCCAGTAAATGTACTGGAATCCTACAGGCAGTAGGATTCCTCTAAGGAAATGGTGGGGACTACTGGGAAGTCTTTTCCTTAGAGAATGATGGAAGAAAATGTTACAGAGTTATTCCTTCTCTGAAGAAATGATACAGACCTTTCTACAACACCCCTTTCCGTGGTGTCTTCATTGACACTGCTTTTAACCTTGATAAATCGGCACGTGCAGTTTGTTTCTTCTTCCTGCRGCAAATTACCTGCTTCAGTGTTGGTGCCACATACCGGATGCACTCAACCTATGGCACACAGAGGTCTGCCAGCGAGGCCCATTACGTCCTGATGTTCAGTTCATTTGGAAAGATGTCGGGCAGCGTGAGCCTGGGCAGAACGGCCGCTCCCTCTGAGCTGTGATCACTGGAGAAGGGTTTCTCCATGGCTACTTCAGGCACCTAACTTAGGTGAAACTCAATGGATTTAAGAACCCTAGTTCCCCTCAYAGCAGAGGATGGCGATACTGCTAAAGGAATGAGTCAGAGCACGCAAGTTAGATTTRAAGTAGTAGGCACCTTGAAGTTGGAGAAGCAGGGTACATCAACTCCTTTGCTTCCAAAAGGGAAGGCACTAAGTAGCACACACCAGGGCAGAGAAACAGGAGAGAGAAATACCAAATGTCAACACATAGCATTTCCTTACCACCTGCAAAAATACCTCGTGAAAGGGAGCCTTCAGGCCACCACTCAGAGATACAAAGTGAAGGAAACTGCCATTAGATGCCACACACATCTCAGCAGCAGCAAGGGAATGCAGAAATAACATTTTATCAGCCTGGTCCAAAGGGTTCTAGATATCTTCAAAAAGTGCTAATTTATTGGAAAGCGAAATCATCATATATAAGATATTTACACTTCTGACAGCCTTGTAATCTGAAATAAGGAAAGAGATCTCATCAGCATTTTTCAGAACGGGAAAGACAGCTGAGAAATTAAAGAAGGGTGATAAAGTTTTACCAGATAATTGCAARAAAGCAAGCTTGAAAACAGCCCAGSGAAAGACAAATTACCCAGCAAAATGGTTTCTTGCTGTTATCAGAATAATCCTTAGGGGCATCTTCAGCCCTATAGAATTTAACTGGAATGAAATCCTATTGGATTTTGTAGAAAGCACATTAAAGATCTGTAGTTGTTATAGAAAATGATAACCTTTCTATAGGGTACTAGAAGCTCTCCAGTAGAATTATATAGCACAGACAACACTTTCTATTACATTTTATAGGATGATTTAAAGTTTTTCTTTTTTTTAACGCCATACTGAAGAGATCACTACCATTTATCTTAGACAGGAGGAAAATGCCTAGTAACAGAGCAAAGGCGTGATGAAATAAAACACAGAAAACGGAATGAAAATTCCCATTCATCCTTTTGTATAGTATTAGGACAAAAGTAATTTCTTTCAACAACATATTTAGATATTGTGAAAAACAAGAGCTCAACAGATTGCAGAAAAAGGAGTCGGAAGAACYAAGAACATTTAGAATTACAGCAGGAGGGTTACAAAAAAAGTAACAGTGGATATCTTTGAAGGAGTAGAAACCATGAGGCACTCTATCTCTAATCTGTTGGGCAACAAAATCTAGTATCTCTTAACAGTTCAATGTATTGTAAAAGTCCACTAGAGTTTCTTGTACTTTCTTTCAAATCAGGTACCGTTGATCAATGTCAGCAGCTCTGAGAAGAGGGTTGTTTAAAGAGTGACAGCTGCAAGGAACCATCCAGATTCCTGAGGTTTCTTTTGAGAAGAAAAGAAGAAAATTGGTGTTTCCAATCTGATTTGGATTTTGGGGGTACAATACAAACAAATACTTTGTAATGAATGAATTTAGCAAAATTCCTCAGGAAATGGCATCAGCATCCACTCTACACAATCAAATATGAAATTAATAAGTAGAAATGAATATTTTTTGTAAGGTTAAGGCAAGTATCTGGCTCCGCATCTCATTTCTAGAAAGGTGCTTTACAGAAGAGTACAGCAATCTCAAATCGGAGATAAACGACAGGCAGAGGCTTCTCTGTTCTGCTAAAAATATATAAAGGTGCCTTTACAGTGAATGAGAAACAGTGCCTGTATTTTCTTACCAGCAGCTCAGAGATGAGACTGTGTCAATGGAGCAATGCTGTTTAACACCACTTGAAAACTTTGCCCTGATTATTTAGAAGGGAAGACCTGATGCCATGAAATCCTTACAGGTGTGAAAAGGTTTCTCACTCATATGTGTACCAACATACTTGAAATAGAGTTGAACTGAGGTTAAAATCTGCCAGAGCCTAAAACATTTGCATAAATCAAACAACAACAAAAAACAACARAAAGCAAAGGCCAAAATACCCCTTTCAGACTACTCTTTTGCTAGTACMTCATTAGCTCTAGGAGAGTAATTTCTCGTTTGTCGCAGAAAATGGGAGAAGTGAGACCTACTTATCTCTCTGTTGGAAAGTCTCTCCTACACTAAAGAAATCTTCTGAGCTCTTACTTTTCTATTGAGGTTTCAAAGCAGAAAATGTAGAAAAGCATTACGCTCAGACCAGAGGTTTTTCATTTAGTCATCGGTCTCTCTCGCATGGCTGCCARCACAGAAGTTATATTAAAAGCAGCAGCAAATTGTGTTAGAGGATTAAGGAACTGCCAAGCCTTCAGAGGAGTCCTGTGCATTGGATTTTTCCCTGCTTTTACACCCCAAGTAGACTGTAGGTACTTGTGCAGAATGAGTGCACAAGCCTGGGAAAGTAGTGGAGAGTCAAGCCTGCAGTTTGTAGGTAATGTCACTTCAGCATTGGTGTGGGACAGCCACACAGGAGAAATCTTATGAAGGGGAAAAAACAAAAGAACACCCACCTTCCGAGCCCCTTCTGTCTTCCAGGCRTTTTCTCCTAGTAGCAAGATCCTAGAAGGCCAGAGAGGGAAAGAGCTCAATTAAACTCTCTATCAACTCTTGGATCTGCTTCATGAAAGTAAGGTCTTGCTTCCCCGTAGTACTGATCGTGCTTAAGCAAAACTGACGACCAAAACGAGTGTCTCTCCATACGTGCAGTTACTTGTAGCCTGTAAATCTCAGGTCAGGCTTCCCTTGGATTCTCTCAAAGTCTTCACCCAGGATCAAGAGCCAGACTGAGCTCTTGGGGGTCTGTGTGCGCAGACGCACCATACTGCATACTACAGACACTAAAAARCTTCAAAGTCAAAACAATAACAGAAGCAAATTAAGACTACTTAATTCTGAAAAAGGATTGAACACAGAAGTTCAATATAATCTAATTTGGGCCAAATTAAACTAGGCCAACTTAAATTCATACTTTTCCTGAGTGTCCCACGTAAATAAACCCTTTGACCAAGTTGGCTATCAAAGAGGTGACTTTCTACTAGCACGACTGTAATAGGATGTCACTTTACAATCCCCCATGAGATCAGCTATTTGTGGATGGATATTGCAAATGTGAAGGACACATTTCTTGCCTTTAGATGCAAGTTCATGAGATATATTYAGCTACACTCCCTCAATCCCAGTGGACTGAAAGTCCTGATTCATTTCYCTTTCTAAATTCTTGCCCTTTGGTGATACTTTATGAAGTCCAACAGAGCTGTTCCTCATGTAAGGAAAGGAGAAAATCAGGATGAAACTGCTGTAAGAACCTAGCCGGAATGCTGATTACATTTCAGTGGAGAGACAGTAATAGAGGGCTGGATGCTCAGYGATATAAAATGCTGAATATTCCCTCAGCTGAGCAGAACTGAATTCACTTAYACCAGCTAAGAGTCAAACCTGAATGTGGGGAGTAGAGGTGAAATCTAAATGAACCATTCAGAAAATGTTCCTTTACCAGCTGATTGCACCAGCTGTCTTCTTCCTCCAGACATGATAAATTCATTGTCATTGCCCAACATGTGCAGCCAAAAGCTGGTAACTCTGAATTCTTATTAATGGCAGGTGTGGAATTGGGTCATGTCTACAGAACACAAGCATTTATGATCATGAGCAAGTTCTAAACTAGTAAGGGGAAGGGGCTTTCAACTGTGAAAAGAAACGAGTTAATAGATACAGAAATACCAGTTACTCGGAGCTGCCTCTCAAACACAGCTAAACAGTTAGCTGGTCATTGGAGGCAAACTGCAAGCTGGAGGAACATTCTTTACAAAGAGCCAGAGACATCCACGTGTTCAGGAGGGATGAGACTGAAATGTGTGTGTTTGTGCATTTAGGTTGCAAYAAGATTTTCATTGACTCTTGAGAAAATATATGCTAGTAGGAGTTTTGTAGCAGATGTCCTCCAATCTGCACACACAACCCCTACTGCCGTTTTATTTTGGACGGGGTGCAAAACTAGCCGTCTGAGTACTTGCAGTCATTAAGAGGTCTGCTGGCATTTAGCAGCCCCAGAGTCTTTGCCAAAATCCAATTTGCTTTGTCACCTCTTGCCTAACTAGATTCTTTCCATGTAAACTCAGTGTATAGTTTTTGATACAGATCCAAATAAAACCCTCTCTTAAACTTTCACAAACTCTGGACCAGTCTCAGAAAAATAGATGAGCGGATACTAGAGAAATTCTAGTCTCCAGCAGCACGTTATAAAACTAGAGACAAGGCAGATAGCTAAGGAAGCCAAGAGCCATTTTTCCCCCAAAACAGTAACAGAGACTGAGATAAAAGAGATTATAATACACTTATGAAGGTTACAAAATCCATGGTAGAGACCAGAAGTGGACACAAATGTTCAGAATCTGCTGTCTTAGCCACAAAACTACCCACCTACAATTAATGTTGTAAATATGAAACATAATTCCGTTCCCAAACAGTTAATCCAGGATATCCTGATCTTAGGGACAATCTAAACAAGACAACATGTTTACACAAACTTCTTCCACAGTGGGAATCCTCCAGACAAAATTTCTTGAGTGGTGATTTACTACTGCCTAGTACAGAACAGCAGCCTACTCAGACGCAAGCCTTCAAAGGCCTCTGAGGGCCTGGGCTTCACCAAGATAGTCAACTCAGCACTGAGCTGAGCGTGGTCCACAGGCAAACACAGCATAGCTGAGTCAGCACTGTGGCAACCAGCCTAATTRCCCACATTAAGAACATAATTATCCCAGGCAAAGTACCATAATGATGCTGCTTTTAGGACTCAAGCTAATACCTCTGCGTAGACATAGCAGCTTGCTGAAATCTCTAATACCATTTTGTGTCAGGCCATATAAAAGTGTTCTCTGTGCCCTGCTAAAAAGGGAGGGAAACATGGGGGGACGGCACTTCTGCCCCTTTCTCCCCTCATCAGGGCATCTGAAAGATTCAAGTGCTAAGACGCAAGACAGACACTGAAGTTCAACCAAGTTCTTCAGCTACACAGAGCTCCTAGTTTTCAAACAGTGCTGCTTGCCTTTCACTGCTTGGCAGCCTGAGTTTTCCTTCATGGCTGGTTTCCAAGTGAAAGTAAGTAGAACAGCAGCTTAAAACAAACAAACAAAAGGAAAAAATAAACCAAAAAAACCCAAAAGCCCAGCAACAGCATGCCTTTTTATCTGTGTGTTAGTTAATGTTCCAGAACCTGCAGAGASACCTGTGCTTGTGTGTCTGTGTCCATTAACTTTTGCTTTATGGTTTCCTTTTTCTCATTATGCCTTTCATTCTTCTGAAATCTCAATTGAAGGCTGTYTCTTTTCTTTTCTTTTCTTTTTTTAAGCAGATCAGTGGTAGCTTATAGTAGCAATCATACCCAAGAATTCATTGAGCGGTATAAGCTTTTTGGAGGGAGAATATGTAGGAGTGGAGAACAGAATGCAAATGACTATCAGCAGCTTTTATCTAAGAAAGGTAAGTGGATCGCGGTGGCAACATACTCAGCAAAACTCAGTGGCAGTGCAAGTTCAAGATTCATGTTTATTAAGCCTCTCTGATAAGCCTGAGAGTAAATGTGGTAGGAGACCTCCAGGCAGTATTGTCCGAAACGCAGCCCCGAAGCACACGAGTAAGGATCCTTGATAATACGACTGTAGCGACGGTGCCGTATACAGCGCAAGTACCCTTCCTGTCATTTTAAAATGGGGAAACTGAGGCAGGGAGGTGAAGTGCCTTGCAGAAAGCCACACAGCAGGCTAGTGGCAGAGCAGATCGGACACACAGATTTCTTGGTTCCTACTGCTCTGGTCATTAGATCAAGCTGTTTGTCAACTACGAAACTAAGTGGCTGCAGTCCAGGCATGCTGCATCTTTCGAGATGGATAAACCACAACCTTAGCATTTTTCCCATATGTTTACTTACTTTCAAGAGTTTGCACCTGATTTCTGGAGTGAGATGTACCATTTTTACTAGAGCATGTCCAGCTATCCGAAAATATTTCATTATCTCTTACAATAAGAAGCCCTTCCTAATCACGTAACTTCTCCCTGTGTGGATAGACTGTGGTCAAGTKTTTTTTAGCAGTATTTTGAACAACTTAATAAATTGAACTCCYTAATACTTTTGTTGTCAGGAATATATTCCCACGCCTTTTCAGTAACTGTTATGTCCCTGAAGAACAAAACACCATTTTGCTTTCAAACATGGAAGTTTGACGACAAAGGAAAACTTGTTAGCAGCACTGGCATACATTTCATCTGATGTAAGAGAGAAACACAAAACCTGCACCTGTCTCTGGAAAAATCATTTTCCAGCTCAAAACAAAAAACAAACAAAAAAAACCCCACCCACTAACTGAAATTTTGTTAGTGGGGGCATTTTATTCTACAGAATGTTTGTTTCTATATACATGATCAAGATGCCACAAATCCAAACGCACAAATTACCATAATCCTCGAATGCCTTTTAAATCCCAGCACCATGAGCCTGTCACTGGTAATGGCAAAAGCTCACATATCTGTACATTGAAAGCTGAATAAATGCCAACCAAAATGTGCTTCCCTCTTCAGTATTTCCTAAGCTTTCCTAAGAATCATAACATTCAAACTTAAGTTTTCTACATGTTAATAATGTGCACACAACTGGAATTAAAGAGAGACTCRTAACCCTATCGAGACCAGTCCTCAGTTTTGCCTCAAGGTTCTCTCCTTCTCTTTGGAGAAGTGGATTTCTCATGATGCTTTCTACTTGACATTTTTGATTTTTTTTTTCCTTCAGGTTTAGACCTTTAATCCTTTTCGCGGTCTCAATGAACCTCTCAGACTGCAGTGGGTTGTATTCCCACATGATTCAKAAGTCACTTAAGCAATACAATACTCATCAATATTTCCCAGATTTCTTGCCTATACTTAGCCCAAAAAGAAGGAGCGTATACAACTAAGGTAAAAAGAAAAGGTGGTAGGAATTTTAAGGCACCATAAAGATACAAAACTAGGAATTGCTAACACCATTATTGCAATAATACAATGTCTTATGACGCCTGTTGAGGTAAAAGGTTTTAGGAACGAGGAGACTCCTGTTTCARAACAACTTTCAGTCTAGGTACGCATTGTTCAGTGACACCCAAACTAGGTGAAAGAATCCATCCAATCTTCTATCAAGGTTAATGCTAAATGCTAACAGCGGAGATTTCAGATATCCTTAAACTAAACAGTTATGAATATTTAGCCAGTCACATSCTGGTAACGTTAGTGGTTGCAATAAACCATATGGCTTATACCCCTTTTATAACATTTTTGTCCTTTAACACACTTGCAGRTATTTTCAGTCTTCAGATTCAACATTTTCCTTCTGAATAGAGCTTAAGTAAAGTCTTTTTGTTAAAKGTCACCAGTTCAAATGTTACTGTTGACTCAGGTTGTTCTACTCTAGACACACYGCTGGCTTGCACATTACTGCCAGGGTATGCGAACTGATTTTCCTCTTTTTGCCCTTGTCAGATGGTACAGGCTCATCATAAATGAGTAGGACTAGAAAACTACATGTCTGGGTTTATTAGGAATAGTAACTGTTCATATTGTGGTGCTATGCATGCATGCCATTCAGATTAGGCAGCTTTCTGGTAAACACTGTAGAAGCAAAAAGTCTCCTTTCATTTGAGCATGCAGTCAGCAAGGAAAGGATAATTAGTCCAATATGCAAAGTCTGTAAAACGCAATCAATAAAGAGACAGTTCCCAATGCAAAAGGCAGACRCAATACAGAAAATAAATGGCCACTACTGAGCACTACCTTACACCTCCCCCGTATCATTAGGCAAATTACCTAACTAAATGTCCGCAAATATTTTAAGAATCCCAAGTCTTACCAAACTCAGAGTTAGGTATTCCAGCCTCCTCCACCTGCGCCTCCATGGAAACAGCCTTCTGTGCTCTGCAAACAAGCTTAGTATCATACCAGCCACCACATGGCTTCAGGCATGTAKGATCATGGATACTCCAAAAGGTACCCTTTAGTCATGCTTCCTAAGCTGCTGTGTGYGCGCAAAATGTCTTGAAGATCTCACTGTACCCAGAAAGCAACAGATTAGGCATATCTTGAGTTACTACTGATGATTCCAATCCCACATATCYGCTCCCAATCCTCCATTTTAGCAGGTATAAAATCTAAGGACTTTGAGCACTTATATATTTCCATGCTCTAAGTGATGTAAACCATGCCCTAAATTCTGCAGATTCTGAAGTAATGAGCATAGGAAATTCTTCCCCATGTTAGTTGTTAGGAAAAATGCAAATAGTAAATTTTTCTAAAAACAACTAATATACTAGAAAACTTCTTTAGTGCAAGTTCTACAGGATGCAATTATTTCTTTGCCATTTTGTTTTTAAATTGTCAAAATTCCCTAACATAGTTATGTTGATACAGTAAGGAATTCTTTTGCTAATGTGACACGTTTTATTGGGAGAGGTGCTGTAAAGGTACCGGCAGAAGAACTATTTTGCCTTTATAAGCTACACTGCCCATGTTTCTTGAGAGGTTTGATACTACAGCTAGTACCAGCAAACTGCTCTAGTACGACAAGGTCTAAAACAGAACTTAAAGACATAATCTAAGTCGAGTGTCCACTATCTACTTGCGAGAAAAAAAGAGGAGAGAAGAAAAACACTTTGCAGTTAAAATGCTTAAAAGGTTTATTAGAAAGACGACAGAGGTGGAATGGTTGCTGTAAGAGAGTGCTGGAAAATAAAGAGAGGCACGCTCACATGGAAAGATATAAAAACAGTTGAAGCACATTGAGTAAAATAGAAGACTAAGAATGATGGGAACTGTTCGAATAAAACCGAGACAACCTCGCAATAGATGGGTAGGAGTTTCAGCAACCTCTAGTCAACATATTTTAATTACTCCTCTGAGTCCTTCTTCTCTGACCCTTCAAGTGATCACGCAGAAAAAGTGGTACTTGAGATGYGTCTTCAAGGCAGGAGACTACTGCTGACAATAACTGGATTTAGCAGGATTTTAGCACAGAAGACTGGTAAATAGAACAGCCATATCTCTACTTGCAAGACAGACCCAACAGGCATTCAGTTTTAATGCACTACAGGATAAACACGGTATTTGGCAAGTGACTATACCGACAATATCCCTTTGCTACAGGGTTCACAACGGAATGTAAGCCACCTACCATGATTTAGCCCAAAACAAGAGGAGGAGAAGGCCATTTCTTATCCCATATTTTTGACGCCAAAACTCAGAAACAGAAGTCATTTTTGGCATCACTGCAGGCTGTTCTTTGACACTCAAAGGCTGAAAAGAACTATTTTATTATGGAGAACTAAGATGTTCCATCTTGCTAACTGAAGAAAAGTCTATCTGGTGACTTGACTGTGGTTTATAAGGACTAAAACAATGGAAGACATTCAGTCTTCATCAGACCTAGGAGTGGCGTACAAAATTTTTGGCTCCATCTGGAAAAATTTAGAGGCCAACTGATAAGATCCAGAATATATCCACAAGAATCATCAAAAGTACAGAAAATGTGACCCATAAGGAAAAACCTGAACACAGTAGTATTCAAAGGAATGCATGACAACAGCCTTCAARTATATAAATGTATAAAAAATATTTTCATAGAATGTTGCTGCAAAGAAAGGTATGCTTGCCACACTCATGAAGAGAGCTTAAATTACACCAAAACAACATGTAGGTTAAAGATCAACAACAGTCTTTACTGTTGAGAAGGCATTGAAATATCTTATTCTTTGAATGTTGCAGTATCTCTGATGATTTCTTTAAGTCCCTTCCAGCGTTATCTAACATAACAGCAGAGACCACCCTATTAAGTAAAATAAAAGCCAATTCCTGTAAAACCATGCTACAAAAATTTAGCCAAAAGATGCGCCCCTTTTAAAAGTAATCAGTTACTCAAATAGCTCAGCTAGGAAAAGAGCAAATTCTCTGTCACTTGGAGTCCTAAATCAAGGCTTGACTTCTTTCTAAATGATATTCGATAGCCTTGTATAAGGCAGATGTTAGAGGGAATGGTTTCCCTAGTCTGTGTTCCGCAGAATCTAAAAGCTGATTATCAAAATGATTCCTTCTGGTCTGAAAAAAGTCTATTTCTGAGTAAGATGTTGCAGAAGAAAAAATTCACACAAGCGGTTTCTTTCATGAATTTGAGAAAGATMGCATCAAAATTCGTATCTTAAGGTAACTTACAAAATTACTCCAAGTCTATGAAGAAAATACTAACTTGCAAGCTAGAAAAAATARGATCACAAAATGCCTATCTGTCAGGCAGGACTGTGCAGCTGAGTCTCACTGCATTTATTTTAATTTGAGCAACATGTAGACTAAGAGCCTTTTTAATATCTCAATAGCAGACACTAAAACGAATGGCTTTTGGACGTTAGAAAGAAGAAATCTTACGCTCCACAAGAGGGGCAGGAAGAACAAGCCTTGTAAAGCGCTCATCAATTTATACATCATGAAAGAAGTATATTAACATGGGATCTTTTCTAAGTAATAAGCATACCATGTACTTAATATTTTGSTTGGTTTCTAGGTGCCACTTATTTCCTGACAACATCCTGGCTGTCAACACACATACACAGAAGTACTCATTAGCGGTATTGAAGGATGGTTTATAGAAGGTCAAATAATGGGCCATGACAATGCAATTATGTTCCCTGCTATAAAGGTCACTTTTACTCATCATAGTAATTATTTTGACAGGACTACATTTACTTCCACTGATTTCAATGCAGAAACTTCTCCAGCACCTTGGCCTTTCTGATTTCARTGCTGCATTTGCCTTTATTGCTCTCACTAATGCATGTTTCTTGATGCAAAACAAACAACAAAAACAGTCCCCAGGAAAAAAGAAAGAAAAAAAATCATGAGGAAGCATTGTAATTAAAAGTTAAGTAAAAAGTTAGTTTGAAATTTTAAGAGCAGTTAAGGCTTCACAACTGTATGAGGAATAACTATGGTGCAAGGCAAGATGTTCAGAAGAGCGCAGAACTACACACGCCTTTTGAAAATCTGAGCACTTCGCTCCGATTTTCTGGATCTAGAACACATTACRAGTAAGATTTTCAAAACAGCTTTAGGAAATCTGCTCTCAAARTCTCACTGAATCAATATCTTTAATAGTTCACTTATTTAGACTAATCTACTAATGGAACAAGGCTTATAATCTTGCTCTCAAACCTGTCCAGATYTGAGCAATCACTCAAAAGTTAACAATTTTGAAATATACAGAAAGCCAGAATTAATTTCTTACAAYTTTATCAGATCTCTGTTGTTTCCAAGAGCCAGCGGTCGGCCAGCCAAACACCACAAAACTGTCCCCAACTCAGCCTTACAGCTTGAAGACTTTTGTCCAGATAAGTAGGGTTTGGGTCTGCCTCCATTCACACCTCTAAACAGAGATAACTTAAGACAAAAACAAACCTGCACCCTAGACATCTATCCCATAAAACCTAGAGTGGTCAATGTCTATGTGAAGCAATTTTTATAAAAATTTAATTTCCTCATATGATGGGGTTAGAAGTACACATGGGGTAAGTAGTAGTAAATTCATTTAAGTCAGTGYACTATAGCACTCTTCATTGTTCAACAGCATTTTGCTAATTAATCCCAGCTAAACACCTGCTCTGTGTCGTCTGGACATAGCAGTGGCAGGATTAGGTGGGTAATATATGCACTGATGTTACAGCACTAAAGGAAGTGCAGAGTTGGAAGAAAGAGTAATACATAGACTATTCAAGTAAACAGAAGAAGGACTTGTATTCTTGAGGGGATCGATTTATCACAGGCTAGCAATCAAGCAAAGAGGATTGCCGGTGACATGATTTTCTCAGTGCTGCAAAGACACYAAGCATTCCTTCATGTTCTAGAAGTGCTTGGTCTCCCTAACCTCTCATTACCTGTCAGTAATCGCTTGTGGCCATCATAAAGCACGTTTTATTCCTTGCAAATAGCCATTGCTGCTGTTATATAGTGGCACATGACAGTATCTTTGTTGTATATATCGTACGGACAGACCACGTGGGGTCCACAAAGTGAATATATATGTACGCTGTTGGAAGATAGCTTGGTTCTTTGTGATCTCTCTCACTGCCATCTCTTAGCAGCAGGGTAAGTATAAAAAAATTAAAAGATTAAACAGAGTCCTTGAGACTCCACTACAGTGAGGACTCTGTAGTCCTCATACAAATTGGACTTCTATACAGTCCAATTTCAAGTGCTGAACAGCACGAAGAGTCATATTACAATAGAGAATTAGGCAAATGCGAACATGACTTCTCAGTTATAGTCTCTGTTTAATTCTCCTTGGCTATTGCTGCWGGATTGGCTCTGCTTGTGGGTGGCTTAATTAAGGAGATGCTAAGTGGGAAGAAGGAGGRAGAAAAATATCGCCTCCTGACCCTTCCTTTCCAGTATTGTGTTCAAATTCCATGCTTACAGCGTCTCCAAAATACAGCAGCCTTATTTTTCGTGACTACCAAGCACTTGGAATTCCTACTAAGTTTAAGCTGCGCATTAAGCGTCAGTTCCTCTGCAAACAGAAGCTCAGCATTCGTTGTCACTTCACCTCTCTTTTTACTTTGGTGCCACTTTCGAAACAGATTTTGATTCTGCTGCTGCCTGCTAACACGGCCTGCTCCAGCCCAGGCAACCCACTGCACTGCTTGGACGAATTGTTACCAGCCAGCCTGCAAGAATGGTCAAGTCACTGATTTTGTAGGCACAACACTAAGGTTTCTTTCYATGATTTGAAATGCCGGGTCACTATAGACAAGTTGCTTTATGTAATCTGGCAATTATGACATTCACAGTCCTTTGTGAAGTGCTTCAAGGCCACATACGAAATGAAAAGTATTATTAATGAGACAGCAATCGCTTTTAGGCAATAACTCTTCTCTCTCTGAGATGGCAGGTGGCTTTGCAAGGCAGTTCATTTTAAAAGGACAAGAAGGTCTCATACTTAACAGAGAGGGTTGCGATAGGACAAACAAAATGTAAATAGTCCCTATACATTCAAAGATAGCATGAGCACAAAAGCACTCAGCCCCTGTCTCAAAGCATCCTCCATACTGCCACAAAGTAACAGGATCAAATCAAATCGAGTAGCCCTCAGGTCAACGGTTACACAGTCCTAGAAAGGTCAATGATTTGTATACAGCCTTCCTGGCACCACATCGTAAGATGAAGACAAAAAAAAAGAGTTGTGTGTACGGCTCATACAAATCATCTTAACAAAATTACTGGCCTGCTTTACGCTACACATTGGGAAGCATACTTTACTGAATGGGGACCCCGCTCACACTACCAGGAAGAAAACTCCTCATATCAGTGTAGTATGGTCATGATCCCACAAATACGTCATATTTTAGTTTTTAAATTAATTGTTATATGAAATTCACATACTGAGTTATGGCCAAGTGAGAAAACACTGTGCAGAAATAGCCGTTAAGCACCAAAGGGAAAAGGTGGCAATGTTTCTTCTCCTGAGGCTTCAATGCTGACTTCATGTAGCAACAAAGAAACTAGGTCAAAACAAGATAAGCAGGAGAAATGAGACRATTAGAAATAGCCTATCTTGTACATTTTGAATAAGTCTTAATTAAAACAAGGTCAATTCCCAGTTAGGCATTAAAATGGTCAAATTAAAAACTAAATAAAAATGAAACACAGCCAGAACAAAACTAAGCAATCTGAAAATGTGGCCATAAATATCATAGTGGGAGCTTTGGAGCAATGATTTCACAAAATCTATTGCTACTGTACATTTGTAAGCAAAACCTTTTAAAACCTTAGCTTTAGCTGCAGGTTCTGAGCACTTAAAGAAAAAAAAAAAAAAGAAGAAGAAGAAATAAAGGATCAGAACTCTTTTTGAATAACTATCCTCCCCTTCCATCCCCCAGCCCTAATATCAACCCTAGAAATAGCTACAAAGGTATTGCACAAAGACTAACTTTTGAAACCGTCTTAAAGAATTAGTCAGGAGTCTACGTTTTTATATCCCCTCCCCTTTTTACTATGTCAATACTGTGCAACTAAATGAACCCTGTTCACTTTTATGTTTTGGCTAAACAAGAAAATTCAGCAGGCAGAAACCACTACATGTACAACCCCAGCCTCCTGCGCCACTCGTTGTCTCACCAATAAACTGGGACGGACTGGGCACAATCTGCAGCACGAAGAAGGGAAATGGAGATGAGGAAGGGCAGGTGTTCAGCTTAAGTCGAGCCTGGGAAAGGGGAAGAAACGCTGTTTGCTTAAATGTTGCATTGTTTATACATACTTCCTTCTGAATACACAAATAGGTAATTAGAAGTTTCTGTTAATTAGCAACAAATTAAATTAACTAACAGTTTCTTTAGTCAAGACTATGTGTTACAGCTGTAGAGAAATGTTTGAACAGCATCTACAACTATCCCAATGCCATAAAGTAAAACAAGAGATGCCAAACATTTGGCTTAAAAATCCAGATGCTTAGTCATCTAAGGATTATTGAATGCAATTAGCAATAACTTATTTTATATCTTCAAATCCCATAACTGCAGAATCTGAATGCCTTGTACTCAAGTGTGTTTATTCACAACCCCTGTTGGGATAATACGGTGTTCTTTTCCCATTTTACATAGGAGGCAGCTGGCAGCGGGGAAGCTAAATGACGGGGTCACTTCGGTTAAGAAGCCTGTGATGAGCACAGCCCTTCTGCAACACCACCCACTATCCATATCCCTTTGATGCTAGGAAGGCTGGTGAGGGTGCGATTTCCAAAAAGCTTAAAATCTTTCACAGAAGCAAATTAGGCATTGCAAAATCTATCTAGTGGAGCAGAGGACTTTCATCCGGAAGCAATGTCAGGGGAAAACATCCAGTTTTGATTTGTGCAAGATTTAAAAATAAAAGTAAGCTTAAAAAGGAAAAATTGATAACAGATACTACTTTCACACAGAAATCACACAAATACTCAGAAACCTCCTGCATTCCAGAACTTTTTTCCAAAGTCCTGCCTTTCCTTACTTATTACTAACTTGATGAGCACAGCTTATCATTCCACAGAAAACCCTCCCTGCATACAGGTATTTTAGAGCGAGAGAAAAGAAAATATAACTGATTTCTCACCATCAATTCACTAAAATGGTGTGGCCCACAAGTGTTAATTAACTCTTCAATTGTTTTCTGGGGCAGAATCAAGTTTTTCTAGTCAGGGGAGCATCATGAAAAACAGACTCTGTGACATGCTCACAGGCATTCACTGACTCAATGCGAGCTCCAGAAGCAAGAGTAAAGAACCAGAGAGTCAAAGATTCAATTTTCCCCTGGAACCACTCTACCGCACTCCAAACTTCGAAATGAAATGACTGCAGCAGCCAGAAGCAGCTGGGGAGAGAAAAGTAAGGGCAAGACAAAAGCTCCAATCTTACCTTGAGAGGGCAGCTTCTTGTTTGTCCAATTATTTGAACCCAGAGAAAACCATATGGGGACACAGTATGAAAAGGATGGGAACAGTAACAGATAATGAGGTTGTTTTTCAATTATCCTAACATCTCTCTGCAACACTTGGCCTTAAAATGACACATAAGAGAGGCCCCAATTTCTTCTTTGGAGAGACTGTTACCTCTACAGCTCCTATAAGCACTTGCCTCTTGGTACAGCTCCCACTCCAAGGTGAAATGAGGAGCAAATCAAGGACATGCCGAGAAACTGGTTACAAGGGAGGGCATGTGCATCCCTTCGCTCTTGTGCCAATACTGCCCTGAGTTCATCAAAAACTTCCATGGCTCTGAACTATGGGAAGCACAAAGTTGACCCAAAACTGTTTGCTTCCTACTTTTTTCTTTCCAAACAAATGTTAGAATAGTAGCTGAAGACCGGCCAAATATGCTGCCAACCAAGGCATCAACCTCTCAACAAACCGCCAGGAAACACGTAGTAAAGCAGATGTCTGGCATACAATTTTCAGCTTTGCATGAATCAACACACATCTCCTAACACTGAAGGACAGGCCTGGTTTCTATGAACACAATCATATTTTCCCCACAGACAATAGACTCATATTTACATGCCAATCAGGAAAAAACAAAGTCATTTCGGTTTTCAGTCACAYATCCCACCCGTAATACTTAGGATAATCTTTCCTTAACATCCCTTGCCATCCTACAGGGACAGAAGGCAATCTGATATATTAAAGAGTTTCAAGCCTCTTTCAAAACAAATGCACTAGGAGGAAAAAGGAAGAGAGAGGGAGCACGAGGAAGAATCTCAGCTTCCCTTGTCTTCAGGCCTACAGCAACATCATCAACATGATATTTCTTAATCTGAGTTTATTTTCCAGGCCATCAATTCAATTTCTCAACTTCTTACAGTTTTTGGTACTCTGTATTAAAATAATGTCAGGTCAATCAATCATTATCTCTAGGGCTTCAATTTTCCTTTCAAGCCTCTTTGGCATTTTAAAACCCGAGTTTTCATAACCCCTTCCTTACTCCTTGCCTTAAAATTACCAACTCTAGCTAYTCAATATCTTCAATTGTCACCTTCTTGATTTTATTTTATCTCTGCATGTTTGGCTGGCAGAGATAACAAACACACACAAGACTGAATCCAATAAATCTCTCCTGTAGTTCTGGGCATTCTGTTTCACTGTAATGACTTATTAAAGCTCTAGGAAAAGAGATATTAAAAGTGATAATTGCTTTTCAAAACAAGCACATGATTCAACAGCTTGAAGCGTGGAGGAAGACAGAAGAGAATATTCCACAGCGGTGAATAACGCCTTTAAACATAAAACTYGGTCAAATTCAGCTGCCACCTAGACGCTTCGAAGTGGTTCAGAGAAAGACTCCCCGAGATTACACGGACTAATTTGCAAAGCCCCTGAAATCGCACACGCAATGAAGGTTTCAACTGTGAAAAAGTCCCCAAGTGTCATCACTTCGAGGTCTTAGGATACAAGGGACTGTATTTTCAAGCCTCTTTCAGCCACCAGAAGAGACAGGAATCTCAGCATAATCTCAGCATTCGCTCAAGCAGGAAAGAAGGAAAAACAAACAAACAAACAAACAAACAACACAAGGCACCGCAACCCCACGCAAGGTAAGATTCTGACTTTATCACGGGAGCTCAGAAATAGGGGCTTATGTAAAACCCTACAAGAGTTTGCAACTCCACGTTAGAGATGTGCACACTGTTTAGAAAGATATGCTTTGAAAATTCGACCCACTTGCGGGAGGACTGCAGATGCACAAAGCCGAGCCATTTTAGTCTTCCATTATTTTGGTTGAAATTTCAGTCAATAGACAGATTTGCTTGCCGAAAATTCTATTTACACATTCAGATTTTAAATCACAGTAAGCACAATCAATAAAAAACATTTTAAAAGGAACACACTGTTGGAATAAAAAAATAATTAGCTAATAATTCTTATTAAAATTTTTGAAGCTCACAGAAGATTTTGGGGTCCACATGAACCCAACGTATTAAGCAGTGTTTGGAAAGATRGTGCAAATTATGCGAGACTGAATTTAGGTAGGTGAGGTTTCATATTTGACAAGAGCTTTTCATCATCTTTCTTTATCAGGAGAGAATTCAAGAGTGTGTGACAACCTTTGCAGGAATAGTTGGAAGAAAAACTGCAATAATAATATACATTTCTAAAGCTAAAGTAAAACTAAGGTAAGTATTTAATTGGTTACACACTGTGCAAAATGTGATGGATTTATATTTGTTCTGCTGAGCTGCTGCTTTCTTGTATGCTGCAAGAGAAATGAATTTATTTTGGAAAAGTCTGGAAACCTTCCAAAATAGCACAGGGAAGGCACAAAATTCACTTATTTGTGAGCGAGCTGCTACTATATTATTTCAAGTTGATTAGTAGCAAAAATTAACATTTCATTAAACACTTTGACAAGACACAGGACTCTTTCATTAACCACAAAGTATATAATTAGAAATAATATCCTTTTTTGTATATAGCTCATTATATTTGCACTGCAACGGGAAAACACAATTTGCACTCATTATTGTGAGCTGGAAGACACCAATGCATTAAAAATAAAAATCCTTTCCATTATTTGTACTAATCTTCACTTTATTAGGTTTAAACATTCATAACAACCAAAAAAAAACCCGTCTCCAAAAAATAAGAATCTAGGTTTGAGCTACATACATTTTACGTACTTAGCAAGTCCTCTAGGTCACAAGGCATTTTTGTCTTGCTGCTGTTGTTTTAAGWGATGCAATTACAATTGTAAGATTTTTAGTAGTATGCATATAAAGTAACATAAAGGCTCTGCATTTCATGTATTTTAATGCACTTATGAGAAAAATCTTAGTTTATTAGTGAGGTTGAATGTTGCTTAGGACTTCTGAGATTCTTCATTTATTTAAAACAGGGGTTTATAAAGAAAAATCTGACAGTGTTTCCTACGGGGAAATCCAAGCTATCTACACTTACTATAAGTAACTCCAAAAGTCTCTTGGCAAAGGCCAGGCTTGGCAGGGTGGAGGCTCAACATTTTAGTTTAGTTTAGTTAGAGACTTAGAGGTTGAAGGACTCCTCCTATTTCTTAACGCGAACGATCTCTGAACGATGCCTCGGGAACGGGAATGTCAAGGCGACATGTTTCATATCCGCCCAGCTCAAAACAAGTGTGTATTAGCAGGTGTCTCCCTTTTATCTAATTCTTCCCCACAAGGGCTTATCAATTTTGTACCAGATTCAGTCACAGTCCATTTCTGTCACAGACTTATCAACATGGTAATGCAAATTTTGCAGGTGCAATTACGCCTACATGAATATGGATGAGCTMAAAGTCTGTCAGGACTTTGAAAAATGTGGACTGATTGCAAACCGCTGTAACCGCTCAGTGTATCTTGGCAGTGTTAACATGCAACAGGCATGGTATCRCAGAGGGAGGACAGAAAAAGAACAGCACATCAAGTGGGAGATTTCATTTAGGACATGGACCTGATTTTTTTTTTTTTTAGACAAAAAAATAACAGAACAATTGCAGCTTCCACTCATTTGGGATAACAGAGGGCTCGCTGTTTCTACAAATCCCGTCATAAGATTTTATTTTAGGCACTGTCGATTTTGGAATAGAGGTAGATAAAACTCWGGACCTTCATCCTAAGTTTTAATGAGTCCCAGAGAACATAGACTGCTCAATGCTTGCAAATCATCAATCACCTGTGTGAACCATTGTAAAAAAAWTWAAAAAAATAATAGTAATTTAAAAAGGATACAAGGCTAGAATTAAAATTACTTAGAAATTTAGGATATCCGGGATTGAAAAGTTTGTTTTCCATACCAAATACCTCATTGAAAGAAAAGTATGAAAATAATAAAATTAGGGATAATATGAGGGCAAGATTTTTTTGTTGCTTTTACAACAGATCATTTTCAGGACAGGAGTCAATAATAAAAATATCCAAATAAGAATTGCTGAAACATTTTAAGTTGATTGTGCTAAAGCATTCCCCAGTCAAACACAAACATCCCACCGAGATCAACAAAACAAACACAACTTAGCAATTCCGATATCTCACCTAAGATCTTTTAGAACAGCTCAATGTTTGTGCCAACATTTTGTTGAAGGCACCCCACCAGTCCAGAGGCATCTCAGATAAACCCCCCCAAAAAAACCAAGCTGCTGCTGCAACCGCTGCCTCAAACATTATAGCACGGTGCAAAGCTCTTTGTCTTTTTTCATGTGGACACTACTGGCCATCGATGTTGATATCACTTAAGTACCAAATTACTTCTCAAGGTAGCACTTAAGGAATGCCTAGGAGTTATCCTGGTCCTGCTGTGCAGAGATAAATTTCACACGCTACAAACATTTATAACAAAAAGCAAAAGATAATACACTGGGAATTATCAGAATAAACTAYGCTGTCCTGCAAGCAATATCTTTAGGTGTTGTCCTTGAGCAATACCTACTTAAAATAATGCAAGAAAAGCCCTTCTTATTCTTTCTCTTTCTTACTGTTTTTGGTCAAATTAACTTTACTGCTCTGTTCTCTGAAATAATCAACTCAAAGAGGYCAGTTGCTCCGCAGCCTTCACTGAAGCTGCACCATTTTACATCAGCTGCAGTTTCGGCCCATATTATATTTCAGCRTGGAAACTAATGACCCTAATCCACTGTGGAAACTAATGAAAATATTCTGTGAAACGCATTTTAACACATATTTCATACAATAAATCCGTGGATATCCTCTGAGTAAGCCTTCTGAGATCCTCTTTTACATTAGCAAGGTAATATCCATTATTTGTTTTTATTTGCCTTCAGGATACAGGTCATAAACTTTTTAACATGGTAGTTGCATGGCAACTGCCCAACTACTGCTGCCGCTGTCCGCACACCTCTCCCTGACGTTTGCTATAGCCAGACCTGTGATAGTGCTTCTAACCTCGCTGCWCTGCAGTACGCCAAACGTAACAAGGTTAGAAACGTATCAGGCAGGACGTATTAGAGGGGAAAAAGTGCATGCGACTCAGGAGAAAGTTTATATGAAATATAAGGAGACAAGGGATCTCTGATGAACCTTTGGACAACCCGAAAAACTTCAGCACTGGTGCAGTGGGGAAGAGTCCYGGCTGAGACCGGGGAGTCCAGCTCTCCCACCAACCTCTTTGCTCTGTCTTGCGTTATCTCAAGACCTTCACGGCAAGACTGGCCTCCTACRTTATTACCAGCCCTAACACTCAGAAAACCATGACTAAAGGATAAAATTAAAATGGATAAACATAAGGTTAATTCTTTTCTTGCCCTCTACCATTTCAGCTTTTAAGGGGTTATGTCCCCCTTTGCCCCAAGCTAGACACTGCAGAAGAGAGAACATAATATATAAAACAAGGATTTTTGTGCAAGGCTGCACAAAGGCTGTGCAAACAAAACTTTGAAAAAGACAACATAATGGTAAGTGCCGCAACACTTCATTTAGCATAGGGCTCTGACCTCAGCTGAAGGCTTGAAATGCTACTGAAATAGAGTAAAATGACAATACTGAAGCTGTGGAATGTGCTGGCTCAGATTCTGTGCTGCACAAAACACCTCAAATTCAGCAGAAAGATACACAAGGAGCCCGAGTACTCCAAACTAGCTTCTGCAACCTCCAACACCGAAGTAGTAAAGATGAACTCAAAAAATCCYCCTCCCTGCATTCTCTCTTCTGTGTGCTATCATCAGATTGCTTAGCACTGTTTCAAAAGTCAAATGTATTTAATCTGCAAGGAAAACAAGAGCTATGAATTGTCACAAAATGCCAGTTATAAGCCAGAGCTTTTCCTCCATCAAAGAGAAACAACGCTCATATACCTGGACCCTTGATGGATGTTGCAAAAACTCATCACTAGATTTATCACTGAAATAAGCTAAAAAAAAATGGGCCGGTGCTAACATATCCTTGGTGTAAACGAATGAACAAGCTACATTTAAATATCAAGAGTTTTTCTTCACCACTCTTATGCTATCAGGCACAAACCTTGCCTCCTTTGCCCCCTTCTTGTTCTGATTTCTCACAAGGAAAAAAGAAATTCTGCCACAAAACCGCGTACTGACCAATCACACTGTAACAACTATTGCACTTTGAGATTTAGACCATACACCTCAGAACTGAAATATTTTTGGCCAAAACCATAGGTGGAATAAACTATGAGAAACTTTGACAAAAACAATTCTAAGCACGCTTGAACTGAYGGAAGCGTTGACAATACATTTTACACAGCTACTGCAATGGAACAAGGTGTCGTTAAAGGCATCCTGCATCCAAGAGAAATCCTAGTTCCTACACAGTATAGCCCTGCAAATCAAACGTACAGCCTGTTCGGGACRGAACATAGGATTCTTGGGAATCAGGAGAGCATCCCCCGTGCTGCCGTCGGGATGGCGGCTGATGTTTCAGTCGGCACAGGCTACCCGGCAGTCTTCTCCTGACCCTCTGCACACAGGCCCGCCCCGTCTTGGCTGTCTCCGTGTGGGCACTCTGGTCTGGAATGCTTTCTAACACCTAATTGTTAGGACCCCTGAAAATTTCTGATGAACAAGTTACGTTTCTGCCCCAAAATCCATAACAGCCCTTTTCCGTTTCTTTTTCTTTTCTTTTTTCTTTTTTTTCTTTTTTTAAAAAAGGGGGGGGGGGGAGAAGCTTTTTTCCTGAAGAAACTAAAAGGAAGACCAGCTTTAATTCTTACCCTTCTTATTTCATTGAAAAGATAACATCCTGCAGGGTGTCACAGAGTGAAGCATTGGTACCTGAGCTTGTGGTTTGTAACAGTTTCAATGGTTCTTTGCTTTCCAGCTCAATTTCTTTAGTATCCAGCAACAGAGAATCCTGACTTTAAATGAATAGCCATGTCTTCCTCACTTTTACATGACTTCTGAACAACAATGCTTGCTCTCGGTAATATGATTTGTTCATTCGGCTGCAAGTCACACTCCTTTTCTTTTCTGTTTTTTTAAAAGGATTTGCTCTTCTTTTTCCCTAAAACTTCCCTGTCAAAGAAAAATCAATCGAAAAAGTGTGGTGATGAAAAGCAGACAAAAAAAGAAAAAGAAGAAACTCCTCTTCTACACACATTTTGTTTGTGTTGTAGGGTAGCAGGTATCACGTGTTCTCCAGACAAGCTTTCTGCAGACAAGAGCCCATGAAACTATTAGCACTGAARTCATTTTATCAGCTTAGAAACAAAACTGCACAGAATATCTGCCTTTAAAGACCTGTATAAAGCTAGAATAGGTAGGAAGTTAACTTGAATTAGTCCAACAGACTATTTTAAAATTGTGTAGTTTCTCAACGCATTTTCATCAAACTATTTAAAGTGAATTTGTGGAGAGTAACACAAAAAAGCTCCTGCATATTACCAGCTATGCCTTAAGCTCTCACCCACGCTTTTGTGAAGTCCAGGACTCCTGTCAAGAGGAAGGTATCGCAGGCCCACCTTGAAGACAGTTAATTAACGCAGCACGTAACAGAAAGCAGCATTTTTCTGTCTCTTGCTGCACGTTCACGCTGACACTAGGTAGCAATATGAGGAAAACTGGCTTGCGTTTTAGACAGACTACCCTGTTTTTTGTAACAGTGCTCCTCACCAGTGGCTCTTACAAATGACAGCGATGAACCTGGTCTTCTCATCCTAGACACAGAAATCTTGTAAGTGGCCTCAACAGAACTCCAAAGACTTCAGCAGCTCAGATCCAGAAGCATTTGCTGAACATCTGATCATTTTGCCTATTTTTACTCACAAAAGATCTTGTATACAACAATTAAAATTGATTTGTCCTCACCAAACTCTGCTTATTCAGGTTACTTAACTGCTATAGGGTAAGATGGTAGAGACAGCTACATGCTTCTCCACACTTTCTCCTAAAGCAGTGCTGAGGGAAAGAGTTTTAACATCCTCCAATGCTTTGTCCTTTGTAGTTGGGTGATCCCCAAAGCAGTAGCCCACAAAGTGAAGCTGATCCCAGAAAAATCTAGGTAGAATCTCCCCTTAAATACGATGTTTTCCTCCACAGTTGCTTTTACTGCTCTGTTTAAGGATTCACTGCATGACTTCAGCTGTCCTTGCAGAAACCTGTTCAGCACCAAGGGAACAACTAGGCTTGCCAATATTTCTTCTGTGCTGACTGACAGCTTTCCAAGCTCACAAAAAAGAGATGATGGGATTGGTTTACAAAAATCCCAGGACTTCTCTTGTTTCATCTGAAATCACATTGATATGCAGCACAAACAGTCTCCAAATGCACACAGCAAAGCAACAGATCCACGGGAAGGGAGTACGTATTTCAAAACATGGCTGCAGCGATAATAGACAAAAAAACACATGACAATGGAGTAATAACAGCAAATGGATGCACCATGCAAGCAACAGATTCTTCACTGCGGATACACAAAGCTTGCWGCAAGCCCAAATGCCAACCAGGTCTTGGAAATACTTGAGTACGCTTTACAGCTACAGCAAACACTTCCTAACCTGACATATAAAGAAATTCCCCCTTGATTTCTCCAGGACAGGAGCCATTAGTCTGAAGTCTAATCCATGCCCTCTTTTGTCTAACAGGCGTAGCAAGCCTGAAGCACTGTGTCCTTCAGAACTGCATGCCTTCAGTGGTCTCCCTCTTAGCCCTCCTTTCCTACAAAATAAGCAGACCTGCTTTTGCTCTCTATCATGCCACACTACCAATAGACTTTTCTTAAATAGCTTCTCTCAAGATTACTCACTAGAGTTCTTCCAAGAGAGTCCAGTGTAGCTATTAAGTCATGGAAATGTCCCATGTTTGCTTTTACCCTGTTTTCCCACCACTTTGACTGAATCAAGCTTAATGGCAATGAMCAAAGGCAGCTGAAATCGGTGCTGCCAAAATCCCACAAGTTCTGTGGGATTTGCTGCCTTTATAAGTAATGCTCTAGCTGCTGGATTCATGTATAGATTCAATACAGAACAATCTTGAGGCAGACGCTTGATTTTTCATTTTTATTTTTTACGGTTGAAGAGGTAAGAAAGATGACCTGAGAGTAAAAAAGAGTAAGCACTGAAAAGGCAACCAAAAGGAATACAAAGGAATACAAGTTCAACATTCAGGATTCAAGCACAACAGGCACGAYGGGAGAGCGCAGAGTTGCCCAGATTTCTTTGTCCAAACGGGGAGGATATAGCTTTACTGAACTGGAGAGAGGAAAAAATTCCATTGACCAGAGAGGTTTCATGGCTGCCTTCCCTTCGGATTAGATGAAACACAGTCACGTCTTTGTTTCAGAAAGATAAAACAAYTCATTTTAGGCTATCAGGAGATAGCAGAGATGAAAATACCCAGCTCTAGAAAAGCCCTGGCAGTGCCACTTGAGAAGGTTGCCTTTTAGGGGGAAGCGGAGGGGAGGGGGAGATGTTTTGAAGCAAGCTGCTGGCTAAAGGAAGGCTYGGGGTCCGAAACGAGGAAACTGGCCCTGACTGCTCGATTCCTGTTGTGTGAGGGAAACAGGAGTTTAGGCACGTACCAGAAACAAGTAAGGACTGCCTCCAGAGCATACCTGGTGTAATCACCGATTTCCTCTGGATTGAAGTGACCTACTAGACCTCTAATTCTAGTTAACAACTCGTGTCAAGCAGTGTAAGGCTAAATTTTAATCTATCATGCCAAATTATARGTAATGTATACTTTAAAGTATATTTAAAGGAACTTTTCTAGATATGCAATGTTATGCTTTCTTTTCATACAGTCACACACACACACAMAAMACACCCTTAAAGAAAATTTCCTGTGGTATATAGATTGTGTCTACAGAGAAACTCAGCAGGCACTTGCACCTGCCTCCAAGCCTGCCCAGAGTTCTCATCTTTGGTGCTAACACATTGTAAGGAATAAATTGCTGAAATATCTCATTACATGGGAYGGATCCATCAAGCAATTTTCCTGTCAGTAGATGCTCCATAGATGCACTTAATGGGCAGCACTCAGATGCTAGCAGAGAAAAYCCAACCATTCTGAAAACTAATCCTAAACTAGTTTCATTAACTTAAAAACACCTCTGTAAAAGATAAGTCCTGAAAGAACATTACCTTATGCTGGGTGTGTTTTCACTCAAAGAAAGAAGAAATAATCAAAATGGGTACTGCTGCTAGTATTTGTCTTTGGACTTTTCCTGATTACATTCATCTTCTGTACTCTTTATCCCATGTTATTACTCAGAAAGGAAGCAAGGCAAGCAGCAGAGAACTTAAGAGTTAAATTTAGCTCCCTGATGTTTTATACAAGGGTTGCAAACGCAGGGAGAGCACATGTTGCTGTTTAATCAGCATCCACATTGGATTCCACAYGGAAATACTGCTGCAAGCACAATTTAAATTGTCCTGCGACTTCTGCATCAAGGCCCAAATAACYACGTGCAAGATCCTTACTCAGCTGTCAAATAACTTTATTAGTCTGTTTAGAAAAAGTCATAAATGAAAAAGAAAAAAAAAAACAGATGTAGAATACCTAAGATTTAGAACTGGGAACATTATATTATCCAAATTTATACGTTTTTCCCTCAGTAATCAAACACATTAAGATCTAAAAGATGTATTGATAGTCACACAGTCAGCCCCCATTGTTTTGTCCCTAAGGAAAACATTAAGCACAGAAATCACACGAGTCTGTAAATCCCAGTAAAGTTGATGGAACTAGAGCAGAAATGCTCTTCCAACTGTAAGTAGCTCAATGGATTATTCTGTATTGTCATCTTCACAATACTGGGACTCTGGGATTTTATTAGACCACAAAATGGGCTCTTGTTGCTTTTGTTGAAGTATCACCTAGAAATTTCAATCTTAGGCCAGTACTCCATAATGAAAGGTCCTGTACAAACAAAAAAGAAAAAACAAAGCAAAACCTCTCAAAGAAATAAAACTTCTGAAGGTAATCTTAGTTTTGCTATCCTGGCCTGTAACAAGGACCCTTTCTCATCAGGGTTAATACAGTGGTGCTGTTTTGTACCAAAAGGAGATGACTCCAAAATCCTTCACACAATTGTGTCTTACTCCCTTATCTGCAGGTCTGCACAAATAAAGAAAAGATTCTCTTCCCTGATGAGTTCTTCAAGGGTGTTTTGCAATGCTTAAGCACCTGACAGTTTTGATGACTCGAAGCAGTTCTGCTTTTCATCTGGACAAGAACTAAGTTCGCTACTTGTATAGCTCAGCTGTGCTCCATCAAAACACACAGTACAAACATCAGGAGCAGGACTGTGCTTAGCTGACCTACTTATTACAGTCTCATGGCCAGCTCTGTCTTGCCCTTCCTTGTTCWTTCTTCCCTGAACCACTAATAACACCTCTTCCAGGTTCGCAAGAGATATGGGAAATGTACAGGCTAAGCTATCGTTTCAAAGTCCTCGAGCCTCCTTCCTCACCTTCAAGTTCAATAAGATCAGTATAAAAGTGCCTTGGTATGCTAAACCACTGTGCTAACTCAAATTACCTTATCTAAAACCATGTCTGCTCTAAAGTATCTATTCTTTCTTAGTAATACTAATAAGCAGTCAAACTGCATGGATGCTATGGTGACAGGGCTTTAGATTTAATACAGTACATTCAAATTAAAAGGGCTTAACACACTGCTTTCTTCTCCCTTTCAAGTACCATCTTTCAATTGTAGATCTTAGAGTCGTTTCAGTCTTGATAGAGTTAGAAAAATTGACAGCTCAAATGTATAAATACTTTAAACATACAAGGCAGGTCTAGATCCCAAGAGAAATTTCTGAGCTTTTCCAACATTCAGATTTGATTATTTATGCAATTAAATAAGACAGGAAATTGCTAATAAATCTATGCATGGGTTTGGCACGTTGTCCCAGTTTGTCTTTTCCTGCCCTACTCTTATAATTGCTATGTGATCAGGAGTGAGGAAGGACAGTCTTGTTTCACATACTGGAGTGCGACTTGAAAACAGTTTTCCTAATTCACAGCTCTGCCAAAAACCTCAGAGAAAACTTTGGACAAATCACTTGATCTCTGTGAACCTACATCTCTCCTCTATAAAAAGGAGAAACAGGGGTGCTTCCTTCTGCCTTGGTCAGTGAATCTTAAAGGCAAGATCTTTGCCACAGTGGCAACTTCACAAAGCAAAACCCTTCAGTAGTACCAGAAGATACTAAAGTGGCAGCAAAGACACCGAGATATATTAGTTCTGATTCAGACATTGCAACACAAACAACCTCGTTAAAAAGGCTTTAATGTCCCATTTGCTATGTAAAAGTAGCTCATCTGAGCTACCCAAAGAAAGATCTGCTTCTCCAAAACGCTGCACATCCTGCCTTTTGATATCATCTTCAAAATAGAAGATTAAAAATATCCCTTTTGATACAAGTTTTACAGGTTGAAATTAAACTAATATAATCATAGAGATTTACAGTGATTCCACTCTAAAGTAGCCTCAGGCCTCATACCTGGATAAACCCCGTGAGTTATAATCTCAAATCAATTTCCATATCAGCTACTGTTTTTGGCTTTCCTGTCTGTTTCCTGATGTATCTTTTGGTTTTCCTCCCGTTGATGCATTTGGGAGGGGTAGGGGGGAAACAACCCTTAAAGCTACTTTCTGGAACTGTATTCTTGTGCTAAGAGCTACACACAGGCCAGTGAGCCACTGACATTTGCCTTTATTAACCCTAAGAAAAAGGGTACAGAACAACCTAAATTTTTTTTTCAGTTTAAAGAACACAAGGGTTGGCTGTGTGTTTTTGATCTATTTCCATTAAGTTTGTGTCTACTGCTCCTGAAATAATATTTTACCTTTATCACTGAATTTTCCTAGGAAGTGTGTGTAACGTGCTTTATATGAAGAAATTTTGCCTCCATCACTTAAAAATTAGTCCTCTTCCCCCCTTGAATACTTATCTTTTCATGTTTATGAATAAGTTACAGCTCTGAAGAATTTACTGTCATCAGTGAGCATCTTCTGTTTGTGGTGTTATTCTTTTCCGATTTTACTGTTCTCTCTACTTGAGACATTTATTCTGTAGTTTTGCAACTTCCAAGGAAATAAATTGGAGGGAATGTAAGCAAACAAATATATGCCCATATTAATCCTAGCCACTTCAGAAGCAATACAAAGGCACTCGAGTGCCTACATCAAGGCTGCTTCTAGACTTCATCTTGAAAATATTCCTGGAGCAGTTTACCCAGTAATTGTCCCCTGCTGTTTATTACCATTGCACAGTTGGAAGTTTTCACCTTGACAGCACAAGTATCCCAAAAGTGCTATTTATGCAGTTCAGTGGGAAGCCAGTTAACTTTAACTCATTGCTAAAAATCTATTTAAGTTGCCAAACCATGTACTGAGGCAGACAGTGAGCCCCAGTGCAACTCACTCTGTTGCCCTAGGAGGCAGTGACACCTCAAATAGCCACGACCACAATAACTTCCCACAGCTTTCGCTACTTACTTAAGTACTTATACACTAACGTAGGGGTTCAAATACCAAACTTGCTTTGATTCCAGTGGGGCCAGTGTATGATGCTTAGCAGTTCTGAGGACCAAATTCAAGAACTGATGCTATTTGTTATCAGCAGATCTTGATCGTTGCCAAAGGCTAATTGGTTCTTGTTTAAAGGAGCACCTCTGGTTTGAGAAATTCCAAATTTTGCATTGAAAGTGCCATTGCAGAAGTCACTTCTCAGAGAACATAGGTAGGGGAAGGGCTTAATAGAAGACATCAGGAAAGTCAAACTGTTCAATCCAGTTTGTCTGTCACTCTATCACATGTCAAATATAGATTAGGGTTTTGAACTCGCATCCAAACATTTAATTCATTAACATTTGCATTTAACTTTCTAGATAAAAAACGTATGCAAGGATGCCAAAATTCGTGCTCTTCCAATTTCATACCTAATGCATTTTTCATCTCCTCAGAACTCCTGCACACATCGTTCAGCTATTGTGACATCCATCATCTTAGCTTCCAAATTGCTAATCCACTTGGACCAATGTGTGCAGAAGTAATCACACATACATATTACCCAACATGAAAGAATCACCTACAGTGCCTACATGTCAACTCAATTTACTTCAACAGAGAACTACAAATTTATAGCAACTAATGACCTAGCCTGTATTTAGTAATACTGCCTTCCAGCAATCAAGTTCATGAAGATCTACCGTGGGTATGGAGACAATTTTCTTCTATTGACTTTAATCATGCAGAATTTAAACCTAATCAAAGAAACTCAGATCGTCAGCCTCAAGCTTGGCTTTTTTATCTATCTTGTATTCTGACAGAAACCAAAAAATGAAGCCAAGCAAAAAAAAAGAATCAGCTCAGTAATTTTAGAAGTTATGATTATTTCCATTTGCCAGTTTTGCCAGTGTATATGTGAGGTATAATCCATATTGTTTTATAATGCATATTTTTGTGCTATATTTATCAGGATATCAAAAGATATTCATCATGACACAAGCCAAGTACCTGAAGAGGAATGTTGAAGGATCCTGCCCTTTAGAATTTCAGGAAAAGAGCAGCAAGTTAGAACTGACAGGATGTTACTTTGATCTGACAATCAGGACTGTAACTCACATTGAATATTGAGCATCAGTTCCCTTTTAGCTCCAGAATAACRTAGATGCACAGTTTGTGCATCTCATCATATAACAACTAACAAYAGCATCGAACTTTCTGAAGCTAGAGCTGCTTGGAAGAACTATGTATTATTTTGCTGTATTTTGACATCCACAAACTCAATAGAATATATCATCAGCTATATTAAGAGTCATATGTTTGTGCAAAGATGGTAATCCTCATACCATCTCATCAGAAGAAATACATTTTCTATTCAAATACTTCTCTTGCTGGTGCAACAAAAGAAAGTGGGCTGAAACAAGAATTTTCCATTGCAGTTTTTATATTCTGTGTGTTTTATAACAGGATGTTTTCTGCTAACAGATAAATGATAACTCTATGCAGTGTTACATTATCAAAGACCGAAATGCCATTTTCTTTTTATTAAACATCCTGCAATCTGCCCTCCCTCCTGGAGGAGTGAAGGCAAATTATTACCAGTAGAGCTACCACAACTTCAAGTAGTAAAGTAAGCTTTAGGATATAAAATTCTTCACATGTACAAGCTACATAAAGTCTTGGAAATGACATTTTCGTGTTCCCCATCCAACAAATAAGGTGCACATAGGGGCATAGAATGTTGTGATTACACTTCCTTAAGAAAAGAATAATAACAACATGTGTACACACACACTCTGAGATCACAGATCCCAGYTCCGGTATTTACGTTGGCACAAACGCATCTTCCATCCCCAGTTCTCTCCAGGCTTGCTTGCTATTGCCATTAATACGATATTATCCTTGTCTCTCTCCAAAGGTTTGACTGATGGACACAACTAACTGGAGAGTCATCAATGATCCTTCTAATAGCCAACAGCTAACCTTCATCTCTAAGAAAGAATGTGTTACACAAACCAAGACTAGTAGCAATTACTAAGACATCCCAACGGACCAGTTTGTTCCATCCAGTTATCTCCAAAACCTTGAGTATATTTGAATTTAGTAAAACTTAGAGGCCCATAGAAAAACAGAACAAAACTACAACAGCCATAACTTGCCAACCAAGTTGCAGGAAATGGCTACATTATGCAATGAAATTTTACTTTGCCAGATCAGTGGCTTATCACATCTATAAAAATTTTCACTTTGTCTTTCATCTCAGAGTATCATTCTTACCAGTGCAACATCACTCTGAATGGCTCTAGTGGTGATCCTTACTATTTTATATTTCCAGCTGCTACACAAGAGTCTGAAAATCTTCTTATGTGAGAGCTAACACATCCAACTCCAGAATTTACCTAAAATTAAGTATCTGCACCAGACCTTCACTATTTGAGAGATGTGGCTAGAGATGGAAGGTGAAATCCAGCCCCACTTACATGGTAAAATATTACTCCCAGAGGCAGAGGTCACTCTAGTGTGAGTGCACAGTTAAGCTCCTTGTGCTAACTCCATGCAGAGCCAGATRTCTCCTCTACATTCTCAAATCACTCTAATTCAATTACATCGAAATGTTAAAACTGGACAAGATCTGGCAGCTGATAAAATCTTCAATGTTTCACCAAATCTGACAACTTCATCTTCTTAAACACCAGACAGGAGATTGGTGTTTCCACACACAAGCTAAATACCCACATTAAATCGCTCTTTAAATATGCTAAGTCAAGGCAAACTACTGGAGTTATATAGGTAGCAAAGAGATCATTATGAGAGTTCATTCAGCTAAAGACTTACAGGGCACTAAATGTAACACTGAGCACTTCTACCATGCTTAAAATCTTCAAAGTACTGTACAAACATTCACTAATTAAAAATTAACTAATTTAACTTTTTCTCTCTTTACAGAGAGATTCCATGCTGGCAGTGTTTCATATAAGGAGGGGGAAAAAAATCACAAATATACGTAAAGCCACACACTCACTGTTATCAGCGGAGCTTCTCATAAGTTTAGTAGGCTCAGGATCATTCAGGACCTGGGCAGGAGCAGTTGCTGGCTGTGACTTCATGGTATCCACGCAAGAGGTCTGGAGTTTCAGTTACAGCTGAGGCAATGATGGTCCTGCCACCTTCAGCTCCCTCTGAGCATGATAAGATTTTTCAGAGGTACTTGGACTGATCCAGTCTCAGAAGACTGAATCTAGTCCTATTTAAAGAAAATGATGCTTGTGGGCACCAGTTTGTTCTTCTCCCTACAGAAATAGCAGCCATTTTCCCTCATAAATAGGGAAAAGACATCCTCTGATCGTCAAGACAGGTTTATCTGCTGGGAAGAGAAATCTGCAGGTTTGCCTTTATTCTTCTGTCCAGCTTCCTCATTTAAGAGCTAGGAATTCATTCATCCATTTTCAAGGTACTGACTACGGAAGAGAGCGGGCAGCACAACAGTCAGCACAAACAGGCCTAACAGAAATAACCAGCAGCACGAAGAAGCAACAGTGCGAGATAAGTCAGGAACACAAAGGCTTTCTGTAGGCTTGGTCAAGACCAAAGAGGTGACAACACTGAATGGGCCAGAAATTCTTGCTGTGATCTTCTCATTTCTTGTCAACTTAGAAGTAATTACACTTGAGTAAGAAAAAGTCCACATCACAGCATGAAACCACCTCTAGTAACTTGCCCAAGGTAGCAGCCCTTTTCTCCACGCCACTCTGTCTTCCTAGCAATTGAGGACGAACACAAATTGCTTTGATGATCTTGCTGCACAGCTCCTGAAAAACAGAGGCCAATAGAAGAAATCCAGCATGTTAATATAACTGGCAGATGTTACCATTAGAATTTCTCCCACATAAAGGGGACAATTACACCAAGCAGGAAAGGCAGGTAGGTCTTCGCTRATCAAAATCTTTTTGTCTCCTTGGAGCATAACTTTGTAACAAGCAGCTATAGAACAGAAAGCCTTTTGAGTTGTTTTAACATGCATGGACCACACAATATTATTTCTCCTCTTTGCAATACTTCCCAAACAAAAAATATTTCTGCACATGAAAAGCAGCTATGCACAAAATGCAGTTTATGCCATTCTTCACTCAAAAACTTCTTCCCCCCCCCCCAAATAAAACACCCAGCTTACATTCTTACTACAAAGTACATGAAGAGGCTTTGTCAGCTCATCACAAGTGGAACTGCGATAGGTCTTTGCAGTCCATGTTAAAATAAATGCTTTGGGTTTCAGACCTTAGAAGTGCTGTGTCTCCCTCTGGTGACTGCCGTATGACCGGATAACGTTCTGCTGCTGCCGCCAAGCAATGAGGTCCTTTAGACCCAATGGCTTGGAAGGGGAGGATTCAGAACGTTATTAGCAAAAAGCAGAAGGAGCTCTTTGCACAAGGAACCGATGCAGGGAAGCCCTTCATGTCCGTTTGGCAGGCTCCATTTGTTCCTGTAGGAATACACCCCTCCAAAAAGTCCATTTCAGAAACGAAGAAATGAAAAGCTAGGAAATGACAGCTTTCATGTTAGCTGGTATACCCTTAAGTTACTTGTAGTGCACTAATGCTGCTGGGCTCCATCTTTTTTCATGATCACATCCTACTTCCTTCCTCTCCCCAGATGTAAGGACCACGGCTCCTCTGATGTTCGAGGTAGGCTCTGCTCACTTACTAACAGCTATTCAATCCTTTGTCATCTCCTTTATTGTTATGTGAGAGGTTCTACACCTTACTTACAGCGTATTACTCTAAACCTTCCCTGAAGGCACAATTAGGCTCCTCACAGGGTTTTTATTGCTCTCAGCACTCTATTTTTGAGTTTTTCAGAAACAATTTATTTTCCCAGCATCCCTAAAAGTCATTATGTCCAGATGACAGAGAGCAAAGTGAGGGAAGAGAGGCCAAGGGAGACCACTAACTTCAGGTGTTTAATTTCCAGTGCCCAGAATCTGATATAATTACACTTGTTCAGATCAGGATTTCCATCGTATTAGAGCATCGCTCTGACTGCTCAGCACTTCTGTGCTTGAATAGGCAAACTAACAACATTTTTACTTTAATAGCTGCGAGCATACAAATGAAAGTACGTACACCAGGAAAAAAATCTGCAATATTAGTGCTCCCCCACCCAGTACGTTTGCTCCGAGGCACACCAACTCCCCAAAGCAATTTATTTCAATCAGTAAGGGCACTGATAAAAGTTGAAATTTATCCCTATAAAGAGATATAAAACTAGCTCCTATAAGCAATTTAGATCCTCTTTTGAAGCTTTAAATGGCACCTACACCATGTGATGGTATTTAAGACAGCAAATTTCAGTTATGTGCTCAATTATGCTATTTTCCACTGTATGTTAACGTGTTTGCTATTGTCTCTCATTACAAAACTAAAATGTCCTTAAATAGCTTCTAATTTTAGCACCTATTTAACCTCCTAAAATGTATGTTCTACCAGTAGACAGAATTAGATAAGACTGACTGGCATCTCCAAATACAGGTAGGGAGATTATAYCACATCTAAAAGTGAAGAGAAGCACTAAAACTGGTCATCTCTAGGAACTGTCTAGAAATTCAAGGAGACTGCTGAAAAAGCAAGCAACTGTTGCCAGGTTTAATAACCACACATAATTAATTAGTAAGTCTTATCAAGAAAGTAACTACTGCTTTCTATTCCCAAGGCACATAACAATCCTTTGCTTTCCTCTCTTACTCAATGTATCATTGCCATGTGAAGACTCAGCCTTTAAGATGGAAAATGCAAAGACTACCAGTCAAAAGAAAGATTATTACCAGCTTCCAGGCATTACCCCAGTTACAGTAGCATCCCCAAAGAACCAGCACCTGTTGTGCAGGAGGGCATACACGGACAACTCAAGAACAGGTTCTGTTTTAGAGAACATGCACTCAACAGAACCAAGACGAGTAGAAAGAGAGGTAGCCCTATTTTACAGAAAAGAGATTAAAAGATTGAGTAACTTGCCCATAATTACAAGRGAGTATGTGACAGGTTAAATTTCAGACTCTCATATCAAGGCCTTGAACTATACTATTCCTCTAAGACTTTTAATAAACTAAATCAGAACTGGTCGTATAGAAGCCTTCCAGAGCACTTCTTGAGAAGAGAGAGAGAGAGAGAGAGAAATAGTATCATTATAATATCATTAAGAAATATTGACTGATAGAGCCAAAACAGCACGGATTTCTACCGCACTGAATACATCTTTCCAGGTTGCCAGCAGGAAAGAGTTACCAGTGCAAGACTCRCTTTTTGTACAGTTTAAGAACACAGTTCACATACATCCTAATTCCAAAGGACTAGTGTAAGAAAGAATAGCAGTCTCAAGTTCCAGTGCTCAACAGCTTTTTTTTCCTTTCTTTCTTTCCTTTTTTTTTTTTTTTGGTGAATCTCCTGTCACAAGATTTTCTGATATCTATTCATAACTATAGAGTTTTTCAGAGGTTTGCAAGAGACTCACTTCTGTAATCTAGCGCTCCATTGAGCTAGTACTTTTCTACCTCTTGTGCTCTATCAACCTTATCCAATAATCCAATTACTTAGAGCCTTTTCTTTCTTTCAACTTGCAGGCCCAGAAGTATGATACAATAACAAACACCATCCTACTCTCAAGGGATTGAATCCAGGGTCCTCAAAAATCAATGTTCTCATCACCCCGAAGGAGATGACTTTGTCCCACGGACTCTAGAGGCTTCCAATATACTGCACTTCATGCAACATCACGAGTACTTCACATGGTAAAGTGACATCTTATTGATACAGGAACAAAGTGAAGAGAATATAGCCAGCACTCACCAGCATACTGCCTCCAGTATGTCGAGCAATCTGTATACTCCTATGAACAGGGCAGTAGAACAGCAGAGCATTTACCCAAGTTTCACATTTAATCATGTTATAAAAAGGGGAGGGAGAAATAGAAGTTCATGCTAAAGGGTAACTAACACAACTAGTTCCTCAGCCACAGACTTGGCATTATTTTTTACCTCCAATAGAAGCATGCACAAAGTATTTCTCCTCTGCTACTTTCTCCTATGAGGAACACTGAAAAGACATTCAGCAGATTGATCCTGATTCCAAACTAACAAATTTTAACATGGTTGCCTTCCACCAATCTGTATTTCAATACAGAGCTGTAGCAAGAAAGTAGCAAGCCAAAAATCATAACTGTGATCGTTAATATTCTCTCACAAACAAACAAACGAACAAAGTTTGTTCCATGCTTCAGGCATCTGCAACATGCTGAAACAGATCTGCCAGCTAAGAAAGCAGCAAAGATGGACCAGATCAAAGGAGAAAAAACATACTCCTTGTAACATCACTCGCAAGTGAATGCTATTGGTGGAAAGAATTTGTGCAAATGCAAACTGGATCAGATCACAAAAACYGGCATTGTGGACCAATTTCTTCTGATCTAAGTCTACCCCATCATAATCTGCTCTGTCAGCATGGAAATCTTCCCAGCAGTAGCACATTTCTAATCTGACAGATTATGAGTTGCAGCACTTTGCTGGCAGGGTCTCCATCTTCCTTTTCTTTGCATAGTTCCCATAGTTTTCCTCCCGTGCGGGCCTACGAAGGGGCATGTGCGTGGCAGACAAAATCACTACGCCGGTTGGTTTAGCCGAAGCCAACTACTTCACCGCTAGAAGCAGGCCTTAAAGTACATGATTCAGGCTTTCTCTGCCAAGTACATTTTCAGAGAGGAAAACAGACGGCTAAGAGGGCTTTACATAGTCTCCTCTCTATCTACCAGTACCTGCCATCACATCTGCACAGTTGCATAGCCCTTCCTTCTGTACTCCAGGTGAGATCATTTGCCTCCCTCCACCACAGATTAAAATGCTACTTTACCCAGGCTGGTCTAAACTTGAAAGCTTAATTCTACTATTTAGTCTTCTTTCTCTGCATTCTTCTAATCCTCAAATGATCTTCTCCTCTTCTCCCCCAGCCACCTCCACCTAGCTCCCACCTCTTTCCTCTTTCAGCAGCTCTGCTGATAAAACAAATGTTTATTCTAAGTTGATAAATCAGCTCAGAGCTCTTAACCATTTATTACGGAGGTAGTAGGGGAAGGAGAAAATACAAGAATTTGTAGGGCAAATTTTTCAGTATGTAATCTCTAAAGCTGGCATTATTTTCTCTGCACTCCTCCACAGCCATTAACGCAAACAGGTTAGCATACAGATGCATAAGCACATGTTCCTCAGGACACACATACCATAGTTTCTTCTTTAAACTGAATRAGGAATAGAAATGTATCTCCCGTATGCATACCTTCATACCTGAAAACAAACAYGCATGATTGTGCACACGAAGAATCCAGGGATGAACAAAACTCAGAGAAAGTAAAACTAAAGATTGATCCATTGGTGCTTTCCACCAGCTGCAGCCCAGCTTAAAGTGCTTGTGCCCCACCAGCTGGGACCTCGCTCGGGGCACCCCRTGAAGATTGCCTCCGCAGTGAGCGGGAGCTGTGTGCAGGGCTGACCGCTCCAGGGCAAGCCCTCTACCCTGCTGTGCTCCTTCCTGCAATCTCCTTGCAATCCTAAATCCACTACCACCATGGAGTTTTGGTTTCAAGGGATTAGTTAAAAAYATGCCCTTGAGATAACGCAGGACCCAGGACTAGCCTTCCAATTGCAAGCAGTGGCTTTGATCTCCACATGCCAAGCCAGAGCATGGAAAATACTCATGAATATACAACAAGCCTCCTGTTAAAAAAAAATTGCATTTCAAAATAGCAGGGTCATGRGCAAATATCAAAGCACAATTCAGAAGTCCTAGTGCTCTCAAGGGAGACAGCTCAATCTGAAGCGTCCTTTAGGTAGAACCCAATGTCTTTGATAGCTCACCTTATTTGATCAAATAAACCTATTGATCCTTAGCATGAAAGTTCAATACAGGCTATCAGTGCTGTAAGAGTAGTACAATAAAATCCTCAGTCTTTTTGATCTCTTCTGAAGCATTTCATCTTGACATTTGTTAAATGTATCAGTAGATTGCTTAAAATGAGAATAGGGTTTTAAAAGCTTACTGGAAAAGCAAAGCTTACATTAAAATTCAACTCCTACACTTGGTAACTTTTACATTGGGTGCTTTTCGTTAACTATATTGCCCAGCCGGGTATTATTATCATCCAACTCTATTTTAAGCAAGACGGTGAGACCTAAATGGATTTCTAAATATACATTATTGGGTTCATTCTTACAGGTGGTTTTTAYGAGCGTTTATCAGCTTCTGCACCTTTCCAGTTAATCATTCCTTCAGAACACCTTCTGACCCCAATCCAGCAACAGGAACAGGACGTTCATACCATTTTGAGGTGCTGACACTTAATCTGTATCTTCTGAGAGAAATGAAACTTCAAAAAACATAATTTTAGTTTTAAATCCAATCAGAGCACTGTGACATTTTGACGCTGGTCCATATTCCTGTTGCTTTGTAAAATGCAATAAGAAGAGACTGAGGAAAACAAGGTGAAAATACAATGGAAATGAGCAGAAATTGTAAAAGAAATGGAGATGGGGAGAAATGGAAGACGAACGTGTATTCTCTTGAGAAATCAAGATCGTTAACTTCTCTACCTCACCACTGCTCATTCAAGCAATACTAGGCACATATTAAAGTACACTTGGTGAAGAAAAAAATTTCAGCTATGATTACCACGTCCCCTGTTTTGAGCAGCCCCATATGCATATATGGTGTAACAACCAACAGGTTGTTCTATTTGTGAAAGACAGGACAACACAAGGACCTCAAATATRCTGCTCTATGTTTCTAAGTTAGCAATAAAAGAATTAGAGGCCAGTTATTCCTACCCTATGCATTATGCAGCCAGCTTGTCTGAGGGGAGTCACCTTTGGAAGTAAATGGTTTAGAATTACTAGTAAGTCTATGTGTAYAAGCCTGTGTGATTTCAAAGCCTAAAGAAATAGTCAAAGCTGCATGTATGCAAYCTTGAACTCCTGATGTTCCCCCACCATTAGGAAATTTTCAGAGGCAACGAAAAGAAAGTCAGCAAGTAACTTCAAGCGAAAGCATTTCTGTTTCTTTATGGTCAGCATCCAAGAAACCCTGCTTGAACAGAGATCAGGCTGAATGATGGAAAACAGAAGCACTCAGGGGAGCAGAGAAGAAAGAAGGCAAGAAAAAGGTTTTTTTTCCCCTTCGTTTTAAGCTAAGTTTATAACTGTGTTGGCAAGAACAATCAAGAAATTCCTTTTGAAATGAGAGAGCAGGGAACTAGAGGAGAAAGGCCAGAGGATTTCTTTAAGAGCTTCTTCTTTTAGTAGTAATATCATCAGAGAAATCGTCAGTGGATTTAATTCTTCTTAAATGCTGGGAACTGGATTGAAAATTGCTCCTAGGCAGAAAATCAAAAAAGACTTGCAGATCAGCTGCGTCTCCCTAAGTAGGAGTAGGAAAGAATTAGGCAGTTTATGTAATTCATCCTCACAGAAGAGTCCCATAAGACCTGATAATAGGTCATACAAAATTTCCTCACAGACTAAAGCATTCTACAAGTAGSCCCATCTCCCATTCTGAACTCACTTGGAGAATCACTTCTAAACAGTTACACCACTTGCGTAACTGCCATCAAGCTTGAACTCTGTCGCTATCTGGCAATGAGCCAGCAAAGGCAGTTGTCAGATTAAAAATGATCTATTCTCTAGACCATCTCCTGTCCCTAAAAAGAAAAGGGCAAAGACTCAGCAGAAAGGAAGATGTCATAACATCAGCACAGGTTGTACTGGGAACTTGCTAGGAAGAGAGAGAAAGCCTGCCTATCTCTGGGGTATAAAGCAGTATATTGGGGATACACAGCGCATTGTAGGCTTCCAAGGTCTGCTGAAAGAGAGCGCTTTGCAGACTCCTTGCATCCCATCAGCAGACACCTCTAAACAAAGCAGGTACCTGGGTACCAGATATTCTTTCCTAGGGACATAAAACAAGGGCACAAACTATCCAATAAAGAGAGGTAAACTCAGAGGTGGTCAGGAAAACACACACTTATACCAGCTAAAGCATCCAACTGCTCTTCAAAGAGAGCCTGGAGGGGAGCGCATTGCGGTAATCTTGCCTGGAGGTAACAAGGTTTGCACAGCTGGGAAAAAAATAATTCACAGGAAGACTAGCTGAAGCAGAATGACACAAATTCACAAGAAAATCTGCTTTGCTTTATTTTATTGTGTTTTTGTGCAAGAGAAAGCAAACCTCATTGCAGCCCTGGCTCCAGCTGAAGTAACATGGGGCCCTGGATCTCTACTTTGGGATGAATGTGAACACTGAAGGGCCTCAAGCACAACTTGAGCAAAGTCAGCAAGAATAAGTAAGAGTCTAGAGACTGCTTTGTAGAATCCAGCAAGCTCTACTATATGTATTAATATTACAGTACTGCTTAGAGAGGACAACTGAGAATCTTACAGGAGATGCTATAAAAAGAACAGCCAAAASGATATCTATACTCCCAAAACTCTACAGAGGTGATAGTCGAAGATAAAACATCAAGAGCAGGGCAAGTAATTGCATAGTGTTTACATAACCCAATAATAAGGCAAGTCAGAAGCCTTAACCCCAATACTCGGCCTTTTTGCAACACTGCCTTTAACAAAGGCTTTGCAAGGAATAAGCTGAACCAAACTAAATGTGTCATTTTTCACTGTGCTTTTCTACAGCTTTAACCTCTTTCCATTGTTGACTGGCTGGTTTTGAAAAGCTTAATCAGAGATGATACTCTAAATCTCTCCTTGGCAATGTTACTAATCTGTTTATTATTTTCCTGCAACAGTGCAGCCCTGAAATGAAGCCTAACATAACCAAAATGCTTAATTACATTCTTTCCCTTGAGGAAGAGAAACCACTTCAGTCTTTGTAGTCAGTAGTCTTAGTGGAGAACACCTTCATTAGAAGATAGAGTGGTGCACTGCAGGAAGAAACAGGGCATGTAAACTCTAACCTACATGATTCCCCTTCCTGCATCTCTCAAAACAAGGTGCGATATGAAAGATGAATCCTGAGGTGATATGCGTAATGTACTTAAAAAYTTGCCAACAGAAATGGTATTTAGTTTAAATTTTAAGTTCTCTATTCAGKTGTTTTAAGTGAAAGCAACTAAAATTAGTCAGAAACTTTGCAGTTTTTGCACTGCAAAATAACCTTATTTCTTCTCAACAGCTTTCAGGAAGATAAAATCAGCTATTATGCTCATTTTAAAGACATTAAGCTCAAGCACAAAGAGATTAATGTGAAACTCAGCCTAAGCACAAGTCACTTAAACTGAGGCAACCCAGTTAGAAATGCAGTTGTCCCACATTCTTTAGGTATAACTACAGACAGAAACCAGACAGGCATCTCTGAACTGGCTCATCTGAATCTGGCCCCTCTCTGCACTGACACTAGATGGACCTTCGGGCAGTTTTAATGCCTACAGTGAGCTGTGGCAAGTTATGTATATCTAGTCATATAGGAAACATGTAGCAATAGACAGAATTAAGTCTAAGCTTCCCAAACCACATATATTTTTGCTACCCAGTGTGGCCCTATGTGGCTTCATTAGATATGATTTCCTGTGTTAGCGGTGTAAATCTGAAATACTCAGCTGAAAACAAYGGAATTTCAGTAGTGGAACAAGTGAGAGTCAGCTGCATTTGATGTAGCTGAAAGTAGACAAGTCGAAAAGCAAAAATTTGGCTATTTGATTATGCTGGCTTAAATCTAACAGCACAYAACTTCTCTGTTGTTTGGAAGAGAATAGAAAAGGCAATAAATTATGCTTTGGCAAACTCCACTGATCTCCTGGTGGCTAGATGGAACTGCTAAGCTCAAACAAAAATGATTGCATGATATATAGCAGAGAAGTTTCTCTGCCTGTGTCCTTACTCTTCTGTAAAGCACTCCCATACACTGCTTAATGTTCAAATACCTACAGCAGACCACAGGTATGCTGCTATCRGAATTTTCCAGTACTACTCAAAAATAACTTCTTCTGAATAGCAATTTTGCCAAGCACAGCAGTCTTAGTAGAAAGATACTTCTTTACTGAGGTCCAGTCCTCTAGGCTGTTGAGTAACAAAGCTAGCAAGGCACTGAGCATCCCCAAATTCAGTCTAAAGCTGGAAAGAAATAGACATTTTAACTCCAGATTCTGACAAAGAATTTCAAAATTAGTAATCCAAATAAAACATTAAGCACAAGCTAATCAAAATTTCTTTGGGTGGTCTTAAACATAATTTAGTCAACTTAAAAAAACAAACAAGCAAAACCAGAAAATGTATTTCACAACAATGTGACCATTTCACTGGGAAATCTTGGAAAACGGTTGTCAAATCAACATTAGCCCACGTTTCCCTCTATCCCCTGGAAAAAAATGAGTTAAGAGGAGTATCCAAAAGCAGATGCACAGACTTCTAGAATATTTTTGGCTCAAGTGACCAGCCTTAGACATGGAAACTTATCCAAAAATGGCAGCAACAGAATCAACATCAGAACACTTCCTTGTTTATCAGGTCCTGCAGAAACAGCAGTCTCAACAAAATTACAAACCTGATTCATTCAGGAGAAAAAAATGTGACAGCCAGCTACAGACAGAAATAGCTCAGTTATCTTCATTGTTATCTGTAAACCAACATGCAGCTGCACATTACAGACTAAACCTGAGTAAGGTCAGACCATGGAAAGGTGCTGGCATTTATCATGAATGGTTCAGTGCTGCTCAGTTATCACTTGCACCTGTTAGCAGGAGGTGGTTTGATGCTGTTCTGAAGCCAGGGCTAAGCTTGTTACAAAAGAAATGACATTGCAGTCAGAAAAAGAAAAAAGAAAAAAAAAAAACTTTTTTTTTTTTCTTTTCAGAGATCTTGCTTTTCTGAGGGAAGAGAGATCTTTGTTTTCAAACACTATGAAGTGCCTTATGGCTGCTCCTCCAAAAAAAAGAATGGAGGGAAAATAGCAACATTTTAGTTATTCCCCCTTTCCTGTTACAAATGCCCTGAGCTCAGTTCTGCTGAAAGAGCAGGGTATACTCCAATCCACCTTATTTACTTCAGGAATTAAGCGGATTAACAAACCAAGAAAATTTTAACTGTATCCACATACCTGTTTTAACTATTAATCTGCGTGCAACTGTACACAGTGTAGAACAAGCTGATATTAAATAAAATGAGGAGCTTATCTCTCAAAAGGTACAGTAGTCTTGTTTCCCTTTCCTGGACACATGCCATGTGCATAACTAATTTATTTTTCCGGGTGTCACTTTTTTGCCAGATTCAGCTAAGAAAAATGCTTTGTTTCCATCTATTTCTACGTGGCTCAAGGGATAAAGGAAGACAAGTCCAGGTCAAAAGCCTCAGATTAATTGTTGAAACAGCGGGTAATGTGCTCCCATAATGCGAAATTGGTCTAAAAGTAGACTGATTCCCCTTCCACGGCTGGGAGGGCGGGAGGAGGTGTTAAAGCACTGGGGAAGGAGCGACCCGCTGCCCTCTGGCCTGAGGYGTACGTGATCACTTTTGTGCCTACTTTCGCCCCTGTATGTCAGAAATAGGCAGGGAACATCTCGGGGCAGAGTGCAGAATAAATCTGAGAGCATCTTCAGGATTATGCTCCAACAACACAAGGTCCATTAAGGTCCCTCAGTTGGCAGTACAGGGGAGAAGGTATAAGACATCTAGCAAACCATTAAGAATTACACTCTTTGCCAGCCCTCAGGTACCATGAGCATCATTCATTACCTAAGTGACAGAGAAGCTGATGGAGAAGAACAAGGACCTCATTCACACTAGCACAAACCAGGAATAAAAGCACAATTATACCAAAGTCAATGAAGTTAAAATGAGAAGAGATTCAGTCTCAATGAGGAAAAGATTTGGATAAATTATGCAGGAACCTTTACGACATATYATCTGGCCTTGGAGATGACATTGCAATTTCATCAGATAATTAAAAATAGAACCAAATACTGCTTTAAGAGACTCTGAAAAGATACCTAAATAGTACTAAATAGCACCTAAATAGTACTAGTGTTAGGACTGGAATAATCTTAAAGGGAACGACTAACTTTAACCTTACTTTAGCTAATTGAGAAAATGTTTACCAGATGGTTTTATTAGGCAACCTAAAAGTAGRAAGTGCCACATCAGCCATCCCTCTCTAACTTAATTAAACGCACACACAACTCCAATGCACTACACAGTCTCAGCGGAGAGAAACTGAGGAGGAAAAGGCCATGCGTAACAGAGGTTAATCACATTGCCTAATGCACTCAGATGCTCCAGTGACCAGGATGGTAACAAAACTAAATGAAATCCCAGACAGCACATAGACATAGCAGATCAGTGCAGGACAGATGCGGTTAAATACACAGATGGTAACAACTGCCCTGTGGTTTCCATATGGAACTACTGGAAGGCCTTCTAAAAGACATTAATGTCTTTAACGAGATACAGGGACTCCAGGATGATAATTCAGAGAAGCAATTGAGTTTATGGAGCAGAAAGAGTATTTACGATGAACTGCAACCAGTCAGATGAGAAACAAATTGGGACAAGAAGGCTGGGATTAAGACAAAAGAGACTATGAATATCAGTAAGATCAGGAGAAGCCYGAGTTTTACAACTAGATTTTTAAATTATTATTATTTTAAAATCAGTGTCCACTTAACAACAGTTGCAATCAACAGCAAATCTCAGGACAGGCAGAGGGATGGGGAGGGCTGACTGAATCCCCAGAATTTCTGAGGCTGGTTTTGGTCAGTATCTGACCACAACAGACAAAACCTGTAATTATAACCACTAACTTTTCATTAAAAAGAAGGTTTCTGCAGTCCTCTATGTTTCAACTTTTCTATTCTTTTGAAGATCAACATCCATACTGGACATCCATACTGTTCAGTCAAACGTGTTCAATAATTTCCTTTATAAACATTTTGCTGCTAAACCTGAGAAAAATATATCATTCTCAAAAAGTCTCATAGAGGAATAAAACAGAAAAAAAAAGAAAAAAAAAAAAGGAAATCAGAGACTGCATGATACCACCAAAAGAAGAAAAAGCAAGCTGTCTGTCTTTTCAGCTGTTTCCTAAAAATTCATCATTAAAATGGCTCTTCTGGAAAATCTTTTCAATCTGCCGCATCTACATAGTTACATGTGCCTAGGTATATTGATCTACTGACCTAAGAGCTAGYGCAGAGTTACAAAAGATACTTACAACGGTGTAATTGATGCCCTTAACAAAATAAACAGTTCCTTTATTTGGCTGCAGAAGAATTGTATGTAGATCTTTTGCAGAAATCTTGTTGCAAGATGGATCCAGGCTGACAACAAAATCTTCCGTGCAGCATCTTGTATTAAAGTTGTATGTTCAGATTCATCAGAAACACCAATTTCTCTTCCAAATCATTGCTAAAGAGTTTAGAGAAGGTGTATTTATGAGATTCCAGCTGCCTTCAGTTTACACCACACTGTCCCTTTCTAAACTAATCTGAATGATTTTCCCAACTTCACATTTAATAAGGCAGTATTTGAGGCTTCACTGAAATGCAAATATTACATCTACTATAACAACTGACCAGGGGTCCCACCACCACCATGAGGTGTTTGCCCAACAGTAAACATCTTTTGTTTGCCCAGCACTGTTAGTTGTTCACAGATGTCCAGCTGACCTGTTCTCTCAGCATTTCAACAGATTGATGCCCTTCCACTCCTGTTAAGGTCTGGCCTGGTGTATTTACAGAGTAGTAACAAGTAGATCCATTTTCTCCTCCACTTTGAAAATCCATTCTCAATGCAGCAGAGAAATAGAGGCTGCAATAATAAAACTCTTAAAAATAAGGGCTACAGAGACCTGAGGACAGGATAATTCCCCAAAGAGCAAAATGAACGCTTCTCAATATTACAATGGCATTTTAAAAGATGGCAGATTAATTAAGCAGCCTATTTCCAAATAGCATTGGAAAAAAGTGCATTTCAAACCAAGTCCAAGTTAACTGCTGAAAGGTTTCAAAAACACGCGTACATCACACCTGAAAGCAAAGCTCTACTTTTCTTCTCTCTAGCCAAAAGTATGTTGCTATACTACTGGATCAGGGCCACATCTTCAGTTTCACAGCAGTGCATAAGACTACACATTTTTAAGCTTTCCAGAGTTTAAAATATACACTACCAGCCCTAATGGGCCCAACTTTCCACTATTTTTAACCATGCRTAGTCCATCACGTGCAAAGTGAAATCTACGCATTTATATAAGCTATTACTATGATTTGGCAGCATTTTACATTCACTTATTACCAACTTTGCAGAGGCTTAAATGGCTACACTAGGCACAAGTCAGGAGTGAAAAAAAAAATCAACTTCACTAGAGCTCTCTGAATTTCCAGTTCRCAGAGGATTAAGTGTGATCTGAGTGAGACCGCTGTCTCTCCGTTCAGATGGCAGACCTCCTTCCAGCTTCCCATCCACCTCCTTCAAACTCTTGGTGGCAGGGAGCTACAGGCAAAACACCAAGCAAGAATAAATCCTTATCAGTATTAGACAGGTTTCCTTAGCAACACGTGCAGATCTTCAYCCAGTGAGAAATCATTGGGATTTTGTTTGTTTTTTCCTTGATGGATTTAAGAGAAACCAGTCAAGGAAAGGAGAGCTTACGAGGAGCGGTGAGACCCCAGCAGTCCAAAGGATGCCACGAAAGTAAAAAGCAACAARCGCCCGATGCGTCACGGGGCCTGTAACCTACTCATGGCACGGCAAAGCCAACTCTGTAAAACATGAACAAGATCCTAGTCAACCCGAGTCATTTAGCTATTCTTACCCTGAATTTAAAAAAGTCAGGAGTTCTCTGTTTCCTACTGTTGCTCAAATATAAACACATGAAAATAAGACAGAGGATGGGACTGCATCCTAATCTGGATCTTCTGTGTGGGGATCGTGGTTGTTAAAGACATTCTCTTCCGTGAGGTACAAGAATTCTGGAAACCGGTTCCAATATCAAATGAGAAGTGTGCAGCTCCCACATCTAGAGAAGGGACTAATGTTGCCCAGTAAATTATACAGGTATAAGATTGCAGGAAAAGAATAAAACTTAAACTTACAGCCTTCACTCTTTGTGGGACTTTATGGAGTAACTTATGTTACAGCAAAATAAATACTACCAAATCAGCAGGGCAGCTTTTCATTCTAGTGGATGCATGGTACTCCAGAAAAGCAGAGGACGCAGCTCTGGGATGGGTACCATCGTTCTTTTTAAGCAAGGAATGCAAATTAAGAGGAAGAAAATTGACTCTCGATTTCTCTGGGTTGAACTAAAAGCATAGAAAGCTGTGAGGTAACACAGCAAAGTGTGCACAGAAATCAAGTATGTAATGTCTATCAGAAGAGTTCTGGGAATCTGCTTTTCAAGGATATAAAACAACTCCTTGTCTGTCAAAATGACCCTCCTTCCAGAGTCCATGTATATTACTGGTTCACTGCATCGGTGACTATTTTATTAATAATTTCTCTAGGTCTTCAGGACGTTAGAAGTCCTGCTGTATTCAGTCTGCAATCCTACTGAGCTCTGAACTGCAGAAATAACTAGCCAGATAGTTGTTATTTCGCGTAATTTGGACTAAGTACACAGATATAAGCAATTCCACCAGGTTTATGGCTATGCAAGAGAGACCAGAATCTTGCATCAGTGGTAGCAGAACAAAGTATATTTACTTCAAAACCAGTTTGAGTGGTGAGAGAGGTTTGCCTTAAGCAGATGATTATTATGGACTATAAAAAGATATACGGTACCTTTGAAGCATTCAACTAAATGATTCTATTTGAACAAAGGAATTAGTCACAWCAGCTCAGATAATGCAACATAGTTAGCAGGATTCAGTTCTGACAGCGATTCTTTATACACTGATATAGTGATAAATTAATGATTGACAATCTAGAAAAAAAAATCTCTAAATTACACCATCGTCATTCTTTTTAAAAGCAAAACTAGTGTGGAAATTAAAGTCATCGCATGGAAGAGAAAGCTGCTGTTGCATCTTCAATAACATCACTTGCTCTTACAAAAATCAGGCTTTCTACTGGCTCTGAAAGATTTCTGAAGCATTTATTCTTGCAACATGGTTTCAGGGAGAAAAAGCCTCCCTGAAGCCAAAGTATACAAGGTAACCTGTCAGCAGCCTGTCCCTGAGTCTGCTACACAGGCAGACATTTCCACGTCCGGCAATGCCTTTATATGCTCACATATTCCTATTAGCAAAAGTGGATCGAGTGCCAGAAAAAGGTGCTGCAGAAACCAACCAGCAGCTAATGTAACTGGGATTAAGAGTATACAAGAGCGTGTTTGTTAAGAGATATAAAATCCCTGTCCCAGAAGAGGCRGGACTCCACAGCAGTGTCCCCAAGCTCTGACTTGTGATCCCAAGTTAACTGCAAGGGCACTTCATGTCTTAGCTTCTTCTTCCATAACCAGGCACAAAAATACTCTTCTGCTCTTTTGTTTGAGGCAATTTGTTTCTCAAACAAACCAATGTATTGCAAACGCAAGGAATAGTGGCAATGATTTGTACTACAAATGACTAATCTGCGACAGAGTTGTGAATGTCACCGAGAAGTTCCCTTTTTTATGTCAGTGCCGTCACACGGATGGCACTTATCCAGAACATCAACAAAGCAGAGTCCCTACTCTGAAATGGAAACGCACCAGCAGCTCTGTAGAGGTCACTTAGCTATTGCAATTACCGACGCACAGGAGATGCTCAGAGACAACGTCGATACAAAGCAACATAAAACTCCAAGACCCAGAATAATGCTTGCATGGACAGAACCGACAGTACCACACTTCTCAGTCCTTTACCAGTGACATTATCTGACCTAATCTCTTCTGCGTTTTTACATAACCATAATGAGTAACACCAGGATATACATATGAACAAGGCTGCATTCACTCTTCATATCCATTTTAAAAAGATGATGCTCTGCAGACCACAGGCTGGTCCCACTATTGAATGGACTTGCTCTCTCCATAAAGTAGCAACTGGTCATAGACAACAATTTCATTTTCACTTTTCTTTTTTAAGCAGTTTGGGCATCTGCTAGCATTCAAGCTCATGTAACACAGTATTTTCCACCCACATCTCCCTGTAAGTGCAAGAGGTAGTTGACTTAGGATATTGAATGTGACATATTAGAGAAGTCTGACAAACAAATACRCTGAAAGGTAAAAATTGAGCATAATAAAATAAAATAAAATAAAATCTCACCCAAAGAGGCCTTCAAAATTTRAGAACTACAGGGAAAAAAGGTAGTAAAAGACTGAGGGAGAACAGAGAGAGAATACTATAAATATCTGAGAAAAAAAAGAAATCAAACTTCTCTATTTCTGTAGCAGCACAGTCTTAAAAAGAACGTTGTCTTACACTATAAATTCTTAATGAATTAAGCGACAGTATACCCAAACTCGTCTCTCAGTGTTCATCACTACAGTAAAAGGGAAAAAACTTAGCTTCTGGTCAAAGATCTGAAAATGGGGTCTACTGCATACTATTTTTGATTCAACTGCTCTCTAACCTGCCTCTATGCCTGCTTCAATTTACCAGCATGCAAAAGATGGTCTTGCTAGGTCCTTGAGAAGGAGTCAGAAATAACCAAGTCCTTTTTCACATAAGAATCTCACCGAGTCTTCATGAGCACTTCAGGATTTGAAAATAATAAAAGTGATAAATTGTCATTTAAAACTTGATCCAGCTGCATTTGAACAGCAGCCTTCAAAATGACATCCATGTATGTAAGAGCAAACAACAACCCTGGGTGTAATTCTGCCTCCTTCCCAGTCCCACAAGCATTCAGCACTGCAGCATAGATCCAAAAGCACTCTGAAGTGCATTTACCCTCAAGTTTAAACGCTTCCCCAGAGAACAGTCAGTATTCCTGCAGGATTGAGCTCTATTAGAAGGAAAGAATGGGATGTTATATGGGCTCAAAGACACTTCTACAAGATATTCTAYTAATAGCAGTAGGGCTACAAACTACTAGGAAACACCCTCGACGCAAAAATAAGCAGCCCTGGAGCTAGCCAGATCTTTGTAATATTCACAAGCCTCTCTGGCTTCAAGACTTTTTTTTTCCCCTAGATTAGTTCAATTTCAGTGTAATGAATTTTTTAAACTATCAAGCCTCTATTACAGTGATTGCTGGAGTTTTGAAATATGGAGAAAATTAACACAAAGTTACAAGAAAAAAAATCAAGTTTCAAATAAACCCCTAGTAACTTTTAATGTTTGCAGTAATAGGATTTGGTGCAGTAATTTATAATTTTTATACAAGCAACAGCTAAGATTAATGTTGGTACTTATTATATGCAATAATTATAGGCTTTTTAGATGCTGCCTGGCTGGAGGGACACTTTCTGTTTGTACAGAAGATAATTATGGGACAAATTTAATTTCCCCATTGCTCTAGTTAAGCAGCTGCTGCAGATAAACACATACCTCATTTTCAAGTGCTTGTTCCCTATCACTGTCTTTGAAGTGTCACAAACCCTTATCAAAAACTGAATTTTCATTCACTGCCCAGATACAGCTGAGTTTATCTACATACTTCCACAGCTCCTGCCGTTAGTGTAACTTCAGTACTTTACAGCCTGTTAGATTGTCAACCTGAAAACCCCTTCTTTAAAATAGAGGGTTATTTCCACTTAGTGGTGAGAAACAGTGGACCAGATTTCACCCTCCCTAACACTACTCAGGGAACGGGGGCACTGATGTCCTCAATACGGTCCTCAGTATGGTCTGACGTGCTGTCAAATCCTGTTGCTCACACTGCAGCACTCATGAGAGGAGAATACAACCATTTGTTCCTCTGRTTCCTCTTTCAAGTCTAAATGGGCTGGGCCTGCCACAGCCTTGTCCTCTCAGCAGACCAACAAGTCAAGCCTTGCTGTCCTTAAGTTATGCAACACTTTTGGCTTTATCAAGATCATCAGGTTTATTCAGTTTAAAGAAGCAGAATGGATTTTGCAGCAAATCCCATCTGTTTTACCAGATGTTGGTTCAGTCCACAACGCAGTTTTGGCATAAGCAAAATAGGTTCCTCCCAGTACAGGCGTGGAAGCTCTGCTCCAAAGACTTAACAGGGCTGTGACCTTCCAAGCTAGCTTGCAAGCAGTAGCCTGACACACTCCAGCAAGTATCAAACTCCTTTTCCTCTCAGAAAGCTTTGATTCACGTGTGCACTGAAAAGCTTGGCTGAAGAGACCAGACTACATGTTACTAGAAGTGTGGAAGTATGCTATTGGGAAGGTCTCCACCCCAGTAACATATAACGGACTTGAGCAGCGTCAGCACAAACCATTCCAGGCTACTGATCTACTCGTCCTGCAACAGCTTGTTTGCTAATACAGCCTTTGAGACCAAACCGCAGTCAGACCAAAAGCAATACAACAGGAAGACGTTCAGTTATGAGGGTCAACGTCCTCACAGTCTGCTCTCATACTTGCACTTCGCTGGCAACACTGAAATGGTTTAAGGCWAGTCACAACAAACTATATATAGTCAAGGGAAATGTTCTACCCTGAGAAATTAAAGTTCATTCTCTACCATTTAAAAATTCAGCAAATTAGTATTTATASGATGCAGAAGAACAGGTAAATATTCTACTAATATTTATAAGAAACATAAAAGCATCAAACAGTATAACATCTGGAGTGCAGCCTGTATCAAAGATAAAGGGAGCTGTTTTTGCAATATATTGTTTAGAATGTTCTAAAATACTATTTGCTTCCTAGAGCACATATTTTACATAGTACATTAGTGGTTATCCTAAATATACAAGTAGTTCAGCAAACTGGCAATGAAGAGTAGGCCAGGAGAGTACACCAAGCACACTCCATTCTGGTTCAGTCATGGGGCACTGGCTATATTCGGGTCTTTAGTCTGTCACRGAGAACTAGTGTTTGCCTAATACATCCCAGAGACTTGCACATGGATGGTCTTTAAAACATGGTATATAACCCAGGAGAATGTTGAAGGCAAGAAGTTTCTGCACAGTWTACTCAGTCCGTTTGATAATGCAATCCATCTCTAGTGTTTTCCCTTTCAGCGCTCTATTCCCTCATGTCAAGTTTTAATGTGTTACCATTAATTTCCTTGGGAGCTGGATGAAGCCTTCAGCCCAGAACTCTGCTGGCTGCTACCTGCTAGAAGAACAGCCTTCAAACATCTCTCTTGTTGCTAAACAATTAATTTATTTTCCTGCAGGCTTTCAGAGTCTATTGAATTTTACTTTTTTTCCCCTCTGCTGTCTCTTCCACCCTTTGTAGAAATTGTTACCTAGAAGTTAACAGGCAGAAAGAGAATTAATGAGATGAACACAAAGAGACTCCAAATGGTTTCTTCATTTGGAGCAAACTTCATCCTGTACAGGGTCAACCTCTAGTCAAAACCAATTACAGGGCAGGATGAGGTGGGGGGAAGGGAGAGAAGAGACTTTGAAACCAATAATCTCCTGCTATCTTCCTTTCTTATGTCAAAATAATTTAGTTTGCAGTGAGCTGCAAGCTACACTACCATGCATTCGCATTTACAGTTCATGCTCTTGGAATGAAATTCACTTTTCCAGGCACAACTTCAGTCCCACTGGTTTAAAACCATGATCTGCCACTAACTTATGCTTTCATCTTCAAGATACTTAATACACCTGTTGGATTTCCTCAATCTGTAACTTACACATGAATCTTCTGCGATTATTTCTTATCTTTTATCTGTTTTGATTATAAAGTTCCTGTGCCATGAACCATTGCTTGACAAATCTTTACAATGCCTAGCATATTGAGGCAGCTGAAATCAGCATTCAAAATTACAGTCCAAATAATTTTCAAGATACGAACATAAATAGTCCTCTTTGGAATACTGGAGATTTTGTTCAATACAGAAAGAAGGCTAAACTGAAGAATCATCAGAGAGTTAAACATTACTTTTTCTCCATGGCTTTTCTTCATAGAAGAGCATCTATTAGTAAGAAGTGTGTGCAATACTGAAACCAATCTTCCTGGATATTTTTTGTTCACTTTCATGGCCCTATCACAGCAGAGACGGCCTATACCAGGCTTCCCTGCTGAAGACTGTTCTGTGTACATTCTATTACTGAATTTATTTTAGATAACATACATTCAAAACTACGTTCTGAATTTGTCCTACAAGTTAAGAAATCTGTAATTTGGTGCTTGTTTAGGGAAAGATAAAGAATATTAAAGCAGCTAGCAAGTACAAAAACTCAAGAACAAAACTAGTCTTGATATCAAAAACACACTTCAGTATAATGGGCCATATAATTAATCCATGAACAAGATGACAAAATCCCTAATCATAGGGGGAATCAGCTGTTTCTTTGTCCATTTGGTTACTAACTGTTTCRTTTAATACTCTGAGTTAATGAGGGGTCTCATATCCTAACAAGGCAAACATTAGTGGATTTGCTACAYTGAACGGAAGAAGCTCAGAAGGTTTAGTGGCAAACAGAAGCAGTAATTATTAAAAATTAAARGGCAACAACAATGTTGGGAATTTACACTGAACTTCACACTGGGTTCAAAACAGAAATCATTACCTTGGAAAGTAGCTTTTTTTGGAGATTTATTTACATAGAAAAGGAAAGAAAACTCATTAGAAAATTGTTTCAGTGCAGAGAAAAAACTCATGTGACTATGGGACTGTGTGGGGAAAATCCCTTCCTGGTGAACTCTTCATATGAAATAAAGTTAACATCTGAAAACCTCTTTCAGCAAAGGGCTTGGCATATTCATTTCCTTAGCCCCTAGTAAGTCTTCTGATAAAACTGACTTCCGCACAGAGTAATGGCATTATTAAAACRTTGCTTAGTATTCCCAGTTAAAAGCACTTTTTGTGGTATCAATTTGCATAATTACAATGAATATTACAGAGCCCAATTCTCCCTTACCCTAGAGGTGCTTTACACCATCTTGATAGCATTAAGTTTTACACTAAAGAATTACCTCTGAGTTGCTTTTCACCCATGGACTTTGTTTTCATGCTCTCCTCCTCCTTTTAATCGCTAGTGTTGAGCTGGGGGCAGCTCCAGATGTTTGATGCAGAAAAGTGGGTAGTTTACACTAATATTTATATGAAGCATAAACCAGTAAAATGTGTAGCAGTGCAGMGTGTAAACCTAAATAAAGGATATGGACAGCTGTCCCCACAATGTGTTGTTATTTAGGATGCTCTAAAACATCATTAGTATAATTGAATATATATTTAAATGGAGTGTTTCAATGGTAATTCTGAATGTATAGCTAGTTGGAGAAAATTAACACAATCTAGTTACTTCAAAAGGCTTTGGAATGAATAAATCAACATCTTTTACAAATTATATCATAGCACTTCTAACAATTTATGTCATTGAATTACGAGTGCTGCAGGGAACAGTTTGGTTGCAAATGTTTTGGAAAAGAACTGGCTTAGGACACTGGAATTTAGCAAATGCTGTATAAATTCTCACAAGAGCCAAAGCCTGTAGCCCTCCCTTGTCCAAAACAGTATCACTTAYGAGATTTTTGTAGTCTTACGCTTTAGGTAAAGTTCTGTCTTTAGAAGTGGAAAGAGTAAAACAGAAAATCTCATACAACACCGTGCCATAAAGAAATACTTGCTAGAGTTTCCACTCTGTTGGCATATTTGAAAAAACCTTGCATGGGAGAACTCCTCTCTGAGTTCSTACCCATTAGTGCCATCCCAGCTATGTCAACGAGACTTCCTAACTTCATATCAGCACTGACTCTAGCCACAGCGCTATGGCAAAACTCTGAGGGTTGCTCACGACTGAAGTTCTGCAGGAAAAACTGCTGTGGAGAAGTGAGAGCGGGCGCTCGTGTAGAGCTCTGGGCGAAGGAGGAGCAAAGATGACAGCCTTATACTTAGGTCTAGGAGGAACGAGGGGGAGAGGTTGCTGAGCTGGGGTCTGCTGGATATTTTCTGRCGGTCAAGAAGCCTTCACAGAGAAAACTTCTTCCGAGTTCTCTGCATCTATGCTAAGGATAAGCACTTCAGCKTGTCTTTGACTTGCGCAGATTCAAAAGTAAGCATCTCCTCCAGCCCCTCAGTTTGCCAATTACTTCAAGGCTATTCAAGCATAAGCTCACACGTAAATGCACAACACACAAAGAGGATGGTGGGTGGAGGAAAAGGAACATTCTCACCTATTTCCTAACCTGTCTCAATGCTTGGRAAAAAAAAGCAACTAGTGGGAAGGAGAAAAAAAAATCCACTGCYTTAATTTCTGCCCATTTATGGAATAAAACCAAACTTCCAGTGGAAAAAACTACTTTAAGAGCACACAAGCTTAGCAGCTATCGCTATTACAAACTAACAGTTTCCACATAGTTTACATCACAGCCACAGATGCATTAGAGACACTTTTGGTTTCTGATGCATCTCCCCAAAAGTGAAAAATAGAACTACAGTTCATACATTCATTCACAACAGCTCAGCAATTAGATCATGCTTTGTGGTCACTGCCTTGTAACAGAAGCTGGCAAATAGGTCTCCGATTTGAGGACAGATATAGCCGACATCATCAGAAGTCAAGCAGAATACRTCTGGAATTGTTAATAACAAAAGGTTGCCATTCAGAAGGAAAAAGGACATATTCCCAGTCCTGTACCTACAAAAGGGGCTATCTCAGGTGCTTATATAGGTGATCTCTATTAGGCTTCACAAAGCAAGCATCTCTATTTACAGGCCAAAAGCTGAAGTGCAGAGTTCTGATAAGCCTTGTCCAACATCAGACAGCATGGCAGCGTTAGTAATGTAAGTAACCTCTGGTCCCTACCAATACCCCGCAGCAAGAGAGCAGAGCTCTATTAACACAGAAGGGACTCTACTAGGGTACTGAAATCTTGTCACTGTGATCGGGACAAGACTGTATCTGCAGGAAATGGCTCGTAAGATTTTCCCTGATGGATATYTTATTTTACATCATTGAGCATCCCTAATGGTTTGTGAAACAAGAGTAAATAACATAATGGATCAAAGCTGGGATAAGCTACCCTCTAGAGACTTGATTTAGATAATAAGATAAAATAAAGTATGACAATTTTAAAAAATGGTACGAAAGCAAGATAGATACTTGCCAAAAGCATCTGACAAAGACATGGCTAACACTTTTCCCTCTAGAACCCCATCGTCAATAACGATCTATCTCGAATCTTAAACCTCCTTGTATAGCTGGTGAGCCAGCTGAAGTCAGTGGTACTGTTAGAGAGCTTAAAAGGTAGACATATGTTTGCAGTGTTTTGTTGGATTGCATCTTTTTACACAGGTAAATTACAAGTTTTACACATATTCTCAGAAGATCAGAGAACTAGGAATACACTGCATAATGCCATCAGCTTTCTGTCTTAAACAGTGTATAGCTTGTTTGCCTCATTTATGATTTGATATAACTGAAACTATTTTGGATTAATTTATATGGAAGAAAGACTTAGACCCTCTTTTAATATCATACAAAAGATGTTAGCTATGCGAAACTGTACATGTAGATCATAAATATTAGAGCCATTTTGAACCCGAGTTAATTATAAAAATTGTTCATCACTGGAGCTCTTAAGAAAAAATGGAAGGAGAATATATTAATATATTTTTATATCTTTTTATATCAACCTACAATGTCATCCAAAATACATACACAACAGGAAAATGTTTTAATTCAGCTACTTTCGTTAACATATTTTTAGAGAGTAGTTATTTATTATTCTGATGAATGGACTTATTTTTAGGAAAAAAAATCCTGAAAAGACCTTAAAATATAGATACCATTAAGAGATGTGTACTTAATTGTTCTGGAGGAAAAAAGGAAAAAAGAAAAAAAGAAAAAGGGAAAATAGAAAAAAAGCCCAGTAAAGTCAATGAGAAAAGATTTCAGTGGACTTTGGACCAGGTCCAAACCAGAGTTAACCACTCATTTCTAATGCTCTTGAAATAGATCGTTAGTTGTATTCCATTTTAGCTTGTTGGCTTACAGAGAACTAGGAAACTTCTTTTAAAGCTGTTTGAATGAGACACTTTGAAGAGGAAGCAGATCAAGAACTTTTTTTAAGCCAAACATACAAACACAAACAAAAACCACAAAATCATGTCTGTATATGGACATGCTTCTAAAATAGTTATTGCTTACGTTCCATCTCTGCATCAGGGACCACAATAAATCAATGAAGCCACATCCAATTCTTCTATACAAAGCTGAGAACAGGGTCCAATTTTGTTTGAGGAACTGAATGGAGTCTTCTCAATGGACAAGGGATCTAAGCTAGTGAAAAATCCTGAATTAGTGAAAAATACAGAACTGTAACATCCTCAATGGAGATTTGCCAGTTGGCATCCGCTGAGAATACCATCCCCCTGTATTGGAGGGGGGAGGACTATATACAGAAGAGTTTATATAGTGGCAATTAAAAAGTCATTCACCCAAGCTGCAAGCGAATCGGTCAGACAGATATGAAATGCTTGAGCTTCAGGGAGGGTTTTGAACTTGCAAGGATAATTTTGGGGGATGGGGGTGGGTTATATTTTGCTTTTTTTTTAAAAAAAAAACATTCTGGTAATGCAGACAGACTACAGTATTAAGACAGCATTTGATTTTCTAATTTCACAGCTCCTCACAAAGGAGCTGTTTCCACAATTTTGTTGATTACTGTTATCAAATAGAAACATTTGATCCACTACGACCACTATATGGAAGACAGTTTTTTCTACTTTTGTTCTTTTTCTTTAAAGTGCTAAAAGACTGATTCATGGACTTCTCATAAAGCACCTGCCTGTCCCATCTTTCTGATTTATTGCTCTTATACGACAAGATTGAAATCTCAAAATGTTTTTATGACTCGAAGATTCTCATTAGGAGTTATCAACAGGAACCTTGAAAAGGTGGGTTATTTTGGTACTCAGTATTTGAGAGACAGAGCAATGACTATTTTTTTCCAATTCTCTATGTGTAAATGTGTTTCTTTTATCACAGGGGGTGTATCTAAATTCATTCATAACTGTTCTGAGAATCAGCATAATATTCCCTTCCTTCCATTTTCTTTTCCTAATAACTTTTTCTGCTTAGTGATTCTTTTTCTTTGGCATTAGTTTAATATTCTCTTTGGACAGTAAGAAATATTATCTCTGAATAACAAATACGATTTAGTAATCACGTCCCTCTATCCTTGACTCAATTATAATTCCTCATGGATTTTACTCCTAGTACTTTCACTAAACAGTGGTAAAGTTTTGGGGAAAATTTCACCATCCTTTGTTATAGCTGCAGAGGCTACTGAAAGATGTCCTCAGCTCTGCATCTTTCTTTATTCAGATGAGATTTCTATGGAGAGGAAATTGGGTTCTATGGAAAAGTCATATCTGGACTCAGAATCTTAGAYTTAATTCCTGTCCTCTACACGACCTTGGACAAGCTCTGATGCCCTACCTTTTATTTCCCTGCAGTCAAAAGCAGCGATACTACCACTTGTTTTGCATTGTAAAGCTCTGGGAGCTCTACAGATTGATTTATATAGATAAATATACAAAAGAACATTTTAGTAATATAGGCTGTAGAGAGGGGAACATCATGCTCAGATACTAAAAGAAAGTCCATTCATGAGGAGAAAAGTCTGCTATTACAAAATTTTTATTTGACTGTAGGGGTCCCTTTTAGAGAATGAAATTGGTATATTAAGATGATCGGCCCTTCAGTCTTTGCCATGGACCAGACGTGGAGATAGATGAACTTCTATAGAGGGTAAGGTAAGATGCAGCCAAATTACATAACCCTCTAGTACTTAAGCAGTTATACAGAGGTAGAATATGGAAAGATTAGGAAAAAGAATCTGCCAAAATAAATGTATTCAGAGGTGAGGAGAGAAGCACTCACAGGCAGCCTGGCATTTAAGCAGCACTGGATGGGCTATGACTGCAGTGCACATGCAAAATGGGTTGAAGTCAATAATCTGTTAGTATTCTGACAAAGCCAAAGCAAACCCAGATTATGGCCACCAGCCAGATATTGGCAGAATACTGAAGGCCAGAGGCTGATTTCATTTGCAAAATGGGTATTTTGGAAGTCACATGAAGCACCAGTGCAAAGCAGACTCAAGGAGTTTACTTTTTCTTATTACAGAAATGAGATAAGGTCTGACTACAAAAAAAAAAAAAAAAAAAGCTTTATAGAGAAAGGATGGGTACACTTCCTGTCTCCCCACCATACTGGATGTTGAAACAGCAGCTGGCAAATCAGATTTATGTTGTCTAGAGAGAAAAAGAACAGTCTAGCTTCTCCAGYGTACTCCCTTCGCATTTTTCTGAGCTGTGAGCTGAAGTGTTTCCAGCCTGACTGTCCAGCGATGTCACAGGCTGAAGTATGAGCATATGAGAAAATAGCTGGTAACCAAAATACTACAGCTCAGAGAGCAGAGGTCAGAATAGCTAAAGACGAGCTGCAAGACTAAACAGAAGCAATGACGTAAGAGGTCTTTAAACATCTTCCTTGGATTCTAAAAAACATTGAGCRCAACATAATCCCCTTAGGGAAGGAAAGCCCTTCTATATCCACCAACAGATTCTTAAGGACACCAAGTCTCAAAGAGAAGGGGTAATGACAAGGATAAAAATTTAATGCATTAAGTTAATCAACAAAGAATAGTCTATGGTTACTTAAAWTATTTATGATAAAGTCCTTTAAGAAAGAACCATCTAAAGGAGAACCAATGGCAGACTGATCACCTCTCCAGACAATGATGGAACAARCAATAGCGTAAAACTCTCATCAGTCTCAAGGTATTTACTGTGGTCCTTAAATTCCCAGTTTCAGCAACAAGTGAGGAGAGCAYGCTAACTAATCTAATTAGTCTAATTAACTTTTGTTAATAGGCCTGATTAATCTAAAGGAAAGAGGTTAAGCATTTCTTCAAACCAAAGTGCACAAGCTGTCTTTCTTATATTGTGCAATGATATGGCAAAGAATAAGTTAGTTAATATAGCTTCCAAGGTATATTTAAGGAGGTTAAGTCGAAAAAAAAAACCCAAYCAACCAACCAACCAACCCCCATATCCTAAGAGTCCCTCTATTCCAAACAGAAGTCCTATAAAAAGACCAGACATCCGTTTCTTAAAATCTTACAGTGAAACCTAGTTGTTTGTAATAGGAACCACCATGAAACAGCTGTTTACGTCTCCTACTCTGGATGATTATTCGATCATTGTGGATTAAATGAATCTACAGAATTCTAGCTGAAATTCAGACCATGCCATCATCTGAATTAGTTCATTTAAGTTCACTTAGATGCGTAACCTTATCAAMCAGACGGCTATTTTGAAAACATCAGCCAGGCACTGGGAAGGATGCAATACCCCAGCAGGTCAGACAGGATGTTCAACAAGCCCAATATCCYGTGCCTGAAGTGTAAGAGGCAGCAAGAAAGATTCCAGCAGGTCTTCTTGGAACACACCACAAAAGAGGCTTTTCCTCCTGTAGGAAATTAAATAGTAAAGCAAAAATAAATGGCATAGCACAGAAGAAACAACTGTTTCTCTCATCAGTAATCAAAGCAGAGCTTTGAGGAGACAATAATATTGGGGTGTTCACATCTGCAAGCAGTGAAATCAATATTAAGAACATAGCTGCAGCCAAGAGCATCCTTTACAGTTGCAGCATGGTTCACAGGATGAAAGACGACAGAAATTAGAAAGATAATGATTTATGTGCTTTAAGAGAAATTTGGTAGGAGCTTTGGCGTAATGTGGCTCCAAAACTAATTAAGAGCATTTGCAGCACATRAGGTAAGATCAACACCAACAATGAAGAAAAAAAAATGAGTCAAATAAAGCATAGATAATTTTGCTGACCCAACTATTAAATACAGTTCTTGTAAAAAGACTGATAAGTTTATCAGATGAAGTCTACATATTAGCTCCTAATTCTATCAGGAATTCACCAGATGTGTAAGAACATTAGTATCTATTATCTATCCACAGAAAAAGAYTGTGAGACTATTTTGGTTTTAAAGTTTCTTTGGTGTTAGCTCTTGTCATTTTAATTGCACTTTCTATTTATTAAAATTCCCAATTCTAAAGTCACGTGACTGTTAAAAGCWCCTATTTTACTTTAAAGTTTCCTAGCTATAAAGAATAAAAAGCTTAAAAACATCTCCTATAGAACTGCACATTTTTTTTTATGATTGCTAGGGGGAGAAAGGAAAGATGATTTATGATTTTTTCATTGCTGAAGTTGTCACAGCTGCTTCACTTTCCTCTGTTATTTGGTAACAAAATAGAGTGATCTATTCTTAATGCATGAATAGAATAAGAAATTCCATGTTCTACTGTGAAATACAAGGAGACAGGCTCAAAAAAGGAGCAAACACTGTTCCCAGGCACTTAAGGTGTTCTGACTTGGATGTCATCATGTTCTTCTGTATAAAGGAGACTTACAGGCAGCCTGTGTAATCCAGGCATCAGGCTGCCACCAAGCACAACACTCCAGAATTAGGGTGGGGGAGAAAAAAAAAAAAAAAAAATCAGTGAAGCCATTCCAATTTCCTCCATCTGAGCTCCTGGCCTACGATGGCAAAGCAGATCTGCCTATCAAAAAGAACTCAGCTGATAATGTCACTTCAGAAAACTATATTCGCCCTGCATTTGCCTGTGGAACTGGGTAGTGGCACAACTTTTTCATATTAACCCTACTTTCAAGCTCAAAACCAAGACAACTTCTTTTCAGTTTAGAGCATAAGCAGTAAAATTTCCCTCGGTTTAGAAATGCTTGTACTGTTGTACTGTTTCAGGAAAGGGGTTGCTTGGGAGGCTTGGTATATAAAAAGCAGGACAGTGATTAATTTTTCTGGCTGAGTCAGATAGAAGTTCAGTAAAAGCACGTGTGTTTGCTTCGTGAGGCTTCCCAGAAACACCTTTCTTAGCTGGACATAGCGTACAGGGGCTTTACATGGATTAAAGTTACGATTTACACCCAGAGCTAACTCATCCCTGCAATGTTCCATTAAATCTGCACTGTTCCTCCACTTTAATACTATCTATTCTCTCTGACAGGAGGAAAATCAAGCCTGAGTAATTAAAAAAGAGAGAGAGAGAGAGAGAGAGAGAGAGAGAGAGAGAGAGAGAGAGAGAGAGAGAGGGGAAATCTCTATCTCCTCCCAAAGAGAGCAAGTCTATCACATAGGCTATTCTCTATTTATAACATAATGCAAACTCAGCTGAAGAATAACACTGCCTGTGGAAGATAGCAGTCACTTCCCGGTTCCACGGGTAAGGTCAATGGAGTAGTGCCCTTAGGATGTCCTGTAGAAAAGTCTAYGGTAATGTAAAACTAAGCAGTAGTCAGAAGAGGAATTACACAGACATGGCCCCTTCTGAGCTGCTGTATAAGATTCAGACAGGAGATCAACACAAGGAATAGGCATCTCTTAAGTTCTGTTCAACTAGGATCTTAACACTTCAAGCTGTCCTGACGAATGGAGATGTACTGCATTCAAAACTCCTCTTTCAGCAAAGCACCTAATCATCTACTTCTGAATGAATGGGACTTATAGCACTTACAAGTGAGCGAGCATTTTCCTAAATCAGAATATGCTCTCAGGAATGCAGAAACTACAGGAGGGGACCAAGGGTAAATTTCAGTTCTCCTTTTCTTGTAAGATTAACAGCATGGGCAGGGGCTTGCAAAGTCCARTGAAAATGGAAAAACAGGGCCAGTTCCAAAAAGGAAATACTCCTTAGCAGTACGGGATCGCTTACATCAAAAAATACCAAGTGGCTGGTTTCTAGGATGTTTCTTGTACTTTTTTCAGAAGCATCCAATGCTTGTTGCTATTAGAAATAGGATACAAGACTATGGTTCATCAGTGTTCAGATCTGACTGCCATAGCAACCAGTTTCATCCTGACTGCAGAGATCCTGCCACAGCACAGGTCCAGAGAAAGGCTGAAAGAACAGTTCCCAATACAATTTCACATAGTCTGCAGCAATGGCAACCTGTGCAGATTTTGGATTTGTAAGCAGAAAAAATTTGATCTRGGAGTAAGCAAAATTTATGACATTCCCCAGATCATTTGTTTTTCATTGAATAAACATAAATAAAAGAAACGAGCTAGAAATCATCAGTAACAAAGATTTGATTTTCAACAAACATCTGATTTCAGGAAGCAGCAATGAGTAATTGCACTTGATTGTCTATAGGAGGTGGGAGGAGGAGGACTAAAACACTATTCCACTAAGCCTACTGTTTTACAAAGAGCAAGGACCCTCATTCTSATCTTGCTGCATATCAGTATAAACTGACTCCCAGTATAAGCACAACTGTGAATGAAAGAGCTCTGGCTACACGACTGCTGAGAATCCAGTCCCTTTGGCTCGAGGCCAGCTTCTGCTCTCTGTTCCATGRGAGGAAAAACCTGCAATTGATAGAGCTCATCTGAGCTTTCATTGGGAAACCAGTGAGACCCTTTTGYCTTACTGTAAAGTCAGGCTTTCCCAACTCAGGTCTTACAGGCCCCCTAAAATTCATCATCATATGCAATATGGAAAATCCTCATCACAGTTTTGCTAGTAGTTTATTTTCAAAAATCTTGGCTGCAACTCGGAAGTAGAGCCTCTCTTCTATCTATTCCATTTCCTTCCACCAGCTGCAAGGGTTTCTTGCTTTTCAGTCCTCCTCTTATGCATTCAGATAACACCATTTTCATTAATACCAGCTTCTTGTTCAGGAACCTTATCCTCCGTGATAACTGTCTGGCTCTAGAATTCTTTCTCAGTTAGGTAATAAACCATTCCTACTTCTTGTTGTCTCTCTCCTTTTGTCACTAGGAAGCATCAGTGCCCACATGAGATCCTGAAACAGAGCCTGTGCAGAAAAGCAATCRACAAAGCCATGTAGTGATGCATCCCTTTCTTTTCGGATCCTACCACGACGCAGACTAAAGCACATAAATGCTATTCAAAAATATGCAGAAGTATCAAAAAGAAGAGATGGAAGCAGACTGTCTTTCCAATAAGCATTCAGCTAAGACTCATGACCCTATCCTTGAAGCAGAGAGGGACTACTCCAACTTTGCAGTCACAGAAGAGGCAAAAAGGCTCCTTGCCATGGTAACTGCCATCAGCAACTGAATCAACTACAGCCTCTCAACAAGTCTGGTTGACTTAAACATCCACATAGTGAATTGTGCCATTCTCCTAACAAATCCACCTATCTATGGATCTCACAGTCTATTTAGGGGACTCAGAAATAACTAGCTGGTAGGCACAAAGAATTCACCTGCGAGTAAAATAATTAAACTCACCCAGTAAAACAAGAGAGGCTACTGCCACCTTTCTTTTGCCTTTAAAAAAGGAAGAAAATAAAGAGAGCTACCTGGACTTCAAGTGGTCACGCTGAAAYGAAGCAATACTGTTGATTTAAAAGCATGTTCACTTATCCACCTAAAACCAAAGTCATTTAACCTTCCTATATAAATCAAGAAGTTAAGGAGAGAGACAGATACAGGCAAAGCAGCAACTGTAAATCAAATGATTGAATGAAGGAATCCAGGCAGAGCATGGACTTGCACATCCATACAAAAACACTGCATATGTAGTCTCTCTGGAGAGTTATGATCCCAGAATTGTATGCTGGTAAACAGCTTGCATTTATACTCTGCCTTTCATCCTGTAGAAACAAAGTGCTTCACTGATTATATATAGATAGAGGTCAGTCATCTCCAATAAAACCAGCTCCTGACACAGCAGAACAAGCAAGCCAGCAGATTTTGAAAAGGGAAAACAGAGAATAAATTCTCTGAAAATACCTCTCTGAGTTTCAGAGATGCAGAGCAGAATCAGCTTCACAAATATTTAACTAAGACTGTATAGTCAGCACTCATGAGAAGCAGTCATGGTACCTTAAGTGGCACGGCAGGGGTCAGAGTGGAACRTGGTTTTATATCTCTCACTCAGAAGGCTCAATACCACACCTAACACAGCAACCAATAGCCACCTGAATGGTCCTTGATCAAGATTTAAAAAAAACCATCTAAATAACATAGGAATAATTCTCACTGTAGAATAACACATTCTTTTGATCTAACTCACTTAAAATGATTTGGAAAATTAAAGACTCAAACCCAGGAGCAGATCCCTCAGCTTCAAGAATGCAGCCCTGGGAGGCACAGAAAGAACCTGGCTTAAATTTTAAGGAACAGCCCATATTTCAAAGGTATAGAAGGAGTTAAAAGAAGAGATCACATGAGATCATCAAGCTATGTTGCTTGCTTCCCTTCTCTCATTGCTACTTGTCACTGTTTGTCATGCTTCTATGATGCATACTTTTCTTCCCTAAACCTGATTTCTACAGAGGGAAGAGAAAAAAAAAAAAAAAAAAAAAAAAAAAAAAAAAGTAAAAAAAAAAAAAAAAAAAAAAAAAAAAAAAAAGACTGTTACAAGGTTGACTGGCTCCTGGTACAGTCTGTGGCAGGAGTCATATATTTTGCCTAATTAAGATAAGGCTGTTGCTCCTTTGCAGATTTCACTAACACAGAATTTATTGATGCAGCATTATGCTGCATTTTAAAGTGATAAAATATAGCTGATGCAGAAGCCAAAGGCACCCTGATCTGAAAACTAGAGAACATACTAATGGAGACAGATCTCCAGACTTGAGCACSTTCCACTGAGTCCAGTATCTGGTCCCAGTTCAGGGAAGGAAGTACTTCAGTTCACCTCTGCTGAGAAATATGTCTAAGCACATGCTTACACTTATGGTAGTGTTGTCCTACTGATTCCTGTAGTTGGGAGGGGCATTTCAAAATTCAGCCCTTTCCCTTAACAAGTACTRTTAATACTAAAATCATTATACAGACTCATCGTAATATGCATTGAGCAGAAGCCTTTAATTTTCACAAGGTTGGTAACGTTACATGCARTTAGAGCCCCAACACCAGAGTTGCAGGGAACAAATCAGCTTGCTCTACCTGCAGACTAACAGGGCCATTCTATACTACATTTRGGGTAACTATACATGGGGAGAGACATGCTTTTTTCTAGAACAGATCCTAGGACTGTTTAAGTTAACAGCCAGTCTCACGGCTCACCATCGTGATCAACTTTGTCATTAATTCAAAAATTTCTAAAGCAGATATACTAAGGTAAAAGGAGGTCAAGCACTATAGAGCAGAACTGAAGAGTTCCAGTTCCAAACAATACATTGCTAATTGACTGTTAGCAACCTGTGTAGCATTCAAGCACACTTAATCATCTGGCTTGTAACAAGTGTGACGAGCAAAAAATCATATAAACAGGGTACAAAAGTGGTTGTCCAGGATCTAGTTACTAACAATACCAAAATACCAGTTTCTGGCCAGGAATTACAGCTAAAGAGTTGTAGATAATCCTAGAAAGTGAATCCTACTTCACACTGGAAAGGAAGACTGATTTAAAATTCATCCCTGCCAATTTTGACATACATATATACATACATACATATATATATATATATATATATATATGCATGATCGTTCACACTCAGTTGTTCAATCTGAGATTCCTATAGCACCACTTTAAGCAGGTCAGCACACCACAAATGTGAACTGGGAGCAATAAAAGCAGCAGGTGTTGGCACTTCTGAAATCCAAGCCCCAAATACCAATTTGACAAGCTAGAACTCAATTACTGAAGAWTACAATATCTGAACAGTTGATTGCTAACTATTCTAGCTGTGTCTTGCACCTGTATGTAAAAACAGCTACGTTCCCTGCAGTAAAACCTGCAGAACTGCACCAGGACGGAGATGTTTATCTCCATGTTCTGATTCCTTCTGGCTCAGGTTACAAGCACCACATTACCAAGGGCAATGAACCTCTATAACTTAAGGTGACAGCTGGTAATAGTGGTGAGATATGACTTTGGATGGCTTCAGCAGACTTATGCATAGCATTAAGAAGTCACAAAGAGGTTTTGCTCCAGAGAGCTTCAAATGCAAAGCGTAATTCCACAAATCTTACTCAAATTAGTGAAARGGGTAATAATTCTCAGGCAAAAAGAACCTTTCAAGCAAACTCACTGTTTCCTGARGAATGCTTAATAATGGAAACCCGTTGTCATTTTTATTACAGAAAGGCAGTGATACCTCTATAATGATGACCTAAATTAGAATCACTTGGACCCTGACATCTTAAGCTTCACAAAAGCTCACATTGCCATTCAGATATCAAGGCAAGGCTTATTTCCAGCTTCAGCTACTCGATAGCGCAGAAGTGAGTGAAAGTAGATGAAAACACACTCGTTAACAGAATTACCAGAAGACACTATACAAATATACAAAATACTCTTCTCCTCAACATTCGATATGCTGCATTGCATCACACTATTAAAATTGTGTTGCTTTGCATTGCATCCAATTAAAACCTGACCTGATATGTTGTGATATAAGATACATTTTAACAGAACAACATGCTAGCTCATGTTCCACCCATCTCTATTTGCCAGGGATGCTGATTATCTCTCAGATCTAGCAAAACAACTGTGATAAATTACTTGACAAACAAGATTAAGATCCCTGAAGTWCTCTATTATAGCTTCCACTAGCTTCCAGGCATTAAAAGTGCTATCTCATATTAATCCAAATTCCTTTTAATTTTCCTAGACTTTCGAGTGTTGTGTTACCTTGTTCCAATTATTTTAAAATATGAATATTATTATGTATTTTCACATTGTACAATCCCTTAAACTGTTTACAAGGTAAACACATTTCTATCAGGGCTGACAAACCAGCTTGAACTCTAGCATCCACTCTACACGTTTACAGCGTCAAAGGCAAGCTGCAGAGCTGCAACCATGCACAACTAAAAGCTTCAAATAATGACATGAAAAAAGTTCCGGTGAACTCTGCAAGGAAACAAACAAGCAAGCATGCTCCCACTATCTGATTATTTTAAACTGAATATTCAGTGCAATAATTTAACAGTTGTCTGACAGCTAAAATACTGACCCAACCCAATCCCTGTTTGTGTGCTGTTGTTTTAAAACGGCTGCTTTGACCAAAATGCAAACTGGAACACAGAACAGGAAGGCACAGACTTTTTGGCCCTGTTTAGATAAATGTTCGGAAATGCCTATGCCTCTAGCAGAATTTTGTCTAAGTAGACCTCCTGTTCCTGCCAACTGGACAGGAAAGTTTCATCAAGKTAGGTTTTCCCAATCTTCAAAATATTGCTGGCAACCTCTTGGTTTTTGATCACATTGGAAATATAGCAGAAACACTACTATTCACTATATACTGTCTTAATGTTAGTGCTACTCGGTGCTAGAAATGGAGACAATTCACTTGAGATTATTATTATGGTAAAAAGTCTTAAGCCTGAGTTATTATTCCAGTTATTTACTGATTAAAAGAATAGGACTCTATCAAAAGATTTTCAGGCAAACTGTTAACTAAAAAAAACCCATAATGTTATGGTGTTGACACAAGTTAAAGAAAAATGTAAGGCATGTATTAGCCTTGTAAATATGCTAGTAGCTCAAAAAACTCTGAGATTAAATGAGAAATCAACTAAGGACTAAAAATACAATACCATCCTGAATAAATTTATAACTTTCTGTGCAAAATGTAAGATTTTTCTTTAAAAATGTATCTAACAATAAAATGAAGATAGAAAAAATATTCAGAATGACAAGTCTAAATATACATATCTATATATAGTACTATAGTACATATAGAATGGACACATGTAAATGTGTCCTGTTGTGGAAGTCCTGCCTTAGTAAATCAAAATCCTCAAGAAAGCCTATCCAAGAAAACATATGCCATTTATGGTAGATAAAGATCTTTTAAAGATCAGCAAGCCACAGAGTAGTTTTATTGCTTGAAGAAAACTTCTCTTGAGAACAGTTTTCAGAATTTTAACATTACCATGCATACACCTCAATTTTAAGCTTTGATCAAGATTTTGATCAAACCCAGAAACCCAACCAACTAAAAAGATGTTCTTCATGATCAGGTCCTCACCTGTACTAACGAATTTGAACAGCAATCAAATCAATCATCTCAGCCAAGAGTGAACATTAGTCATTAGGAGCAAAAGTTAATCAAGTATATTCTTTTTCACCTGACACTTAGTAACTAGTCTAGGTTTGTCCTCTACTGAAAACAGTAACTTTTGAGTCCCTTTGATTTGTTTTCTAGTTATCAACACAATATTCTTAGTGGTTACCCTTTGCAAGATGACACTCCCATACGAGCTACAGAATCCAGTTCCAAAGTAACAAACTGATTGACATATTCACATTATCCTGAAGATCACACTTTAAGAAGAGAGAAAGTATTGGTGTTGGGTGTGCCACTAAGCCATGTAACGGATGACATAATTGGGCAAGAATAGGCAACAACACACCACAGTTAAGCTTATTTATCTTGTGCTTTCTAAAATAATCTCACTGCTTGAGTGGCATTCTGATGGACTAGAGACCAGTCCATTAGAATAGTGAAAATTGGCAAAAAGCTTTAACATCCCATCATCTGTAATTGCATGTAATTGCAATCAGTAATTGCATTTACAGCCACTGATGACATTTTCAGGACACTGCCTACCTCACAGATACTCCAGGTCTCTGGCAGCTAAGATCTCTCTCAACCAGCATCTTCAAAGCAGCCAAATTACTGGGTCACCTATAGGTAAAAGGCTGCTCAGATCTCTAATTCTAGCTAAGTTCAGAGGTCCTAAAGCAGGTTTCTTCATTTAAGCTATACGCAGGCCCAGAAATCCTGCTTGTCAGATCATCAGTAGGGCGCTGTGTGTCAAAATGCTCCTTTAAGCGATTACAGAATGAGCCAGCCAGCAGCCACTGTACGTGATTCTGTTATGCAGAATCACACATTACGGGGTGCTCAGTAGTCAATAGTCAGGGAGGCAAGAGACGCTGGGTTCTTTCAGACTCGTCRTTTCTGAGTGACTGCTGAATCATACACTAACAAAACATCCACTAGATTTCTGTGAACTATCAAGATTCCAGGATGTGAATCMATTTCTATGTAATTAAAAATATTCAATGGACTGGACAACTGGTGGTGACCAGTATGGAAATAATTCAGTTTGATTTTGGAGCAAAAAGTCCTACCTAGAAAAGCCTGGAGGATTAACAATATATGTTTAACTAYTCTAGTGCAACCAACAAGCAATGAGGAGGGATGGATTTTAAACGATTTCTAACAAGACCCTGACCCTCTTCTTTCTAGCCATTAGCAACTTTCTGAAGTGTTCAGAGCAGCTTTGTTTCATCTCAAACACCAGCAGTTTTAACTGTAGAATTTAAAYGATTCTTTCCTGGACAGGCCAAATTTTAGGAGCCACTCAAGTGACATCCCTTTGAGCTATAGCTATTTCACTAGCATCCACAGCTCTGTCTGCTCTTTTTGGGGCAAAGCAGGCCAATACAACTTATCAGAAGCTGTACATGATCTAGGAGAGAGACCCAAGGAACTATGAGAAAAAGATACTAAACCAAAAAATTCCCAAGCAAATYTGGCACCAAACTGAGCTAGAAATCTTGGTAGAAGTAGGCTGGTTTCCAGAGTTGCTAGTTACCTGCAGTTCCCAATAACTTCACAGAAACATTAAGATCTTGAGCATTTCTGAAAGATCCATGAGATCAGGGACCGTTTAAAGGAGAGATTTGAACATTCATACTGAGATGTGAAAGGTGCTTACAAACCAATCATCTCTTTGGCGTAGGTATTCCACTCCAAGCCAGAATTTATTTTACAGAAACCAAGATAACCTTTGACAAAGCCTTGGGTCTGCAAGCTAGTGAAAACCCTCTAATAAAAGAGAAAATTAATAAAGTTTGCAGAGTTCGAAGCTTGCAAAGCTTACCTTAAACACGTAAACTAGCCTTCTTTGTCAGATTCTACAGTCTGTTACAAATTTCCAGTAGAAAGAATAAAAAGGATCTTTAAAGTGCTGTACGTAGACACCTTCTATTTAAGAGACCTGGCTTTTTCCAAAATGCTTGATCTTAGCGCCACAGAAACAAATTACTGCAGTTATTTCAGCTGTCAAAAAACAAAAAAYGCCAAACAAGTTGATAAGCAATTGCATGCATTATTAGACGAAGCCTGAATGCTTGCACCATCCATGACTTCAAGCRAGTGTTGCTCAAGATCAGCAAAGTTAACAGAAACATTCCACTTCAGGGGGTTTATACTACAGTGTAGCTACACTGACATCATGGTTTCAAGCAGATGTCAGAGTAGCACACAATCATCTTGCCTTCAGCTTGGCAAATGTCTTACTGTTTTACACACAGAACAGTTTGAAACATTCACAATGAAGACATCAAGGAAGCTTACTGTCTCAATAATGTCAGTCTAAATTACTCCCTAACTTGTTTCCATTCCCACTCTTTCTCCAGACAAAGTAAATCAGTGTGAACAGACCAGGCCTTATAAAACTGGCCAAGATGTTACCCAAGCCACTCCAAGAGATTCAGTGAAAGTCACTTGATTAGACCCTCCTTTTGAAAAATTCTGAAACTCAGCCCTTTCTCCAAGTGCAAACCAAGTTTAGTCCAAAACGTTAAGCTGCAAGAAAAACACTCCTAGGTTCCTTGTGAATTCTACAAGCTTTAGATGCTTAGAGGTTTACATAAGAACTTTTCTACAAGAGGAAGTTAAGGTTATACTCATAGTTCTGATAACACCACTACATTTTGATAGTGGATGATTTACCTTTGTCACAACTGAATAAGGGAGTATAATATACACATAATTCTCTGATATGAAGTGAATCAGAGCCTTTGAACAGAGTACAGCACCCCAGCTCCAGATGTTAAGAATAATACGTTCAGTAACAGTTATACAAGAGACCAACACATCTCTCAATGCTAATAAGGACTTGGAGGTGTTTACTAAACCCAAGATCTCTGACACACATAACAGCCTCTGGATGGCATGAGCAGAAAATGGCTAGAAAAGGAGGGAAGGTGGAAGCAGAATGTTGCTTTTCCTTCTGTAAACATCTTTGTTCTCCTGAAYAGTTGCACCATCACAACACCAAGTGTTGCAGCCCTCCTTTAAAAGCACTCAAATCTGACCAAAACGTTTTCTATAGAGAAATTCAATAACAGCGTTTCAAACCGTTTTGCATGAACAAAGTATAATCTTTTATAGATGCTGTGAAACTTGCCTATGTATATGAACTCCATATACAACAGCTCTTTCTTGGTGCAGTCTTTCATCCGATTCGACTTGTCTGCAGATACTTATTTGGTCCTTGCCAATACGCTTAACATTATATATRGCTTTCCCATTAGAAAGGAAAACGGTTCCCTCTGTACCCCAGCAGATCAACTRCCAGCACTTGGTGCATGTTGCTCATAATACTCACCTGAATGAGTCACACTCCTCTCTCCTCTGCTAGATCAACTAAAAACCAGCAACTCCTTCCTCGCCTGCAAGAGGCTTGTAGGTAAATATCATGAAAAAAAACAGTGCAAGAGATCCTCAGAATGTGAGGATTTGTTTTTTTTTAAAAAAAGCATCAGTTGATGACTCCACCCCCAGTACATTCTTTTGTAATAGGCTATCAGTCTACAAACTGGACTCGCTCCAAGCAGGTACATGCTGCTGCGTTTAGAAGACAAAGAAACAGGCTGGGATTAAAAACGGAATCAAAAACAGAGGGGCGGTGGCAAAAAAAAACAGGAGAGAGGGAGAAAGAAAAAAAGAAAAAGGACCAAAAAAGCTACAGGAAGCCATCTCCTATTAAAAATACCTCATCTGTCCTTTCTGCCTGGGAAAAGCTATGAACTGAGAAYGCGCAAAGCACTGGTAAGGACAGAAGGAGCATGTGTAACCTGCTAGGAGATAAACCTGTTCTTCAGGCAGAATATTAGACAGRAGCATCCCTGCAGAGTTTGACAACAAGAACACCATTTAGTGACTGAAAAAAGAGAATGTATTTTGGCCTCAGAAGAACTCCAAGGTACACACTTCCCTTTTGAGAAAGGTTGGCTTTTTTTCCACCAGACCTTAGTTAACCCAGCTTGAACAGTGTGAACAAGAAAAGGCTTTAAGTTCATGCATGATCTAACTGATCCCACGGTGAGTCCCTTATTGTATGGCAAACCTCTCCACCTTGGTAATTTTACTGCTGACATAACTGAAGCAATGGAAAAGAAGCAGTGTTTCCTCATTTGATTACATATTCCGCTCACATGGGACCACAGCAAAAACCTACCTAGCATTTGTATTCATTACTATCATTGGAAAATACTACACACAGATACCAAAGAAATCATTAGATGAATACCCACCTGCTAAAGTAAATAGATCATCTGTGTAATGTCATGAAACACAGCTCTGATTTCAGTGGAAGAAGAATCAATCTAGAGCAATCTAGGGTGGAACCTATCTGCAGCCCAAAAGACGACAGCTAAGCTACAGTTGTGGAAATAATGGAACAATGTAATGCAATATTCTGAATTTTAAATTTTAGTCATAATAATCCATTTACTTGCTAATTTTCAGTATTCTGCAGTTTGCAATGGATCTTTAACTGCTATTACAAAAATGCACTTAATCACATTAGCAATAAAAAGATGTTTGTAGTATAGCACTCTGTGCAATTTTCCCTCATCATCATCATCATTCTCTGAGCAGCGTTTCATAGCAAGRAGACATGCAGCATAAAATCTCCCCGAAAATGAAATTTCCTGAGCAACTGTGTCGCAAGTCTCCCAGGACATCCTAGTCAAGGATGAACAATTCAGTAAAAGCCCTACAGAACAGGAGAGAAATTAATCATGCATTTTAAAGTGTTTTCAACCTCGTTTTAGGATTTAATGAAGAATTCTGCAGAGCTTTTAAAGGTATGCAGAAAAAAGCCCCATCTTGTTTATAAATCAAGTTCTTGGTGTAAATTAGATAGGATAACATCCTCTCTGATGTCAGTTGTGATTGTCCAAAGGCAATTCTTATGCAACTCTAGGTTTCTTAGGGATCCATATGGACGTTGCGATTGTTTTATTGCCTGCAAGATTGCATCCGTTTCTACACAAGTCAACAGCAAAGCTGTCATTAAATTTGGGCCAAATCACATCCAAATACTCATTCAATTTTTAGTATTTCAAGAATGGAAGATATCCACTGGCTACTACATAAGCTGTAAATTTTCAGCATCATTAAAAAATAAATAGTTTTCATAGAGAAAGTAGTAAGGAACTTGTTTCTGATATAAGGCCTTTCATTTTCTTCCTGTTAACAGGCAAAATTGAAAGCAGATATCAAGTGTGTCTTATCTTCCCTAGTAAATGCAGCAAGCCCAGACTGTTAAGAAGTTTATGAAGTGGCTGAGAAATAGCTTTTACCCTTACATGAATGTGATTTACTTAAGAATATCCTCTGTATGAGCATATGAAACTTCAGTAAACCACAGCAAATACCTCTGCTTTAGGATATCATTTGAAGACAAGAGTCTAGCCAAAGGCGCAAAAGAACTGGGCATTTGTGGGGATAACAAAACCACCCAGAACTGTTGCATAAAAATAAATAAATAAATAAATAAATAAATAAGAGAGAGAGAGAGAAGAGAGTGAGAACCCTAACAAGACTTCCAGAAACCATAAAATCCCCTTATGTTTCAAGCAGTACGGCAGTCTCTAGTTAACCGATGCCAGGAAGAAGTCTTCCCTTGGGGCATGTTATCTTATGACTGCACAAGAGAGGGTGTTTTTGCTGGCACTGATTGCTGTTAAAAAGAGGACATTGCAGTAGTGTGATCTGATTCAGGACAGTGCTACGCTTATTCAAGAAGACCGCAAAAGAAAGAGCTGCTACCAATAGTACAGGTGAAAACTCTCCATGTTGAATCATTACCTTTTTTAATTTATTTATTTTTTCTTGTAATGGCATGCAAAGACTATGTCAGTAGCACTTTGCATTATCCACTTCACCAGTCCAGAACTACTTGGTAATTATGCCTATCCACTCTCCTCTGACAGTGCTAACTAACAGAACAAGAGCTTCTGATAATACACAAGCTTCTTGTAAAGAATTCATGTAAGAAGGCAATAATCTAAATAGCTAAGCTGATGAGTTTGCACAGTGCCTTGCTCTAGGGGATATGTATTTTCTCTAGTCTGGAGCAAATATCTCATACTTGGGGAGTAAACAGAGAGACGAAGATGTAAGCACTTTAAAAGCTGTTAAAAGACAGATCCTGCAGCCCCAACCTTTGTCAATTTAAAAAAAAAAGCCTGAAAACAGCTACGAAACATCCCCAAATAAGCAACTTTTTCATTGTCAATCCCTAACAACGTGTTTTCTCCATGTTTTTACACTCCTCCAGAGAATGGGGGAAAAAAAACAGTTACTCAAATTGATAGATACTAAAAGCTAGACACAGAAAGCATGTTCCTGCCCCACTAATCAAGCTCGTTCTTCTTAGTGTATCTCTTATTTCCCCCCCCCTATTATTTAAGCAAACAAAAGCGCTCCAAATCACAACTACCCCCTCAACATAAATCTCACCGATAGCTGCTAAAAATCTCATTTGTTTATGGTGGGGTCACCTCAACCCACTAATTCAGAAATGCAATTAAAAACACGTCAAGATTATCTCGAGAGAATGTCTGTAAGTTCTCAGTTGTGTTTATTCCCTAATGGCAATAAAATTAGTTTAAAATATGGAAAATATTCTTAGAATATTCATTCGTTTCATCATAATCTAAGTCAATCCTTCCTTAGCAGAAAACCTATAAAGGTTTTAAATTACCTGTTGCTAATCTAAAGAATAATTTTTTTTGGTCATTCATGTTTTGTTATCCTCTATAAAAATGGTGCTGATACTTGCATGTTCCATTACTTTACACACAGTAGTTAATCCCATATATCTGTCAGAGACATCATTACAGCAAAAGACAGTGCTGTTGCCAAGTCTGTCAAGTCTTTTTGCTTGGTGTCAAGGCAAATACTTAGACTTCAAATTGCTCACTTCATGTGCAATGGTACTTCTCAGAAAGCAGGTGGCAGATAGTACAAAATTTATTTTTTGCTTTATTCTCTGTATGCAAAGGCCTATCCCTGGGAACAAGCCCCAATACTTCTGCCTAGGAGCCATTTGAAAGAGTGTCTCTGCCAAGACTAGGTAATGCTTAATGTGGGAAGGGAATTCTTAGTGTCAGCGGGAACAGAGTTCACTGTAACGGAAGGGTGGAGCGGGGGAAAGAAAAGGAAATAATTAACGGTCCTGAAAGCACACAGTAGAATTGGTAGCAAAAGGGGAGGGGATCTAAACCTGAGACTAGCTCGGAGGCAGAACGCAGCCCTCTTTTCCTTTCTGTGCTGCACCCTAGAGACCACCTTACATTAGATGAAAACATCCTTCTAATACGCTTCCTTAATTTCAATTGTCACCTATCCCTAGGGACACAGACTTCAGTTAAACCTATATCCTATCACTTCCTTGTGACTGATCTAACTATTTATATCCCTCTTGTACATTTTATTCCATTAGTAGAGTTATAAAGAAATAAATGAGAATCATAACATATCTACAGATTGTTCTGAAAGAGACTGTTAGCACTTGACTCACCTACTTACACATCAATTTAGCACTCTTACCCGGATTTAAACTGAGTCGAGACCAACACACTTAAAGATAGAATCACACTGTGCTCCTCAACACTTCAAAGGAGTAGGACGCAGGAAAAAAAAAAAAAAAAAAAAAAAGGAGTGAAATATTATTACAACCTGGGAACATTCAAGAATTCAGAATATAACAGACTCACTTCTGCCTCATTCACCAACTTTGACTGCTGCTCAACAACCAAGTACAGCATGAGAGTTTATAGTGTTGCAAGTCCCAGCTGCCAGCACACGCTCACAGTACGCACAGAGCCTTGGCACCCTCGCCCAAGCTTCTTTACAACAGGGCAGGCCCAAGAGGTTTGTATTTCCCTGAACAGCAGAATTTGCAAGGAGCAACTGAAAGGCATGTGAGGGGGCACCAGGCCAAGGAGTCTCTCCTCTTCACTCGTCCTACGGCTTTCTTTAATTTCTTAGGATATCCAACAACAGCCACTATCATCATTTTTGCACACGTTGCCTTGCACGTAAACTCTTTGGGGCCAACACCAGTCTTATTTGCAGTACGCAGCACAGTGATTCCACATTTTCTAATGGAATTACTGCGTTACTCTTAAGAGCAGTGATTTTGGATGCAGTTCTTCTGGTGCCAGTGTGACCACTGGCATAAATAAGGACTGCCTATTTAATCCACATAACCAGCCAGTAATGTCAGCTTCTCTAAAATTATGGGTGTACAAGGTTCAGATATGCATAATAGAGTAGAAGCAAGCTTTTCAAAGCAGCCAATAATTATGGATTTTTTTAAAGTCCCAATTCATGAGTTTAAAGAGATCAATTTTCCAACCATATCCACAAGTTTCCCAAGGTAGGCTCTTACTGTAATTCAGATGCACAGTAGCTCATGACAGCTTTGAAAGTCCAGCCTAAATTTCTTAACCACTATGATTCTATGAATTATCTGACAAACAACTTGGAAATTTCAATTCTACCTATACATTAAAATTAGGAATTTTTGTCCTGATAACATTACATGTGACCATCCTCCCAGACCCATACAGCCATTTGCAGACAACTGAAATACAAAAATATCAATCCTCCTGAGCATCTGCGATCTCTTCCCTAGCCATTTTATCCGGGTCTCTTAAAGCACTTATGAGCAGACATTCAGATAACCAAGGTAATTTTTAGCACCTTAAAAACAGCCCTGGCTGGTCTTTGGATTACCGTAACATTGCACAACATTTGTCACACACAGTATAACTTTACTAGGACTATTTTCTCTAAAATGAGGCTTGTTAATATCAAAGTAGAATCTTGACTAATACATCTAATAGTGAACCAGATGGAAGAAACACATCCATAGCTACAAGCAGTCATTGTGAATACAGAGATGTGACTCCTAAACAGGAAAATCCGCTGCCCCATCTTCTTGGAATACATCATTTCAATAATTACGTGTATTAAGAACTGTGTTAGTCACATTTCACTCATTTCCACAGACATAAGAGGTCACATTTTTAAGTCATTAAGCTGAAATAAAGTCTTTGCTGGCTTAATTAATTTAAATATTCTTGGAAACAGGATAGCAGGGGAAGTGCTGTTCTTAATCAAAACCAGGCATTACTGTTCTGTCATGCAGACAGGTATTTCTTATGTGGACAATGCCAGATACCTACAGTAAAAGCAAGCATAACATTGATAAAAGCATATACCAATGCAGCTAAAAAGAATTCACATTGCCCTTTACCTGGTAAGCAGAGAGGGGAATTTACCAAGCCAAACAACGCTTAATAAAAATGTCACATCTAATACAATAGTCACTTCCAGGGTAATTTATTTCAATTTACTCAAGCCAAACCAAACACCCACTCCCTCCCCATCCTAAAAAAACCAAACCAAACGAAAATCTACCCACTCACCCACCCACCTCGTCCCCCMCACACAGACCCTACTTCCTCAAGGTAGTTATTCATACATACACACCTATCCACCTACCTCAAGGCACCAGTACTTTCACAGCTTCTAGCTGCTTCTCAATCAGTGTAGAGTTCAGGTTCTAATCTACAAAGCCATTAGCAAATTCAGTTCCTCATGAATCACATCACACAGATCTGCATTGCAAGCTTTAGCTCCGACCTGCACATCAATTGAGTTTATTCACAATCCTCGACCGCAGGCTGCATCAGGTCCTTCTGGAACCCTGTCCACAGTCAAGTTGTCTGCTTCATCACCTCAGACCTTTCCCTATGGCAGTATTCAGACCTTGACCAACCCCTCAGTGTCCACACTGATTAATTCTGAATGTTACACTTAAAAGGAGGGGTTGGCTGAGCACAATCCAAMCACCTTCCCTCCCATGTTACTGTAACGTTTCCGTTACATCAGTCCGTACCATTTAGAGAATTTCTCCCCAAAACTTTACTTGGTTAGGACCACTCCTCTTCTTACTTCACAGTTACTAAGGGGCAGAACCAGGATGGGGAGGGGCTACAGTCACCACTGTAAAACTGTATTCCCTGCTTAGCTCCTTCAAGAAGCATGTAAGCTCCTTCTCTCTACTTGGYGAGAGCTTTTACAGCAAACCTATCTTCTACGTACAAAGACACAATCTCTCCTTGCCTTAAAATGCCCCAGCAGACAATTTTCATTTAAAAATATGGTGTGACAGTGAGTTCTCCTCTTTTACACAACCCTTTGTAGTAAGGGCACCTGCCCAAGGGGCGGGAGAACCAAGATCCTTTCCTTGTCTGTCCCCTTCCCTGCTCCCCCACCCACCCATGCCACGAACCAAGCTCCTCTGGATGGATGCGCTCCCCTCCTATATCTGACCTGTGCTACTTGGCAGAAAAAATAATACAAGAGTTGTCGAGTTGAGAAGTAATACAATACATCATTATCATATATAGAAGTTTACCTTAAAAAATGTAGGAAGAGAATATTCTTTCTAATTTTTGTCTGTTAATAGCAGTTCTGGTTTCATTATCTGCCATTTCCAAGTTAAAGCTATGGATGCAATTTACATCATAGAAATAAAATTCTTTATGGAAGTAGCAACATTTACTGGTAATGAAATGTTTATGAATCAATTTGGTATGCTAGTAAAGAGTGAATGAATTTACTTCAGGATGACAGAAAACAAAAATAAGTGCTAAAAATCACTTTGACCTTAGACATTCACAAAATATTATTATTATTATTTCCCCTAAAAATGATAATATTGATCGTTGAGAATCATTTGGACAATGACAAAAATGTATTTTCCTGATTTAATGCAACAGACTTATTTAGTAGTTGTTCATAAATAAATAGCCAAAGTAACTGAAGCAAAATTCTAAATCTAAAGTCTCTTCTGAAAACTTTCAGAAGAGAAATTGATATAACCTTCACAGGACCTCTTCTCTCCTCCACAACTCTTCTCTTTGCAGGACAGTGGTCTGTCACTGCAGTTAAAGAGCCCAGGGAGAACTCTGCCACAGCTTTTGCTTGACATAAGATAGGTCATTTTATCTGTCATCACTTCACTTTCTCCTCTTTAGATGGGCAGAATACTACTTGCATATTTAAAATATGAAGAAAAAATTAAATTAAGCTCCTAAGRGCAAAAGCAGATTTAGATAGTGCCTAGAGTAAAAACAAGAACCTCAGCTGTGATGAAAGAGAAAAAGCATACCCTCACCATACCAAACATTTAGCTGAAGTTTTGATTTAATGTAGTTCAATGCTTACTCTATTAGAAAAAAAATTCTCAAAGAATTTTGTTGCTCCTGAACAAGACTAAACATTATGCATTCTTCTGGGTTCAGCTGCCCTTAGGAACAGCACCATAGTAGAACCCTTCCAATGCATAACAAAAGTTCAGATGAAATCAGTGGGATATCCTCTCTACTATTTTTACAGTGGCTGCCTAGCAAAAAAAAGAAACAGACCTTTCTCTCATGTGAGGAAAGCAAGAGTTTCATGCAAATCAACACAGGATAGACTCAAGCTTCTTCTTTATGTTCCTAAGTGGTTCAYAGTCTCATCCCTTCTGTACTCTCTTCTTCCTCCACCTGACCTACAACCACACTTGCTGACCATCATATACAGCAGCCAAACAAATCTAATCTGTAAGCATTCATGCTGCTTTTTTCCCCCCAGAGCATAATAAAGCCGAAAAGTAATGATGCAAACTAATCAGCAACACTTCAGTTCACAAGCCAGCTCCCCCAAGAATCCTGCATGCTTATCAAATAAGCATGATATAAAATACACGAGGGAAGACTCATCTTTGMCTAAGGACTGGAAAAGCTGCTGAATCCCAGCCCACACCCCTAAAAGCAGGCTAAAAGGCCTGTCCTTGCTGAGAATCAATGCTCCAACCATTTGAGTCTAAGTACAATGGTCCAGAGCCTGTACCGGTTAACGCAAACCATAGTGGACTGGCCACGACTGACATCCCATTCTTCCAAGTGTGCACTAGAGGCTGGCWAAATTCCCAGCATCAGGTGAACAGAGACTCTAGTGGGCTTACAGGCTTGAGCACGCAATCTGAAATGCTTTAATTATACTCAGTTTTCAGAAAACAATCTATTCCAGTCTTCAGGAAAGGTATCCTTTTTTAGAGGTTGTAAGCTCAGTTTACCAAAAAGCCCACTAAACACTGAAACATATTGGACCTCCCACGCTTGTACTGCAAGCAGGGTGATACGCTAGCATTTCTGTCCAAAAGTGACCCGAGGGATGACTAATTTTAAGCTAGGGAATAATGTATAAAAACATCCAGGTAATAATTTATGAAATATTTCTTTATGCGCAACCTTTGTTATTTTTTATTTAGGATATTTGATCCTAAACAATTCACAGATTACTTTAAGTCCAGAAAGGGCTATAAAGCAACCATGTAACACAGGTAAAGAGCATTCAGTCATTCCTCCATCAAATTTATACCAGTCTGGAATACATCATTTCACAAAATGTCACAGGTTTTCAGTGACTGAGAATAAATGACACTCCTACAGAACCTGTTCCATAGATCAAAAAGAAAGTCTTATTTTGTCAGTGTCAATTTCTCTATTTTCAATTTGTTTTTATCATTACTTTCTGAATAACAAGTTTGATCTTATGAAGAGTAATGCATTTCTCAAATAATTTATCAGTCTGTTTATTCATTACTCAATTGATTCTGACCTTCACTGGGTCACTTAAAGTCATCTTCAGGGAATCTAATTAGTCACTACACAAGAGAAAGATCTTAAATAAAGTTTCAGCACAAAGCCCTACCTTTCAGAACTGTTAAGCATCTTCATCTCCCAGTGATTACAGGAGAAACTGGAAGTACCCAGCAGCTTCAAAACAATCTAGCTCAAGGGATTTTGCTACTTCCAGGTCCATCTGCAAAATTCACTCGTAAAGCCATTAGAGGAAAAAATCCAGTAGAGAAACAGAAGAGAAAAGGTGTAGATTCAGGAAACATACCGCTCAAAAGTTCAAAGCTTTTTTAAACTTTCAGTTTACTATTCATAGAGGTTCCTCCATCAAGGTGTCAAAAGTGACTTCTGAATATTATGCACAGGTATTACATACCTGTGAAGCTTCAAAGAGGAACAAGTTGCATCAATCTGATACAAATCAAACATTCCCCCTCCATCCTTTTTTTTTTTTTTT